>NW_023339651.1:8048785-8073788 GCF_004916995.1 Morone saxatilis | reverse complement strand
AGAGAGAGAGAGAGAGATGAGTGTTCATGTTAAACAACAGGTCACGCTGCCTCATGATCTGCTGTGGCTGTCAAACACTGAAGGACTGATGGGAAGCACCATGGACAACCAGAAACATCTGGCCATTAAACCAAACAATACAAACAAACCCAGCAGACGACGACTTCCCTGCAAAAACGTTAAAGATTGAATAGTCCATTACAAGTGCCACAGCTTGCCCAGTTTACTCTGCAGGAGAAACCTCAAGAAACTGTGCGAGGCTGATCTGCAGCCACTACATTTGATGAAAGAGCATATGACAGACTAAAAAAGTCTGTCAGGTGTACTTAATTCTATCGATCAGTGTATCGATTTTCACATCACAACCCATTTAAAGGATTTCGGCTCATTTTGGAGGCACACAAACATGGAGGAAAAGTTATCTCTCGCAGCTTACACTCAACAACACCAGCTGTTAGCAAGATTGTGAGACCCTATAGGACTCAGTGGAGGTAACATGGCCTAAGACGCTTTAACCTCTACATCTCATCCTCAGGCAGTCAAGAGGTCTGCAAATTTGGAGTGGAAAGGAATGAGCAAGAGGAGATAGGTTTAAACATCCGGGTAATCAGTTCAGGATGCATACTTTTAAACTATAAAAAAAAGAAGGAAGATATGACTGTGGTTGTGTTCTTGAGGCTGTGAGGTAATCCTGTATGAAGTGCTGCTCGGGATACTTTTAAAAATGCACTGTCAGGTTGAAGGCTGAGGACGGCATAATGGAACAATGAACAGGAATAATAGTATCAAGATATCCCTTTCACTAACAATGATTATAGCTTAGCTGGCCAGCTTTGTACAGAAATAAACACAAGGCACCGCAAAGTGTGGTCTAGATTACCTACTTGCTGACCATGCAAAATCAAATCTTACAATACATATCATGTATCGCTTAAACTTTTACTTTGTAGAGTCAACACTGATTCAAACTCAAAAACCTTTCCATAGTCCTGTCAGATGTTTCACTATAAAGAAAGGATCATGCCGTATTTTATAGCAAATATGTGCACTAATGGACCTTTAAGAACATTCATGTTTGTGTCTGATGTGTTCCAGGCTGACTGCTGTATGAGCTTCTTGGTGGGAAAAATGAGTGGGTGCAGCGGAACCATTAGTCAGTGGATGGGACTCCCAGGAGAAGCTGTGGATTTGAGCTGTTAAGCGGGATACTTAACCTGACTCATCTACTCCACAGACCAGCTGTCTAAATAGGCTACAAGTGAGCGAAAAGTTGTTAAAGAGGCCCATCTGCTCATGCTGAAATCAAGGGTTTCAAGACATCTCAAAAAAGGATGTTGGGGGGGCCTGAGATGGAGAGGATCAAGAGTGACTGCATGCAATCTCTGTGGGTCAGAGCTAAGGCTGTTGACATTTTATTGTCATCATTCTTCTCACGCCCTTTTTTGAAAAATACTCCACCAAAAATCTGTTTTGTACATCCAATTTGCTCCTTCACAGAGGATACCAACTGCAGTCATACTGAACCCATAACATGGGAGTCCACTTCCTCGTAATCCGTCCATTCCCAGTATATTCCAAACATAGATTCTCTACCACAAAGGTAAATACACCACTTCTATGATACGCTATTGCCACCTTGTAGCTCGAAAACTCCACCAAAAGAAGTCTACTTAGTGATTTTCTGGCAAAACGATGATTCTTTGTAACATACTGACCACCTAGATCAACAGTGAAGACGATTATGCTATAGAAAAGTTTGTATGGATCTTTTGTACGTATGACAAGATTGCTTTTCAGAGGAGTATTCCTCTAAACTTCATTGTTTTAACAGACACGACCACCAAACGCATGTACTTGAAGGTTTTTCTTTGCAATAGAGGCAGTCAAGTGTGGGATGATTAGCTTCTCCTCTCCATAAAATAAGACTAAGAGTCTACAGCCATGGTAGCGGCTCTGTGAGGTGGTGTTTAGAACTAAATGCTAATGTCAGCATGCTAACATGCTCACAATGACAATGGTATCATGGCACTAACCAGGTGCAATGTTTACTAGGTCATCTAAGTTTAGCAAAACAATGGCTTGATCCCACCTCTGTCAAATACAGCAGTCATAAACTAAAACTGGAAAAATTGTAATGTTGACCTGAAGAAGGAGTGGATGAGGGGAATATAATAGTCTGTGTAAAATTTCGAAGCAATATTTGTGATATATTTCAGTCTGAAGTGGTGGACCGACCAACACTGACCATCTCTAGAATCAGCACGGCTAAAAAAAACTAAACCAGGCAGCTTTGACTCTTAATCTCAGGCTGCATTTCATCTTTAATATCAAACGTAATATAAAAAATAAATTAAGTTCAGCTTCACCTTTATACATGTATAAAAAAAAAAGAAAATCTTGCAACACCTTCGGCAAGTTCTCATGGCTCCCGAGAGTGCAGCAGTGGTGGAAATAATAAGCAACATATATTTACATCTGCATCTGCACACTGTACACAAAGTGAAAGACAAATCAAAACAGTTTGTTGCATTCTGTTTGTAAAAATGCCCTTGAAGTTGTTGGTGCGTGGTGCTTTCTTGGTGACAGTAAGCAGAGCTGTCAGAAAGATGTCTTTCATGCTGCATTCAAGAGATCACAAATGCCAATACTCATTAGGCGACTGGAGCGACTGGGGAGGAACAGGGCAGCGAGGAGGCGCTGGTCTTTCCCACAGTCGGCAATCTCAAAGGCTGCACATACCGGGCTTGTGCAGGGGGACAGGGAGGCCTCTGTGCCACACATCAAAACAGCTGGAGTGACTGATAGGGTACCTCTCCTGCAGGCATCCATGGTATGCACTGTACACAAGTCCTGCCATTGTGTAACAGGCCATGTTTTGGATTAGCAAACATGGATTTTAAATTCCAATAACTCCTCTGATGTTTCTGCTCTGATCTCACAACATGGCCACGAGACAACATGGGCTAATGGCGCTAGGGACAATATTTGTTCAACGTGCACACAATGTAGCAGTAAGCAGCATTTACTTCAAACACTTTTTGTATATACAGTATATAATGTACAGATGAAAATTGTTTGATTTGTTTGTCATGTATTGCTGCCGGCTGCATCGTTATGTGGCAATTAGCATCTTTGTTCCTGCAGTGAAACTAGACAAAATACATGCTTCTGTCGTCAAACAATCAGACTGAACAGAAGCAGCACGACCAAATAGGTCAGAGTCTCCATATCAGCTGGCACATGCTGCTGCCCTGCATGACTGGAAACACTGTGCTTCTGCTTTTAGCTGCTGTAGAGATCAAATTAGTCCATGCACACACACAATGCATACACCCAGTGCAGGATGCAGGACAGACTGTACTGCTCAAATCTAGCAGGTTGTGTAATCATGGCTTCACATGCATTACAGGGATGGCGATGACCCCCGACTGCCGCCTCCAGCATCGCAGTTTGTCATTAATGATCCTGCCACGGTCACTGGTGATAGGCTAACGATTGTGCCTCTGGGTTGGTTGGGTCGGATTGGTTGGGCTGCTGCCAGATTGTGCTGCAACTGGGCCAGTAAATGCATCACAATACTGATGGTGGTGGGGGCAAAATGTATCACGTATGTCACAAGACTTTCCTGCAACATGGTTGCGTTTGACTATTACTGAGATTACTCTCTTTAACAGAAAGTTGGTTCTGAGAGGAGTGTTTGAAAGTCTGAATGGTTTAAATTTCTATTTTATTTGGGAAAGGTGTCATCATGTTGCTTGCTTTAGAGAATCACAAAAAGGAACATTTTGTGAGCTGACTTTCTTGTTAGACTGTTTGCAGTGGATGTGGAATCAGCACACTGTAGTTTCATTTTGAACTGGAAAGGATTTGCATGAGGCAAATGATGTGAAGGAAACAACAGAGGCAACACCACATAATCTATGAGGACAGAGAGAAACAGCAAAATGTGCATCAAGCAGACAGAACCAAACAAGATATTTGGATGTTCAAATGTCCACATGCCTTCTGTCACAGCTGCGGCTGACGTCTTTGATGTCCTTTCTATAGATCTCTCACAGGCTCAAAAATCAATCAGAATGAAGATCTCTTTAAAATGACACCTAATCCTAACCCTAATGCCAAGAGAACGGTTGCCGTGGCAACCGCATCACATCACACAGTCTGGATGGTTTAAATACATTTCTACCTTTTGTAGGTACACTGAGGGACATTTTGCCTCCAAGAAGTAATTACATTTATTTTAATGCAATGTTTAGCTAAATCTGTGTGCTCAACACTTATATTGTACATTTGTGCCCTTCACAGAGATCTCCTTTTGCTCAGTGTCTAGTGCTATGACAAGCTGTTGAAGGTTCTTTCTGTTCAATCCAAACAATAACAGTGCAATTGCTGCCGAAAATTAAAATAAATCTAGAGAACATATTAGTAAATACACAGAATAGGTATTACTGGATAACTTTCCCTGCATGTAGTTGACATTTAAGCAACAACCATATCTGTGACCATATAAAGTACATATATATATGTATGTTCATAGCATGTTTCTGCATTCGGACGTCTACCAGCATTCACTTAACCTTGCGAGGCAACCGGACTCGCAACATTATGAAATCATGCAAGAATCCATTTTGCCAGGCTTCAATCAGTGTGTTTGAAGCCACTGGCCTGTACAGTGGTACTGGACCAATTAGTGCCCTTTGAGGAAGTACTAGCATGTACGGGGGTGGGCGGTTTAATCAGAATTGGAGAGTAGGGCGTTTCTCAATGGAAAAGATGTTTTCAGTTGTCTTGCGTTACATGTTATATGGTTCTTTGATCTGACTGATTGAAGCACGCCTGTGGTACTAGACAAATAATTCACACAATCCCCTGCCTGGTATTTTTTTGAAACAGTTTCCAACGATGATTTGGTTTCTGTGTAACAAAGCAACTGGCACAGTCAGGTTAGCGTTCACTGACAATCAGAATGTGAAAACCATCAAACTTTACATTTCGTTAGCTACAGGTGGTGTCTAATCATCAAGGGAGTTGGATTTAATTCAAGTGGCAGCTCCATTCAAAGCTCCAACCAGAATCAAGATAGTAATGAGATTTTGATGATTTATTCACAGGAGTGAAACAGCCCCAGCAGGTTTCCGGCACATCCACACTGCACTCTGTGTCTGGTGATGGAGATGGTCTGAGGTGTCACCAGCAATAGCATGTGGCCAGGGTGTATCAGCAGGCTAGTTAGCTGTTAATTAAACTTCCTTTTAGTCAGTGGAAAAAGTGAATATGCCACAAGTCTCTAGTACCACCAAAGTACCAGGTACAACCAGAGGGCACAGAAAAACTATTTTCTGAAAATTAGGTTAATTCTTAAATGGTGGTCATTAATTTACCTCAGTGACAGAGAGAACCAGGGCTTTATTTCCAATGTCCCCCTATTCTCCACTTAATGCAGACTCAAAATGTCCTCAGTGTTTACCTGCTTTCTTGATAAATTCAGTGTACTGTCCATTCCCCACAACACTAATTTCATCAGTACATCAAGAGTCATGTCAGGTGTTCTACTTTGCCTTTTTACCTTAACAATTTTAAGCTACCATGGATAAAACGCAACACCTTCTGCAGAATTTTCACATTAAAAGTCTTGAAACCTTCCTTTTATCTGTAGGCTTTTTCTGCTCTGAGTTTCTCTTTTTTAACAGAATCAATTAAAATTAGAGTAGTAAGTACCACATTACTCTGTTGTGTATGGTTGGAGAAGGCCACAGTTAATTTCACCCCCCTAAATATGTTTTCTACTTGGCTTTTATTGTTTTGTTCAGGCTGGCCATGCGCAGGCTATTATTTGAATACCAGCTCTTATATGAGAATGCACTATGCATCCCACATTAACAGCACAATTTTGTTTACCATTTCAGCAATGAAACAGTGCTTTGATGCAGGTGTAGTCTAATGCTCTGGTTAAAGCCGCCAGACTTCAAATAGCATCATCTCTTGATTTCAGTCTGTTCCACAGAAGAAAATGGCTCATTTAATATATTATGGTGTCACCAGACGATGCGCTCAGTCCAGTTGATGGATGACTGTGATTTCCAGACCTGGGTATCTGTTTCTCCCCAGACATTCCCGGTGGCCAGGGAGGTGAGGGCAAACTGCACCGGCACGTCTGAGGTACATGCTGGGTCATTTTTGTCATCTAGCTCAGACATGGCCCAAGGTGTTCTGGGTAATGCCAGAGAATTGCCAGAGAGGAAATTCACCACTGAGGTTCCATGGTGCATATTTAGCAGACTGATAATTATGAATATTGTTCATACTTAGCAGCCATATAATTGTGTATTTGCACTGATAAAACTTGGCTATTATGATCATGTCAGCTTGGAAATTAATTGTGTAAATAGCTTTTAAAATGAGGTCTTTAACTGCTGAACCTGAAGAGACTATAAAGAAGAATGCGGGTTGACAATAGCACTACTCGCTTACATAAAAGAACACTGAAATGGTAGCAGTATGAGCTGGGAGGATTCTATGGAAGAAGTGTGTTTATCAAAGAAGAAGATCAGAGGTGAGGGGTCTGGATTTTCAGAAGTAATGGCTGCACAACAAAATGTGCTGGAAGTGGCTTGTGTCTAAAGGGCAGAACAGGCACAATAAGAACAATTTAGTAATATAAATACTTTCACTACATCTCAACATCTCAAGATTCCTATCGAGTAAATTACTTTTGCGGCTGACTGAACCTTCTTTCATGGTGAACGTATTGCTCGTAAAAAGCTATTTCTTGATGACAGTGAAGTGTATTTTTTGTATACTAGTGAGGTGCAGATCAGCACTGAGTTCATCTGAATCCTTGTGTTAAATTATGCAGCACAAGCTTTCCAGGTGCTTCATTCTGTGTTGTATTGATGAGTGTTTTCTTTGATGATTCACTTTAATGATTAGAGAGGCTGCTTTCAGTAATCAGAAATGTTTCCATGAGTGTTATATCACTGCAGCAAATATTGTGGGACATTTAAGCAGCAACTGTAGTTATAAACTTGAAAGAAGAGAGGGGAGTGGCGACATACACTTAAATTAAATTAATAACTTAAATAATATGCATTTAATCAATATTAAACCCTGGCTGATCCTGTTGGCATGTCAGGTGATTTAAATAATCAATACATTTACACTGCTGTGCCCTGTGCCTAAATGCGCACAATGTCTCTCTTAATGTGGAGATACTATTTCACCCACCCGCTTTTGTGTTGTGTATCCGCCAATGTACATTTTTATGAACCAGCACGCCTAGTCTATGGATTAACTGCAGTGCGTGCAAGCATCACTATTGCTGTATTGTAGACTTATTAACCTACAAAGAATTATCACCCGAATCTGTAGCTGCCGTTTCAATTCGTTGTTGAGCTTTCCGGCCGCAACTTTACCGTTCTGGTTCACACAGCAGCATTTTGTGCCGCAGGAGGCAGCTGTTTTCAGCTCTAAAAACCCATTGTACGCTACCTACTCAGCACCAAATGAAAGAAAAGACGCAGTTAGTGACTAGCTGGAAAACATAGTGAAGAGACCAGACCAGACTGCTGTTTAAAACTGCTCACAAGAAGGCAGTTTCAGTAGAAAGAACAGAACAAAAACAAAAGGCTACCTAGATGATAAAATACATAAATATTCCATAATGTCAAGTGTTTCTATTGCCTGCTTTACAGCAGAGCGTTCCCGTTCCCTGTGTGCACGCTTGTATTTTCTCATGGCATAACTGGGCCATTAGAGTCACTCTGATGCACCACATATATTTGCTATTCATAACAGGAAGAATATGACCCGATTGACCGCGTATAGTTCTGTGACAATTGTTTGCACAGCTATTGTTCCAGTCTATTTTGGAATTCCGCGCTCTTTCTTTGAGTTTATTCCACCTCAATAAGGGAAAAGAAGGAAGAGATTTTAATTCAAACAATCCAGGCTCTTGGCCGTGTTTCTCCAGGCCGTCTGCTCACAAATAAGAATAGAAAATGGCTGCAAAATTGCACGTGAAATCCAAATCATGACCACGGCTTGTTTGTTTGCTTTTAGCATACTTTTTAGACACCCCAATCTGAAACTTTGAGATTACGAACATGAAAAACACATCATTCAGCCTAAAGAAAAAACATATTGTTAAGTTGCTGCTGATGGTTGCTCTGCGGTGGAAATATGCTACTTCTATTTAAAATCTGATTTAAGGAGGTTTTGCCGAGCCTCGGTCCAACAGTTAAGATAACAACCAGACAGCTAACACCTTTTAATTAAAACCAAATGCATAGAAATTAGATGAAACCAGAAACGCAGATTTTTCATTTGTTTACATTTAAAATACATTTCGTGAGCTGCAGCTTTAACTGATCACACTGAATGTGCATTGTCAACCTGCCAAAGTACTTCTTTTTTACCACCATATTACCAACCATATTGCAACATACATTTTAATTGCAGTGTGTGTGTGTGAGAGGGTGTGTTGGGTACCACTTACAGACTACTCATTTGTTTGGAATGCACATGAATTCTCAACTTTACTGTAGGGGCACAGCTGGCCAAACGATTAATGTACCAACAAAAACACAGAGCCGAGACATTATGAAGTTCAGTGTGTGAAAGACCAGGCCACAATAGAACCAGAACCAGCTTGTAAATTCCTGGAGGAAAACCAAAATGAAACTCTGGTAACCAGTTTACAATGTGCACAAACTAAAAAAAAAAAAAGAAAAGGAATCTTCCCCTCATCTTTTTTCTTCCGCCAAGTTATTGACACATGGCATTCAGAATCAGAATCAGAATCAGAAATATGCATTATTGCATATACAGCATTGTGGGTAATTATAAATTTGTTGTCCTGCTAGATTATGAAACTGCAATAACCAGCCAATCTTACTCATGCAGAGTGGCAAATGACAAAGTGGTTAAAGTCTCTGAGGCCACCAACAAGTCTTTTCACCCTTCTCTAGTGCCGGAAGGCAATGCTGACTTACTCAATACAGCACAGATCCAACATGCAGATGGCTTAGTTTGAACAGCTTTTCTGCTATTTTTCCAAGGGTAATTCAAGGAAGGACTCAATACCAGCAGCATTAACTTGATATATCCACCTCATAGAATTCTAATTGTGTTTGATAGATTATTTTCTATTTTGTGTCCTGCTCAGTTATCAATCACATTTCCTATATACATTTTATTTGTCAGAAATAGGAATTCAAATAAAATGCATATGTCTATAAATATCAAAGTGAGATAGAAAATATTAGAAAACAGTATAAGTGGGGCATAGATAGTGTACCTGTTCCATCCAGAGAGTGAAGGAGCGCTGCCAGGAGTTTTTCTTCTCTAGATGCAGGTATGTGTTGAAGAGGATGAGGTAAATGTAGCGCTCCAGGTACTGCAGGCTCTTCAGCAGCAGCTGCTGACAATCCTTCTCCGTTTTACCACTTTTGATCTAAAAAAAAAGAAGTGAACAAAGCTCAATTGGTATATCAAGTGGGCACAACAAATACAGTTTTCCCCAAACAAAAACAACTATGGCTTTTTACAGTTCAAAAAGCTAGGCAGGCTGCCTGCTTGTACTATGGCTAATTAATCTTTAATAGCCTCCTGTATGTAGGCGGTGTTTGTGTTGGTCTTTCATGACTTTTAATCTGCCCTAATGGAGGCACAGTGACTAAATATAAATTATCGTGTCACTTATTTGAAGTTGAAAGCACTCAGAGAGCACTGACTTTCACCAAGGCTACACATCCGTCAAAACATATTTAACATTAAAAAAAAAGGTCACAATAGGGGCGCCCCACCCGGTAAAGCGTGCACCCCATGAACTAAGGCTAAGTGCAGCGACTTGGGTTTGATTCCTGGCTGTCGCCCTTCGCTGCATGTCATCCCCTCTCTCCCTCCCCCCCTTTCTTGTCTACCTTCGGCTGCTGCTATCCATTAAAGGCATAAAAAGCCAGAAAAAAAATTAGAGAGACATAAACACAAATGTGATTGTTGGGTCACTCAAAGTCACAATCAAAGGTAGTCTCGAAATAAAAGACTCAGCAATAAGAACATTTACCCAGAAAGAAATAAAACGCACCAACAACATTCACACGTCATACGTCAACATTCACACCCTGCTTGTATGGACATTATTTCCGCTTAGTGCCATCATAATATTGTTTATCCTAGTCTCCCTCAGGCCACCAGCTCCACCAACAGAGGCTGAAGGCACAGTAGCAAACACATATTGTGAGTCACACATCAACAGCTTAATCTATTATAATACACCAAAAACACCAAGACTCAGGAAGAGGAAGCTCTTAGCAACCAATTCACAATGCCAGTCTCTTTCCTCCTGCCACATTAGCAAAGAAATGATTAAAACGCAGCAACGACAGTAATTTAGCAGGTGAAGCCTTAGTGGTTATACATTTAAAAGAAAAGTAGGTTTTCATTGATAAGCAGTCAGGTAAGCAGTCGATTAAAAATATAAACTTAGATGCAATTCATAATAGCATCTGACGTCAATAAGAGTTACTGTATGTCCTGCTCATTAATTCCTGTACCTACCTTGTAACAGATACCAGAACTGCCCACTAGCTCGGCCTTCAAAGACCTTCCAATAACTAGTGATTCACACAACGTCAGTTATCTGATCAGCAAAGTAAAGTATTTGTGTCTCGCCAACTTCAAACTGTGTGTGACATGGTTGATAAAAAAATAAGAAAGAAAAAGGGCAGGCCATTCTTTCATCTCCTCTCCCCTTTTATCTTTGAAGAAACCCACTGGCAAATAGTAGTTTTGACATTTGGAAGGAGCTCAGTTGGTAAGCCATCTACCAAAACTGTCACCCAACGTACAATGTCGACCATGGTACACCCTAGTATTCAGTTGTTTACGCTCTGTGCTTCCAAATACCCTTAATCTCCACTGTTTTATCAATAAACACTATGTTTACATGGTCTATCTTATGATAATTACTAAATGATTTGAACTTTCATGACAAAACACTATGGTCAGAAACACTAGAACAGTGCAATTATCCAAAGTATGCAATGTTCCTATAATTCCCTTGGTTGTTATTCATGAGGCAAAATAATAGTACTCTCACAGGACCAATTCACTAGGAGAGAGGAGGGAGAAAGGAACAAATATCAGTCCACATAAGAATGTATAAAATTAAGTTTTTTGAGGTAATTTAGTGAGGCAGAACTTAGCAGTGAAGCAGCTCTGTAACATGCCACTTCTCACAAAGTAAGGTTGGTAATTAGGTTGCTCTTCAATTACAGGCTGTGAGCAGCACTGAGGTTCATGCAGACAGGCTTTCATCAGTGTGGCGAGTCGGTGTCAAGATGTTTTCCCTTTTTTTTTTTTTTCTTTCTGATTGCTTAGGGCCTTGAGCACTTCCAGGCATCAAATGAAAAGGTCTGCGTTCCAGCTGTGCGCCTGTGTGGTGAAGTGTGAGGTGTGTGCTGGACTGGTTAACATGTCAATTGGGGTTAGGAGAAAGTAACAAGTGTGGACGACGTATAGTATAGCTCAATGAACTGTCAGCAGTTCTTCAGACACTTGACACTAATGAGCATTTGACTGCTTGTGGTCTTTGTTTTGAACGTTTGGTCAGCACACACATATCCTCACAAAAGCTGATATGTCGGTGTCAGTGAGTTCTTCTACTGTAGTTTCAACATCAAAAACATCCAGATCAGTGCAGTCAAAGCAGCCATTTATGATGCATAAAAAGGTTATCTGCTTACAGTTAGCAGCGTATGAGTTATATATTAGAGACATTAGGGGGCTGCACAGAGAATGATGAAAGTTTACCAAGTAGGTGGGCTAGCTCTCAGGGTAATTTGAAATGTGCACAGTTCACCATAATACGATCATTCCAGAGGCTGAATGACGCAACAGAGAGAGAGGGGGAATGAGTGGGGTTTCCTGTCCATTCCCAAACAGCCGTGGTTGGATCCTAGTTTTAAGTCTACAGCAGAGCAGAGGAGAAACTACACCTAGGCAAACAATGGATGTGCTGTCTGTTATCTATCATCTCTTTCAGAACACAGAGGAAGAAAGAAAGCACACACACACACAAACGTCTCTTCTTCTCTAATCTTTCTCAGTTGACACTGACCGCAGTGGCAGAGCAGGTGAACGCTGGTGAACCCGATCACCCTGTGCGCCCTGCTACCCCAGGGGGCTTTCAGCATTTCATCTCTTAGCCTGAAAATCCACAGTGCCAAAGCCTGGCAGCTATCTGTGCAAAAGCCACGGCCAAATACCGACCTCATAACACACACACAGCAACACACACATTCTCAGAGCAGTTTGCAGATTACATAATTCACACCTCTACAATCTGCAGAACCCTAATCCTGTGGCTGCCATCTGTCGGTCTACATCCACCAAGGCCATATGTGTGGTTGAGCGGCCTCTCGTGCACTCTCAGAAATTCCTTCATGAAACAATGCTGGGGAAGATGTGGTGAAGAAACAGAGTAAATTTCTTCCATTCCATGTAAAAGAGACAGCCTTCAAAGATTTGGATTGGCCTGGATTACATTTTTTCTTTTGGGACAATCCTGTTCTGATAATCAAATCCACTTCTTAGAATTTTGTTTTGACAAGCTAGAAAAGATTCCTTATAAATTCCTTATAATTATGCAGGTGGAACCATTTCATAATCTTTTAAACAAAGAAGCAAACAGTGGTGAAACAGAAAGGAGGAAAAAAGTGGGAAATACAGCATCTTTTCATCTCGTCTGGCCTTTCAAAACAAAAGGTTATTCGTCAGTCCCTGTTTGCTATCAAAGGTGAAAGCCATAATTCAGCTGACCACTGAGGTGTGATGATAAATGTCCTCAGCTCTGCTCTGTCCTGAGTGGTATGGCAGCTTGGCCAAACACAGACCACATACCATTGTTGAGTGAGTCCAGGAATGCTGGTGGGCTGAGCAGAGCTCTAAGCAAGGACAACGTGAAAGTGAAAGACGTGGTTTAGAAGAAGTAGAGGCCGAGTCTGTTACCACTAATGAGAGCAGTGACAGCTTTCTATTGAATACAGGGCTGGAAAAACTTTATTTACCTCTCCTCAACAGAACCACTGAATTGAAGCCAATTGTTTTTATTATAATAGACATACATGTTTATTATGCACACCCTGCTTAACTCATCATTAAAAAACCTTTATAGCGCCTCGCTCTTGGCTCTCCACAGTCCCCCATTTTTTTACAAATTTTCTCCTTATTTTCTCCTCATCTGGACTAGGGTTTTTTTTCGCAGCACACACAACTATACCTGCAATTTTCTAATGCTGGACTGACTGTGGCCGGTTGGAAAATTTTAACATAACGCCCAACCCTAATTTGGACAGAGTCAGGCTAGTTTTTCCCCCTGCTGCCAGTCTTTATGCTCAGTTAAGCTAATCGCCTTCTGGCTCTAGATAGCGCACAGACACGAGACATGACGTCCAATTCTTACTTTAAATGGCTACATTGATTTACAATTCATTTAATAATTAGGTTATCTATTTTGTTACTGATTTTGTCTTAACACGCGTACATTAAAACTACTTTTTCTTGTTTGTAATTAATGAGAGAAAAGTGGACAAAAAAGAGGGGGAGATAAATAGAGATGGTATTCCTGTTGCTAATATACACAGTAAATACTGTACAGACAAGGTTGTATAGTCAGTAAGCTGAGGCAAGTCCACCACAAAACAACTATTACCACATCTAAACAAGCTGTAAACTTATATTCAATATGTTGTGTAAATTTAAAATTAAAAAAATTCAGAATTAGAAATTATGCTTTGCTTCTTAAATGCTTCCAGGGGACACAACTGGCAACGCAGCCACATCCAGTCAACAGTGGGGGTAATATGCCTTATGGAGTAGCAAAAAGAGTGTTAAAGGTGTTAATTTGATTCTGTGATAGGGACTCTTGGATTGATGGATTTAGTGGTTCATGAATATAATTTTTTAATGCCTAATTCTTTGCGAGTCGCATCAATATATAATTAATCAGGCATGTATAAAAGATATGATTTGAGATACAATGGACTCAAGCTTCATTCTTTCTCCCTAGTTAACTACATGCTTTTTGAAGGCGAAAGTGCTTCAGGCAATCAAAAGCTTCTGTTTTATGCAATGACCTCTTTCCATGAAACTAAATTGATTGTCGAGAAAGAGAAATGTACTTTGCTAAAACAGAATAAATGCACTCGATATCTGTTTGCGAGGGATTTAACACTACCACAGGAAACTGTATTGGTCTTTCATTTTTAGGTATAGGATATAGATATCGGATAAGGCTCAAAGCCTTCAGGTGTAGGTGTATTAAAGATAAACACCACCAACTTATAAGGCATACTGCCTGACCCGTGCCCTTGTGTACACAGGGATGCTGCGTTTGGTATAAAAGGGTTCCACATGTTCAGCAGTCCGACTTGTTGTCCTTGGTGTAAAAAGGTAAACAGGTCACCATCTGAAAATCTCATCTTGTTGTCTAAAGTGCACACACTCCAGGCGACAATAAGGAGTGCTCTACATTCATACAATCAGGCTTAAAATCACAGCAATTATGTGAACCTCCACCTCTCTCCCTCAACACACATACTGACAGGGACGCAAGTCAATCACTTGCTATAGTGCTATTGATTTATCACCAGGGTTTGAGGACACTAGCAATTTCTGTCCATCTCTGGCAGTAAACCTCTCAGAAGTGTTTCCATTCCGTGTGTGCGACAAGCATTGACAGCACTGACATGTCTGTAATAGGCCAGTCTGTCATGGTGCCTCCTACCTCTCATGCTAAAAAAGCAGTGACAAAAACATCAGAAGGTTTGAAAATGATTGTTCGTCCCAGAGTGGAGGATTAGGAAGGCCATTATTTGGTATGTCAGTGACCCGTTACGGCCCTGAACAAACCAAGTCTGCCATCATTTTCTGTAGAACTGATGTTGGGATGGTCCATTGCTCCTAGTTGTTGTGGTGTATTAGGCAGCACTGGTACTAATCTACTCTTAGTGGTAGCCATTCAGCCAGCTGACTGACGATCACTAACAGAACTATCTGATTGGTTGTTTAGACAGGTGAATTAAAGACGCCAAATGGTGTGAAAACACTAAACCATTGTCTTTCCTCACAGATGGGGCTTCTTGATTTATGTTTCTGAATGACATATACAGAATACTGGCACACCAAGAAATGTAATATCAAAAATACAATTCATTTAGTTTTCTCCTCTTGTTCCGCTTTGTTTTCTAATATGTGAATATTTCTTAGCTGCAAGAGGCTTTTGGGTGTATGAGGACATCAAATGTCAATGAAAATCATTTTAAGAGGATCTGGGTATTTTTCAGTGAAGAGAAAATTGAGCCTTAAACATTGTGCACCAACTGTAGCTTAATATAAACTTTATTTCTGCAGCTTAATCCTTAAATGGTGGCAGACAACTGTTGAAGGTCAGCCTTTCTATGGGCTCATGTGGGCGAGGAAGTGAGACGTGCATATTATAGAGAGGTCTGTCTACTTGACATATGGTGCCAATTACCAGCTGATGGGGTTGCAGAGGTAAAAAGGCCAATCCATATTGGCCTTTCCCACTCAGGTTTGCACAAGCAGCCATTCATCAGATTCTGCAAGAACACCTCCCACCCAAATCCTAAACCAAACCCCAACCTGTCTAAAGTGGACAGGCAGTCTACACATGGCTCCTTGACTCAATGTACAGACAACTCAAAGTCAAGTATACATGCTGATTTTCAGGTAGGTTCATTACAAACCAGTGCCCAGCTGCAATTTTTGGACCTTCTTTCCATCCAGTTTTTGTTGCCAAAGCTAACAGATGCCATACTTGAAAAGACAATGGGGCAGTGTACAATATATTTAAATCAAATGGTAAAAAAGAATGCTTAAAGATAAAACTTTACAGAATTTTTCCTCTGTCGATCTTTGTCTCACATGGACACACATGCACATATAAAATGGATTTCACAGGTGACTCATAGTAAGACGCACCACTCTGGCCTTTGCTCTGACACCACCATTTTGGTACTGACTCAAAAAGGGTTATGATCTATACAGTTCCCATTTCAGGACTCTCAGACTCTGCTTCTCATTTTCAGCTCTACAATGTCAAACTTGGCTAAACTCTAATTGTGCTAAGCCTTACTTAGTCTCAGTTGCCCCTTAGCTAAGTTATGATTTGAGCTGAATGTTCAAAAGCTGCAAATTATAACATGCATGTTCATGTCATCATGCTAAGAAGGCTATTATTACTTGTAAACAAACAAAAGTTATGTTTACATTTACTGTTACTCACCAAAACTCATTGTGTGCATCCTTGAGGTCAATCAAACACGTTGAATGCATTTCCTACCTCATAAAACATTTGCAAAGCCACATTTTTCAACATACATCCATGTTTACTAGCTTGCAGTCTTCTTCTTCTCTGTCTTTGGCACATTGCTATGTTTCTTGGCACTCTAATTTTAGTGCGTTGTCATGCACATGAGAAAGAGAGAAACCAAAACAACGCTCACAAAACAACGCTCCACAGGGCTGTTGGAGGTCAGAAACTCCACAGGATACCTTTTATTTAGTTTAATTAATTTAGCATGTGACATTTCTCATGTCATGATGTCTATATATTGTAGCCTGCATTTAACATTTTAACTGGTTTGAATACAAACATGTTAACTGGTTTGAATACAAACATGTTAACATTACCCTGTTTGGATGGTAAAACAAAGGAAAAAATGACAGAGCCAGCCAACTATCAAGTTTAACTTTCCATAATTGGTTCTCACAAATTAGTTTGTACCCTTAATTAATTCATTTTCTATCCCTGTTCCCTGAATATAAAAAAAATCCTCAATTCTTCCACATGTTCTGGTAGCTACCACATTGTTATATGAACCTATGTTAACTTAAACCTGGGTAATAAACTTTAGTACCATAGACCTATTTTACCAGCATTTATCAACTCCAGTAGCCTTCAAACAGATTACACCAATTTTGCTGCTTACACACAGCCACTGATTCTATTCTTTCATACAACTTGAAATTGGCTCATTTTCATCATTTTACTATTACAGCAAGATTGGTTCTATATTATAGTGGGCAAGCATAAAAAATATAATTTTACTCTGCATTAGGCATAATCTCTCCAAATGTACCAACCATTATTTGGGTTGCACTACCCAGCAATGTGCTGAAAGAATTTCTGAATGTGTACATATATACTTGAATCATTGAAGTTTTGCTCTATTGGCTAATCCTCTACCATCTTTTTACAAGTGAGAGCTCCTATCGTTTTATTCTGTCTCACTTCTATAAAACTGCATGTCATTTAAATTTTTCTTCTGCAATGTTGGTGTGAAACAGTCTTCCTTTGATTAGAAATGTGAATTATATTATTATGACGCTAATTGTAGAGTTATGAAAATATTTGGCATCCTAGTGTGTTCATCCGATGTTGGAATGTGTGCTAGAAGTTAGAGACGTATAGGAGCATATTTCTTATATTTTCCTTCAGGTTGCATGAACCTAACCAGCTGTAAGTTTCTTTTACAAGCATTGCCATTTCTCTGAAAACTCGACCATGCACCCGTTCAGTCTGCCAGGTTGGCCAACAGCACAGCAATCTAAGTTATATATCATCTGGCTTCAAGCTGCAGAACTGATCTTTATGGATCAAGATGGTGCCCAAAACTCCTTTTTTTAAAGGAGCAGAGAAGCCATGTAGCAGCCAGTGAGAGGAGGGGACGAAGATGCCTTTATGTTAATGGTTTCTACAGATTCCAATCCTCTGTCTGTCTTTTTCCAGTCGCTCAGCCACACTGCGCTGATTAAATCATGAAGTTGAGGTGGATTTTAGGGGCAAGCTGTGTCAATATGCATTCTGTATATGCAGATCTGCCATCAACCAGTCGGTCCATCTAGCCAAGGGCTAGAAAAGGAATGTGAAAAGTTCAGATACTTTCTCATAACATTACAAACTGTAGTCTTATGGGTTATGATCTCTATCGGAATATATTTAACCTTCCTCTAATACCTGAACTGAACATTTAACACCTCTAATCAACAATCAAACAGTGTCTAACACAAAAATAAGCCTCAACAATAACCAAAAACTAAAGAAGGAATGTAGCGTATAGTCAATGGTCAATAGGCATTTGACTAGAAAAGGCCAATTTCTCCAAGAAAAAGACAAGCAGAAATGCATCATGTGTCTGGAGAGCAGAGATTACAAAAGCCACAGGAGGAGACAGGGCTCATCAACTTAGCCTACACAGAGACTGGAATATCTGCCCACATTAACCACACACATTATGGTACATTCTGTACGTGCACATGCCTGGCAACACAGCACATGGAGACTCCCACTGTGAATCAATCATTTACTGAGCTATCAAAATATCTTGTGCATGCAAACCCAACACTGGGGCATTAAAATGGCATGTCTGCAAGCTACAACTAATCAGACATTCAATATTTCAATACCCACTGGAGTTCCCCTAATCAAATTTGTACTCTTGGCAATAAATGACATTTTGTACTGATGCTGGTGGTTAATAGAAAGCAAATGTATTGATGGTTGATTTTTTTCTTGTGAGGGAACCACAAAGCTGCTGTGAAGATCATGTTGTTTGTCAGCCACAGTACAATGTGGTCAAACACTTTGGTCCAGGGGATATTTTTTTTTAAATAACTATGGATGCATTGCCATGAAAGTTGGTACAGGTATTAATGGATACCAGTAGATAAGAATGAATGAATTGAATGATTCCATTTGTCTGACAATTCTACATTCTACTTCTAATGACCAAATTCCCACCAACATAACATCCCAACATCCTAAACATGAACAGGTTACCATGCTAACTGCCTGTCAGCTAACATGATAAACACTAAATGCTGAATGTTAGTATTACCATTACTGTGTTAAAAACATATTAATATCCCAACAGCAGGTTCGATAACAATAATGTTTCTGTAGGATGTTAACAGGCTATTCTCAAAGCAGAGCTAATGGTACAGACACACTGGATCCGTTGACTGATTCCAAGTTGACAAATCCTATTCATTTTCTATGAAGAGCAGGAGATATGGCTGCACGGTGCATGATGGATACGTGTTGCCTGACTGTTTACTGTATAGGTTTAGCAGGTTCACAAAATTCAGGTCAAACTGGAAAAAATAATCAAGACTCTGTTACTGCATTGCTCGTTTTCCTAGCCGTAATATATAAAGATTTCTGGGCATCCAAGTTGAAAGCGGCAGATAAAAAACCGAGCACTGCCCAACTAGCAGTTTTGTCGCCCACCATCGGGAGCGCTTAGTGGTCCAGTACATTCAGATGTGTCCTTGCTGGATTTTGTTTGACTGCACCATGAGTCCATGTACACCTGACGCATGCAAAGTACAACTTAGGCAAACCTAGAGCCAAGTCTGTAAATACAGAGCTGAGCTTGAGGTGTCCTAAAATGGCCATCTTCAAGAGGATAGATACTTGAATAATTTGAACCTGCAATAACTGATTTCTTCTGTCACTTGGTGGCTTTTTCTATCCTCACTCTGATCTGTGCCAGTCTCATGGTGAGTCATAGAAACAGCAACACATGGATTTCACCACTTGAGCACCTGTCCCTGTCTGTCTGCGGAATGTGTTCAGACCATGAACCATTTTCATATTCACAAATAACTTGTGCAATGCGTTTTCACCCATGTTTAAATGCCAGCACGCTATCAAATCTGTGTTATTAAAACAATAACTTCAAGGAATGAAAGAAACCATTTTGCGTCATATTGTGAGCTGTCTGTGGAAAGAACAAGGCAGGTCTGAATGTTCTTTGCTGACTGTGATAGGGCTTTTCCATTAGCACTTTTGGCCTTGCCGAGTCAAACCATGCCGTGCTGATTTGCATTTACATTACCAATTAAAATGCGCCAAGCTGTGCCGATCCACGCCAGAGATGGACCTTCTCCGGAGTAGGGCCAAATCATGCCTGACTTGCCTCCAAGTGGGTCGCGGCCAACCCGTGACAACCTTTCGCCCCCCCCTTAAAAAAAACAGGCATGTGTTCCAAGACTTGATCTCTGTGGTTGGAAGTTTGGTTTCTCTCCTGCGTCCCTGTTTGTACTTTCAGATATCTGCTTTATTTTACTGGTTCATGTTTGCTTTCAGCTGTATAGGTTGCTGCAAATAAAAACCCAACACTTCCTGATTTTGCTGCTTCAAAATAAAACTGTTTAAACAACAAAATAACCAGACTTTTATTGTGAAGAAATTGTAAGAAGTTAAATGTGTTTATCGACTATCCCGGTTCTCTGTTAAGACACCCCTTCAAGCAAGTAGCCCTGCTGCAATGGAGACCCATGCTGGGCTGGTGCGCTGAGTCGAACCAAGCCAGCACGTGTATGGAAAAATGCCATGAGTTGTTGGCACTTAAGGAGTAGTTATGGCATCGTTAACACCGGATTCATCTGTTGCTCAACTGTCCTCACAAACGAAACATGGCTTCCCACTGGGGCATCACGAAATTGCAATTCCTGGAGCAACTCAAACAAGTCACGACTTCTGCATATCCCACATGGTTGGCATTTAGGTGGCTTCACCATTGGGATTGTATTCCAGTAGGTATTTGTTCACTGCCAGTAGCTAGCTAGTGTGAAAGCTTAAGACAAAAAAAGGTGGACCTACTCCTAGTGAAATTATTTGGGGCTTAGCAGGATTGGTCAGATACCATGACCACAGCTACTGGGACATGCTTAAACACTCATGCATGGTTTTGGAGGTAGTTATTCCTGGTCTGTGGGCCTGGGGCAATGACAGGTTTAGTGTGTGGGGGCAGGAAATGGCAACCCTGTGCAGTGCTCAGCGCGGTCTGTAGCGCTGTCCTGGGGCCAGTGGTTAAGAGGGGGGTGGGGGACATGAGGGAGGTCAGGGCAAAGGGCAGGCCAGGGCAGTTCTGTTAGTCAGGGTAAAAGGGGACAGCCTAGGAGGAAAACATAACGATTTCTAAAGTGGTCAACGTAGAGAGAGTAAGGTAGAGCGATCTAGATCCCTTGCTGGGGAATGTTTTAAATAAAAACACATTATGATAACTGCAGAGGCTTTTTGCAATGGCAGCAGCATCATAAATACAAAATAAAGCCTATTATTAAGCCTGTTAGATCAACAACAAAAACCAAACACATGACAATGTGTCCGTAAACAATCTGATGAGGTGCAGGAGTGGATAAATGTCACACTTTTGCATGTTTAAATAGGCAGTACAATAAAAAATGAACCTCTACAGAAGCATTTTTAAAAGAAGAATGTGTATTTCTTTTTATATTGTTATTTTATTCTTGAAGAGGTAGACTGAGTTGTTTCTGATTTAGACAGTCTGGCTATTAAGAGGCTGTTCTGAACATATTTAAGTATGCTAATAAAGTATGCTAATCATTATAAAATAATGCTAATCCTTAGAAAATAACTGAACTAAATGACTCCTTAGAATCAAATGACTCCCTGCAGCTATTTGCAGCCTCCAGCTGCTCTCAGATAATTGTTTTTGTCTATCTAGTTAACAAAACAGTTGTTTTTGTTAGCTGGGCATAAAAGGTTCTGGTTCATATAAAACCTGGCTGCTCACAAAGCTCCCAAAATACTACAATCAGTGCCCACTACCTGCCCAGTATGAAGTGGCAGCTGAATGACATTTGGCTGGTCAGAACACGAAAACATCTGAATATACAAAGAAGCATATTTCTCTCCGGGACTGGTTGGCCAAACCAGTACTAAAACACTAATTTGGGGCTTAAAAACAAAGGGTGGTGAGAACAAAAAAACCCAATGGAATGCCCAAGTTGCTTTATAATGGATGTGAACCTAGGCACATGAAAATAACTAGAAAATTACTAAAATGAAATAAAGCTTTTAGAATCAGATGTTTTATATCCCAGTTTACTTATGCCTAGCTAAAACTCAACTTAACTGGAAGCTGAGTGTATTCATATACGGTAAACTAAACTAATATACTTTATGTTTTACTTACGGTTGATAAAGCATTTTCCAGTTATGACTAAATCACCAAAATGGAACATTAGAAACAGAAAGTATGCAGTTGTTATTGTGTTATTCTGCTGAAAATCACTTCAGGTCAGCTGCTGGAGAGCGTGCCAGCTTTGGGTGTCAATAACACCCAGCAAAATGATGGAGTGGAGCTATACAGTACAAAGGGACTAACCAAAAGTTTGTGACAAAAGTTTGAATAACAAGCAGTCTGAAATGATTATAATTTGGGGTTTTTGTAGCGTTTGCTGTGAAAACTGATTTTATTTGCTTGTATTTGTTCCGATAATGCTCGCTGTGCACTGTTTTACTGATTAGATCCTCGTCTTTGGTTGAAGAAGTGCTAATCAGTGAAATCACATGGTACAACGTCAAACAAAACCCTGCATACACTCTGCCTTCCACTGGACATATGGCTATAAATACCTTCGAACCATAATATGAAGGGAGTATGATTAGTCCGCAGACAGAGTGGAGGAAAATTTAAATATTCACTGTGTCGACTCTGTGCTGTCAGAAAATTACAAGAATATTGTCACATGTAGTTCATCTTCCCCTTCTCTACACTGCCCTACAA
This sequence comes from Morone saxatilis, assembly GCF_004916995.1. NCBI lineage: Eukaryota > Metazoa > Chordata > Actinopteri > Moronidae > Morone > Morone saxatilis. Next base: position 8,051,166 of record NW_023339651.1, on the reverse strand, counting down.
AATTGCCTCGCCAGAGGGTAGAACTTTAAAGGCATTTTGCTGTCCAGCCACATAAATTGTATGCAGAATATTGAAAATGTGGCAATTCTTTGTTTTTTAAGTTATTTGGCTATAAAAAGATATTGAGGTCAAATTTGCTTGATGCCTTTGCATTGTATGCATAATAAGAAGGGGTCATGCCAAATTCCATTTGATCACTCACTTGGTTAACTGATCACAATATAAAATCAGTATATGATGATAATGATTATATCAAGTCATCATGGCACAAATAGGTTGTCAATTGTCAAGTGGTTAGCTTCAGTTAGCTAACAAGTAATTTTAGTAGACTGCCTATTTATCTCTATCTGGCAGCCTAATGTAGACTTTCTTACCTTATTGTTGGTATCTGCATTACAAAACTGAAGTTAAGGCCTTTTGACTTTGCACGGCAGTATGGTATCTGCTTCAAATGCACAACTAAACCTACAATTTCTAACATAATTGTGGTTAGCACCAATGTTAAAAGTGAATTAAGCAGCCCTTTAATGGATCGTGTCATATAAGACATCAGTGGGCACATTAAACACTCACAGGTGTATTATAGTGTCATTTGAAGTCACTTACAGCTGTGGAAAGTCCCTTGAAATAAATGAGCTCCTGAATAGCAACTGACTTGTAGCAGCTGCCTGTAACCCCTCCGGCTCACCCAGCCCCTCCGGAAAGTCCCCAGAGACGCTTTATTTACCTCTGTATACTGCCACACACACATACAATCACAACTCCCTACTCTCTGGACTAATAGTGCACAGAGAGACGGTGTTATTTATGCCCATATACTTCAGCTGGTTGCACCTGCTCAGATGGGTTTTGGTCAAAATAAAGTCATTTTGTAGACAGCCACAGCAAATACAGCTATTGGCATTGGCATGTGAGAGGCTGGAAATTATAAGGAAAAACAACAACAACCTCTGGCTCTCCCACTTTGCTCACTCCCACCCAGTGCTGGATCTAAATAAGAGCCTCTTTTCAGGAGCCGCTAGTCAACGCACACTTCAGGCAAGAAGAAGAACCTGTCTGATTCATTTTCGTGCCAATATTTCCTTTGGCTGTAACCAACTCCACCTGGTTATTAGCCCACTTGTGTCAAGTGGTCATCCTAATTGAGAAGAAAGATGTTAACACAAAGGCCCTTGAGCCAAAGCAGTATTTAAGATAGGTGAGATTTAAGTGTAAATGAAATGTGGATCATTAACTCAGACTGTTTCATACTTTCCCATCCCATTCTTTCTTTCTGATCCCTTGCTCTTCTTCCTGAGTAAAATTAATCTGACTGTCAGTACTGCGGTGGTCCCCTCAACCTCTGGCCCCACTTTCTCCTTCTTCTCTCTTAGACATCCACTACCTTTCCTCAAGAAAACCTGCTCACAGCATTCTCCCCTTTCTGAAAATATTTTTCCACTGCCCCGTCCAAACCATGAGGGCCTTTCTTTGGACACACACACAGAGCACGGTTTGCCGCTCATTCACTCTCGCTCTTTGCGTTTCAGTTTTCTCACCAGCTGGGTGAAAAAAGCTTACATTTTTTTTTAAAAGAGGCGATACAGGAAAATCTCTGCTCGCCCAACAAAAAGGATTAGGAGTTGGGTTTCTGGGATTGTCAGATTTGACGATTTCCATTTCTGCCACTCCACTCTCTTTGCTTTTAATATCCTCTTGATGGACTGGGAAGCCAGCGAACTTCAATGATTATATTTTCTGTACATGCAGGGAGAAGTCCTGGACAGGATAAATCAGACACAGCTATGCAATCCCAAGCCTGGTGGTCTGAAGGGTAACACTGGGCATGCTAGAGCTAACTGATGTACTAGACAGACAGATAAATATAATACAAAAATATAATTGGTGGAAATTAGATATCCTGATAAGGAAGGAAAGCTGCAATAGTGGGGAAGCAAAGAATCAGAAGGGTAAGAGATGTTGGTGTATCTGAAACATCAGATTCCCAGCTCAACGTCAAATCATATTTTAATCCAATAAATTCAGCCTGTGTGTTATTCTAAATATAACACACCTGTAAACACACACAATCAAAGCAAATAATGTCAAAGTAAACAACAGTGTGCACAGATTGCTTGAGGCGATTTACTTCCTTAAATTGGTTTGACGATGGAAAGAAAGGCCCCTGTAGCTGATTCCTGTGCAGGAGACAAGAGGAGGAGGAGAGGAAGTAACCTCTCCGCTGCGTTAGCCCTGACGTTGGAGGACGCATCTGCAATGCGAGGTCACGCCTGGACGGCAGCAGGGATTTACAGGTCCTTCAAGTAGAACCAACCCCTGCCGCCCTGTCCCCCTCCCTTCCAAAAAACCTCCACCCACCACCCACCTCCACCTCCAATCCC
>NW_023339651.1:8045531-8048685 GCF_004916995.1 Morone saxatilis | reverse complement strand
CCTCTGGGAGCTGGCGGATGGTTCGGGTCCCAGTGTAAATATATTTTTTCTCTATCAAAGACACATTTTCCAACCACTGTCAAAGGGGAGGAGGGTGCTCTGGAGGGGAGAGGGCTGCGAGAAGAGTGTGGGGGTGAAGTTTTCCCCTCTTCTTCCCCCCTTTTCTCGTCTGCTGCCTGCCGGGTTCTAGCAACATCTGGCACTGTTTATCACCTGGCCTGCTGGTTAGGCAGGAAGGAAAGGGCTGAAAGGGAACATAGTGCCAACCTGAGGTCGCTATAGCAGGGTTAAAAGATCATTCTGATTTATTATAATTAGGGTCCCTTTTCTGTTGTGTGGGCCATCATTTTGTATTTAGGTTATGATAACATTGTATGTTAACCAAGTAATTACAGAAATTTGGAAACAAGAACATTGCTAAAAAGAAGTCTGATGAGGTGAATAAGGAAAATTGTGGGCAAACACCACTGGTAGGCCAAGTATGGTAGTTAAAATTTAACCAGAAAGGCAGTCTGTAAAGTTTCAAGACATTTTGAGTAATAATGCTGTTGTTGAAACCTTCGTTTCCTCTTCCAAGTAAATTGGCCAACTTCAGAGTGTTTAAAAGTTCTATGATCATCTGACTGCTCGTGTTTCTTTTCCTGTCGCATTCACAGATCCCAATATTTAAAGCTGCCCTGTGGAGTTTTCTTATAAACATACAAAAAGTTCTGCTCATATCCAGCATTTCACACCAAAACACGTCTGTGTGTGTGTGTGTCCATGAAGTCTATAAAAACTAGCATTTCCTTCCTCATAAAACATTTGCATGCATTGTTTACATAAATGTTAGCTAGCATGCAGTCTTCTTTTTCAGTGCCTTCGCTGGCACATTGCTATGCTACCTTGCAGCCGATCAATAGGATTGCATGAAACTAGCTACAGGAATGTGTATCGCAACACCTGTATCCTCATGGGTGTGCGTAACACAAACAAAACTCGTAAAAGCATTAACTCTAAAGTGCTACTAGTGGTCAATTCCACAGGGTCCAATGAAATTATGCCTGATAGGAATGATATAAAAATTAAAAAAAGAGCCAACTTTTAACTATAATTATCCTTTGAAACTCTGGCACAGGGTGAAGTGAATTTTTACCTTACAATATTTAAAAATACAAATATGTGCAAAATCTAAAGCTTTTGTTACTGCTTATACAAATTACCTAATTGATTTGAAAGTGAGCAGATAGCGAGCCTTTGCCTGGAGCCTGGCATCAGAAAGTGACAGACGGAGAGAGAATATAGGCGAAAGACAAGGTTCACAGGACAATGAGGCCCATTGATATGGTGGAGACAGGACCGGGTGCCTCCAGTGTGCTGAAAACGGCTGACAGTGCACAGAGGCACAATGATTACAGTCTGCATTACAAATGGCTAAAACAGAGCCATGGTCCTGCAGAGGCCACAGCATCAGGAGAGACCTTGTCCAGACAGGTCTTTCAAATCCCACTACAAGCTAATTTTGATCTCTTTATGCCTTGTTTATTACGCAAAATGTCCGAATTACCAGGAACATCTTTCAGAAAAAAAAGTTACAGCTGCTTTTCATCCTCTTTTCACTTTAAAAATACATCCAAACCATATCCGTTTCCCCTTACCTGCCTTTCCTCCTTGTAGTTAAAGCATATTCATTACAACAAGTCTAATAAATCCAGCTAATCAGTGGATTTCACGTGAAAATACATTCAATACATGTACAGTAGCAAACAAAGCAGCAGATACTGATATGATATGTTATTTAATACTACTTGGACCATATACAGCACAAGTGTGCCTTTGTGCTTTGCACAGCAGGCTCACAAATAAAACTTCAAAAAGGTCAACTCTGCAAATCCCACAAGTAATCATTTATTTTCCTGCTTTTTTTCCTCTCGCTCTTTTCCATTTAGACTCAAAGGAATTCCATTGAGTTTTAGAGATAAGTTATGTTGTCAGTCATTTTCCACGCTCTGCAGCTCCTGTCCACAGAGCAGTGTATCTGTCTCATTCATGTCTCTGGGATCTAAAAGCTGCAGCTGTAAAAGACATCCAAACAAGTTCTTGATGCCATCTATGGGGCTCATGAGAAACTGCACCTGAATCTTTAACATGCTGACTGTGTCTCAGCCTGAGCAGCACAGAGTCATAAGTAAGCAGTATTTGACTGATTTGATTTACCCCCTTGAGAGAACTATATGTTAGGGTTTACTTAACAATTCAAATCTGGATATTGACCTAAACGTAAATCTAACCTTAAACCCAAAAAATAGTATTAATCGTCAAAACAGCCTTTTGATAAAGAGAGAACTGGACAAAATATCCCAAAACGTCCCACTGACGAGGCCTAAAATCAAACTGGTCCTCACAAAGATAGAAGGATGGGTAGCGAATACTACGGGGAGGTGTGCTGTACCTGTCTGTACGTGGAGATGATGATCTCTCTCAGATGGTAGTGCATGGGGGTCATGGTCTCGCTGACAGAGTCCAGGGCCATGTCCACCTCCGTCTTCATCCTGTGGCCATCGGGGAGCAGACGCACCAGCTGCATCACAACCTGCACCCCAGAAACAACACACACCACTTGTCATAAAGCATGCTTCTTGCTAAAAGTTTTCAAGAATGTTTCACAATTGTGACAAGACTGCAGAATTGAACCAACAGCACTAACTCTGGTACATCTGTTTCCCACCCAATATGGCTTTATGTTATTTTATTGAATCAGACCAATGCTGCACCTTCAGGGGAAGTAGAGGGTCTAGCACATTGTTTCTCAAGTGTAAAAACCCAAGATTTTGTCTTTTTTAACCTCTCTGGCATTTCAACTCACCATTTTTAAGAGCCAGGGTCTATTCATTAGACGTTTTAGAGTTTTCAGTCATATCCCACGACATTCCTCAACAGATAGAGTTTGTCCAGCTTTCAGGGTTTGTGGTATTGTAAATTTCCATTTTCTAAGCTCTTTGAAGTGTTCTCATTGACGGTGGCTTTAAAGTTTATATTCGAAATTCATTCTTGACCTTCAGTTGACAAAACTTATATTTACTTATATTTTTTATATAGTTTTTTTGGCCTTTTTGCCTTTATTTGATAGAGATGGCTGGGTAGAAGCAGGAAGGGGGGGGCAGAGAGAGGTCGG
>NW_023339651.1:8043960-8045431 GCF_004916995.1 Morone saxatilis | reverse complement strand
CCGGGCCGCTGCGTATACGGGTCGCCAGGGTAATCTAATCAAATCGAATCTTTTAAAATTTATTTTTTGTAATTTTATTCCGCTCTATATATGTAACTCATTGCTGTGCATTTGCAATGTAATGAAATATGCAGTAATTATATATATATATAAAAATATATAAATAATAGCCTAGAATTTGTGTTTTTATGTCTATATTGCATGTTTTAATACATTATGGTCTATTTATAAGCTCAACTCAGCTCAGCTCAGCTGAGTTCATAAGCTGTAATGTTTCCATCAGCACTGTGTGGCTGCAAACTAGTTTACTAAACCTTGTTGCTGGCCCCTCTGCAGCTGATTTATTTCTGATACTAATCAGGACACCGAAAATAAGGAGAAGGAGAAGCAGGAGGCAGAGAGGGAGGAAAACCAAAGAGCGCGATTATAGAACAGAACAGGCCTGCAGGCAAAACCATATTACCATATATTTTCTCAGTCTGTGTGTGTCAGCGCAGCAGCATCAGCAGCATCAGCATGCTGCTTGACCACTGTCGCACAAAACGCACAATCTGTGTGAGGTTGCATAAAAGTTTCCCATTTTTTCTCTATACTACTGAAAGTTGACATGCCTTTTAATACACAAACTGACAACTAAATCTATGTTACCAAAGTGATTTTTTTGGACAATTAAATGGCAATTTTATGAAGCTTCAAATACACACAAGGATTAAAACACACTTCATTTAAGGCTATTGATGAGTTAAGCTCAAGTTTTGGGCCATTTGGGGGCAGCAGAAAGTTGTGACAACACTGACACATTTTCACATATCATATGTTGACATATATTTAAGTGTCCGGCAGTTAGGGAGTTACGTTATCATTAATTTGGAGTGGTGTATCTAATGACAGTCCTATAGTCACTCTTTTTCAGCTCTGTTTTTGGTTTCTTCTAACTACTGAGGGAAATATCTGGCTCTTTAGTTGCTAAATGCTCAGCTATGTTCACTAGCTGCTAACGGTGCCTGTCTAGAGTACACCTTTTACATTATAATGATACATTGTTTTTAGAAAAATACTGATTATATCAGCTTTAAGGCAATCTTAACAGAACCACAAAGGGCATATTTTTCAAAAGATACATCATACAAGTGGGCACTGATTATCAGAGAATTACCTAACACTATATCACACCAGGAGTTTCTATAATCACACCAGGAAAGGACAATCTAACACCAGTTCCTCCATCACGTAATGCCCTGGACCTCACAGCCATAGCAACACCTTTTTTGGCAGATAAGGCAATAGGGATGGCAACATTACACATCCTTCAGAGGTTGAAATTGGAGGCGGACATGGTTTCCATGACGACCGCTCCGTGTATCCCAGAAACTCTGGCGGCCGTGCCGCTGTGATTGGCACGCAGTATTGTGTGCCTGCTGAGTGCGGCCTCTCACTGTGTGTCCATGTTTACAGTGCTGAGGACACGGCC
>NW_023339651.1:8009593-8043872 GCF_004916995.1 Morone saxatilis | reverse complement strand
GCCTCCAATTCACAGCCACTATTCAGACCAGAGGAGAAAGGCTTTGACTTCTGGCTTTGTTTGACCAAAGCTTTTAATCACAGGTGCAGAGTTAGAGTTTAAAAAGCGAAACAGTACAGTACCCCTTTAATATACACTTGTATGGCATGCATTGTTTGTTTGGAGGAACTGCTGATGTGACTCATTAAAGTGATGAACTTTACAATAGCTGCCCTGCTAATAATTGCCAGAGCTATGACGACAAGCAAATACAAACATGTTTAGGAAAACCCTGCACACGTACCAGCAGCAGCAGCATGCACGTTATAGACAAACAAAGAAAGAAAAAGAAAGTGCCAACTACAGAAATTCAAAATAAAAAAAAAAGAATTGAAGGGTTACAGTACTGGCTGTGTTTTTTTGATTGCCAAGTACTGTGAATACAACGCAGCAACAGCCATAATAACTCAACACCTTAATAAAAATACAAGGCTGACATACAGAGAATGTACTGTGAGAAACTCTACAGTTTCAATACATAGATAATAGCTTATATTTATTTGTTTGACCATAATCAGTTTACCTTCCCTATACTCACACTAAAACACTTTTGCTGTTTAGGTAACGTTAATCAATGTAGTTAATGTAAGTTGATTTAACAAAATGTGTTGACATAATCGGTTTCCTGTCAGAGGGTTCTTTGATGATCTCAATACATTGTTAGCTCATTAGCATTCTTTTTTTTCCCCGTTTGACTTGAGTGACATGATGTAGACTTGTCATGTGTACTCATCATGTGATTTTTTTCACAGATAAAATAAAAACTAGCACTAATCGTGATAAAGATTAGAGTCCACTTCAATCACCACCCCCACAGTGTTCATTTTCTTACATACTTGCTGAAGAGAAGCAACCACAGATCATGCTTCAGCATTAGCGCTGATGTGAAAATGGTTGCAAAACACGGTGACACTTCAGTCTGATGTTTATGATTAAATGTGAAAATAGACACAGTAAATTGTTAACATCCTTTCAAGCTGGAGAAGGCATTTGTTTTTAAATGTACATACCTCAAATTCTCCTTTTGTGTACTTAGCATCAGGAACACTCACAATTTCATCATCAGCAAACTCTGGAAAACCCTGCAGGTGGAAGACACCGGTTTTATGTCATTTTGGATGATGAAAACATCAGCCACATGTGATCATTTTCATGTATAATACTGAGGGCCTTAATGAACGTGCAGGAAACTCAAGGAAGCGTCTTACATTAAAGTGCCAGAGAGTCAGAATGGCAACAACCATGCCAGTCGTGGTCCTGCCTTTGCCATTAGAGCAGTTGAAAACGAAGGCTGAGTGAGAGTCCTCAGCCAAGGCACTCTTCATGGCCTCCAACAGCTTATCAAACTCCTGAGAACAAGAACACACACACAGAGTTGATGTACAAAAACAAACACTCAAACTACAAAAGTATCTATTTATTTGAGCTAAATTAAAGCGTGTCATAAGTAGTGTTGTTGTAGTGTAACAAATGACTGTTCCTAAATCAGTAATCAAAATCAGCAGTCAAAAATCAAACATGCACATTTGCACAACAATCACTGTCAATGTTTTCGATGAGGAAAGCTTCCTTCAACAAAGTCTCTGAATATTTGAAATCAGGCTCAGAGATGGAGACCCTGAACTATTTCTCTACAATATTCATGCAATTCAACACAATGATAGTGTCTAGTGCGCCGGTGGAGAGGCTCTTTAGCCTGGGCAGTCTTGTGCTGACTCCAAGGAGGGACAGGTTGTCTGACAAACAATATGAGAGACTCATCCTAATGAGGTATAACCACTGCATTAGTGATAAACACATCAAATAAGCTGAACTATAAAGCCATAGTTTGGTGAGCGGGCAACGATAGAGCTTGTTTGAGTGTGGTTGGCTCGTTAAATGCAGTGAATATTATGTCATCTCAGTCAATGTTGTGGAGTAACGCAGACATAACACAACATTATTTAAAAAAGTAATGGAAAGTAATTTAATCTAAAAGTTTAACTTTTTACTTCTCATTTAGACAAACAAACATCTGCAAAATAAATGAATATCAATCAGGAAAATGATCAAAGTAGAGAGTAGTTGTGGTTATGGTGAAAATCCCAGTACAACAGTAACATTTTTAACCACTAGAGGGAGCACAAGGTTTATTCATTGTCACCTATCTTCATTACAATCAGCTACCAAAGGAACCTCTAAACTATTTCTGCACCTCCTGCATGTTTGTGAGTATTGAATGGTTTACCTCCTCCCTGGGCGCGCTGCAGTCCAGCAGAGGGATGCGTCTGTAGACGAGGCCCTGGTGGGTGCTTTTGTGCTGGTTGAAGATCTCCTGGACTGTCAGGCAGCTTTTGAACATCTTCATCTGTTTCTCCTGCTCAAGTGTCACCTCAAGCCACTTCTGAGCTCTCAGAATCTCCTCCTTCAGAGAGGTCTCCAGTTTCTACAGGCCAGGAGGGGATATGAGAGCAATTTTACTTCCACTGTGTGAAGACTGTCTCCGGCGCTCATCATTTATCAGACTGTAACTGCCCTGAAAAGCATCTAAAAAGCATTATTTTCACTCTACCTCTATCAGCTCTGGGTCAGACGATGGGATAGAAATGTTCTGGTCCGGGCACGACGGCTCCCTTGGTGTAAAAATCTGACCATTCCCTTCCAGCACCAGCTCCTCCTGCAAATTGACCCACAACACGTGGCTATGTTTCCTCTTCTCATCCGTCAGATGGGCCAAAACTGCCCCAGTAGCCTGCACACAGCAAGTTTATGATTAGCAGGCACAAAGCCAGAACTCCGGCTCAAGCGTCCTGAGGTGGGTGTGTGAGTGTACACCAAATCATCATGAGTCATTCCTCTCTAGTCTATTTGTACTCTTGTGAATATTTATGATGGCAAGGATGCATATTGATGATGTGGAGATAAAGTGGGAATGTGCAAATTATTTATTTACAAATAAAACTAAAAGATTTCTAGAATATTATTTTAAGATCCCTTGCTCCTTTTCCTAATTTGTAAGTCAACTATAAAAGAAAGAGAATAAGAATAAAGAGTGTTAAATAATCATTTCTAGATAGAAGTGGTAGCTATAAAATATTCTACTTTTCAATCCTTCAAGATAATGTTTAAGACTAATTGATTAAGTATTGTCCCTGAGTAAAAATTAGGGAATCTGCTGCACCTCTGATGTCGGCTGAGCCACTCCATAAACAGGCATCTTGGGCACTCGTCTAAAGTTGACCGCCTTCATCTCTTTCACCGTGCTGAGCACATCCGGAGCAAAGCACTCCTCAGCAACCTGTGCAGACACACGTAGTTACACATTACTTGGAACATATAGAGCACATTTGAGGATACAGATGGCTAGATGGCTGTGTGGGAAGACGAGAGATTTGTGATCTTGTGGAAAAGACCATGAGGCAAGGTTTATCAGTATAAAAAAAGTAGTGTTTGTGGGCACAAGCACTGCGGATTCATCTGTGGCCTGCATGATATGGTTTTGGTTTCACACTGCAGACACAGATACAATCAGAATTCTGATAACAGTATACATTTTCCGTGTAAGTGCTCAATTTTCTCACCAGGACCCGAGCTCCTTTGGTGACCAGCTCAGCCGGGGCTGACAGCTCTGATAGGTCCATGCAGGCCAGTAACCTGTACAGCCACGTGTGGCAGCACATCCACTGGCTGAAGTTGGACACAAAGGCAAGAGGATACTGCAAAATGCAATAAACAATTAGAACTCAAGATTTGTTTTATTTAAATTTTACTCTTATCAATCAAAACATTTATACAGGAGTACAAAAAACATTACCTGTTCGTGAAGGTACGCGTTAAATACAATCAAGTAGAAGTAGCGCTCCAAGCTCTGCATGGTTCTGTTGAGAAAGTAGTCTTTGGTACTGCTTCCCTGTGAAACAAACAGAAGTTTCAATGTCTGTTCCTGTAGACGATCCTGTATGTGCATTTAAGACCCTACTGATTTCAGGAGGATTCAGGACAGAAGAAAATCATCAAAAATTAAACACTCTATTGTTTCCGTTACTTAAGTCCTCCATCAGTTCAAGGGCTTTTTAATGCTCCATGATCATTTGAGTTCTGTGCCACTCTTGCTTTATTTAGCTGAAAATAAATTGAGCAGCAATAATCAAATGTCCTCTACAGCACACAGTGCTGCCTTTGAAGAGAAATTACAGGTTGCTGTCAGCGCTGCTGAATCACAGCTCAAAAAACAAACAAAAACAAAGGATCACTAACCTGAATTTGATAATCTTCACCAATCCCTTCCAGCTTACTCTTGTTCTCATATATTGCTTCTTTTATGTTGTGCATTTCGGAACACAGGGCGATAGCCTGGTCAACCTGTCAGATAAAAACAAAACATTATCAAATTCAAAAGATTTGAGAGTCATTGAGTTACATTCTTTGGTCCATTAGAATGAAATACAAAAGCAATTAGACCTTTTAAGACTTTGACTTAAATAATTTTATGATGAGCACAGAGATATGTTTTCCCTTCAGCAGAGGAATGTAAAAACAGCCTTCTATCGTCAAACTCTGCACATACGTAATTCTGCAAAGTCAAACATGAGAGCTTTCTATATATGTTTATAAATTGTAGGTTATCTATTTTACCTCCTCCATGACCTGCTGTCCATTAGGCAGCTTGTTGATCAGAGACTGGATGACCTGGAACAGTGGTTTGGGCTCTGAAGCAGCTGCTTCCTCAACTCTGCAAAACAAGACAAATAAGCTCAAATAAGTCCCAGCTTACCTGGCATCACAAAAGTCTGAATGAAACCAATTTCAAAGCTGCATCATTACACTGTATTATCAAACATGTGATTAAGTTTTAGGTCATATCATTTTCCATATGCATTTGATGCAGAGTTCTTACTGAGGCTGCGGTTGTGAATCACCCCTCAGGCGATTCATGACCAGTGTGCCCAGGATCATGGCTAGGTTGGTGCGGCCAACGCCCACCTGGCAACTGAAGAGCAAAGCAGGCAGCTGCCGGGACGCATCGTGGCCCAGAGACAAGCTGGTGCTCTCCTGGAAAACGGAGCACATATTGAAGAGAGACTCTCAGAGATGACAGACTGTAAAACACCTAACCAGATGAATGGTGTTATATCACTAAGGTGGTAATGACAGCAGTGCTAAAGATTAAAATGTTCCCCAGTGAGGGTAGGGGTTTGGGGATTTGCAGGTCATAAGAGGTTTTAAAACTGGCCAAAATTTGGTTTAAGTCAATACTTGCTGGTTCCTAATCTCATTTTGCACAAATGTATTATTTGAGATGCGAAAACTGTGGTTTTAAAGCCTGTTTAAACTACAGAAAAGGGAAGTAAACGAACTTCCTGAATGCTATAACTGCACATGCAAATATGAAGGATTGCCATGCTTTTCAGCAAGAAAATCTCCACAAGGACAATGCCATGAGTAAGGATTACAAAAGGAAAGAGTGAAAGAAAGAGTGTGGCAGAACACAGTACAGCTCTGATCCAAACACAGTTAAAAAAAAAAAAGGAGCCACTTTCCAACCACAGGGAACTGGACCGGCTGCTGCAAGTCAGTCCAAAAAAGGGCAAAACCAGACGAAAAGAACATCCTGTGTGAGTGAAGGGCAGAACGGAAACCAGACCGAGCAGATGACCAAAGAGCGGAGGTGAAGTGAGTAAAGACTGCAGGTTTTAGGCCATTTTTTAAAAATAAATATCACACTTATTCGTGATTAATAGGACAGATTCAAAAAGGCTACATGGGGATTCAAATGACCTTTTCGCTACCTCAGTGAGAAAGTCCAGATGCTCTCCAATATTCCAGCCATTAATAACTTTAATGGCACATCAAAACAAGATCCCATCAGAAGAGCAAAAAGCACGACCAAAAAAGGTCTATCTAATTGGTGGACTGTTCATGTGATTGGCGTTTTTACATGCGCTTACCCTGAGTATGTTAACAAATGCGTCAAAGTCTTCTTCCAATGGCGCTCCCTCCATTGGTAGTGGTAATCTGTAGTACCTGCAATACAACAGATTGTTACCGGAGGTTGAACCCGCGCCTGTGTTGTGTCAATATTGCCCTTATGTAGGTCATAACACACTGCACACACAAATCTGACCTAAAGTAAGACTCGACAGCTGAGCTCCCTCACGTTGTGTTTACTAATCTCATGGGTCTCAAACTTCACCTCCTTCCACAATCCACAAGGGATGATGGGAGAGATGATAATCATTGGACAATTAACAAAACTTCAAGAGATAGACAAGGCCTCAGCACTCTCCTTGGAGAATGATATTTTCTCTTGCCCTAGAAATGTGAGCAGCTTGTGACATCTCAATAAAGCTGACTCTGCTGATCTGATTGCAAAAACTCAGGGCAACCAGTCTTTGCACAAACAAGCGCCACTATTTATAACCTGCCCTGCATATTCTACAGTAAGCAGCCACACGTAAACTGACGTGTGAGCTGAGGAGGGCTAATAAAGGGACAATGTAAACAACCTGTAGGCCGGCCTGGTGAACATAGGCCTCTTATAGACCTCTTCAGTCACATGGATGTCCTCCTCACACGTGATGGAGATCTTCTGCGGCTCGTCTTTGAAGTACTCGATGTCATTGTAGACGTAGAAGATGTTTTCGTTGAGCTTGGCAAAGTCGTGGAGCTTTGGAGGAAGGAAAGGGAGAAGGGAGTGTTTTAATACGGCTGAGAACTATATTGTGGCAAAAAAAAAGTCATGAGTCATGTATGTATTGTCACCTCCTTCCTGATGGTGAGCTCCAGGCTCTCCACCAGCTCCTCCTTTTCCAGGCCATGAAGGTTCTCATGTAGGTTTTCCTTCCTCCTGGGGGTGTACGGCACAAAGTCGTCATCCTTGTGCAGAAACACCACCGGCTCCTCTCTTACACAGAAGAATATAACCTCCTGTTTGGAAGATGGGCATCAAATATTAGCTTTTTAAAGTAAGTGGTTGTTGCCTTCTACCAGCTACACCACTTCCAAGACCAACTGGAAACAATCTGTTGTCATATGACATGCAGCACATGAGTAAGGAGTTTAGAGAGGCCCGACGTATAATTTTGTCAATTTAATTTCAATTACGGTTAGTTTCTAGCTGCTGTAAGCACAGAGATTTATTTTCCACTGGTACACACGACCACAACTTTCTGTTTGCTCAGTTCTACAATTCAGCCACAGCCTCCAGCACTTGACTCCTCAAATATTTACTGACAACACGGCTAGAAAGAGGCCAGGCAGGGCTACAGTAAATACTGTAAAGGCAAGATTTAAAGGCATAAAATCTACCAGTCAACATATGAACAATTTATGTGAGCTCATGTGTGTAAATTCTGCGTGTATAAATAAGAAAGTGACCTCGTGTCCTTGCGCCTGGAGCCTCTGAAGAACCTGTTTGAAGCCATTCAGGCTCGGCTGACCCATCCCATACAGAGGGTAAGACCCCTTGACTTGGCGGAAGTTGGGTGCTCCATAGCTGCCCGTGGTATTGAGGACATCTGCCTTGCTGTACACATCCTGGACCATGAAGTACTCCCCCTGGAAAGCAATGCAACTTTCATCGGACTTTAACCCTAACACAACTTTTCTCCAGCTTCCACTGGAGCCTGTATTAGTATTTGTAAATTCTGCAGAGCAAAAATGTCAACACTAAAGTAGTTGGATAAATCTGAAAATGGTGTTTTCGTGTGAAAACCACTTGCAGCCTTGCTGGAATTTTAAGCTTTTTAGTTAACTGTTTTGTAAAGTTTTAAGTAAGTATTTAGGAGCATTAAAACAAATTGGAAAAAGGCTAAAATCTATTCTTCCTTTTTCTGTTGGCAAATAAACTCCTGCACAGTCTGATTAATCTGTTGTCTCAACAGGTTAAATCTGCTCTGTCACCTCCATCTCTCCAACATTATACATTACAAGTTCTATTGTGTCCAATAGAACTGAATATGTCAAAATATCTCACAATATTGGTCATTTTTAGTCATAATTTCCAGTTACAATGTCATTAATTCCTACACTGCTGCACTAACTATCAATCAAATCACCATTTTATTCTTTGAAGGTGTCTTGACTACATAAACATTAATACAGACCACAGACAACCTGGCTTGAGCTTGATAAAATACCTGGATTTGTTTATCTCTGCGGCCATGACATTAATTAAATCTTACATTCACAATGTATTTTGCCTTCTTCTGAACGAGAACGGAGGGGGAATTAATTATCTATCTACCATTATGTTAAAAGTAAGAACTTGACAGTGTTCCACTGTATTCTGTAACCCGCCAGTCTCTGTGACCTGTAGCACTGCAACAAAAACATCACCTTCACGTAACATTAAGTGCACCATGCCTGAGGAAAAATCAGTTGATATTTGCTGAGTGATGAAGGTGAATTGTTATTTCCACTGTGTTCTTCTGCAGCTGAGAGCACAGACACAGAGCAGTGATGAAATATGTGGTGAAAGCCCAACACAATCTGGAACTTCACAGGTTTAGTTATGATATTCAGTAGAGTAAAAATAGAACATGTTTTTTAACAAAGATGTTTTCATTTCCCACCAAACGAACTTAATAGATTTGATAAGGGATTTGAAATTGTCCAAATTTGATTAGCAGATTCATATTTGATAAAAATGCTGTAGAACACCAGCCCTACTGAAACACGCGTATTGTATGAACTTAACATTTCTGACACACAACACCAGTATGAGCAAAAATATTTCATCATTCTATTTGTGTCCATGTTCCAACACACACTTGGCGTTTTCAAATGTTTCCACTCTGGGAAGTGTTTCTGAAACATTTCTGGTTGTGAACATGCTTAATGCAGATGCCAAAACAGAGAGGAAAAGATGTATTTTTAAACATATCTGACTTCCTGATCTTACTGTTCGTAAAACTGCTGACCTATCTATACATGTAAACAGAGTCTACGGGTTAACACTGATAAAACCCTGCATGCCTGAACAGACGCAGCAGAGGTGACGGAGCAGATCAAAGCCCTGATAAAAGGGTGACAACATTCCTGTTTCAATTGCTGCCCCAGATCATAAAACAGCGCATGACAATGTTCCAATGCCACTCAGCAATTTGGACATGTGAATGTGAAAAGAGCAGGCTTAAAGACAGGTGAGATGATTCCACATCTTTCTACGACAGTGCGGTGCCTTCTTGCAGCTAAGAGGTTTGTTGTGTATGTTTTGCTTACCTGCACCAGGTAGTGCTCGGGCATGGCGTCGGATATCCGACCAACTTTGTAGTTGGTCTTGAGTATGTCATCGTGAATCTGAAATTCCTGTCTGCAATTATACCTGTGAAACAGAACACAACAGCAGGTCTGGGTGGTAAACAGAGGTCAATTCAATTATCAGCTACTATTTGCCAGGCCTGGATTGACAAATGAGATGATAACGGGGGCAAACACTTCGGCTAGGGGTTGGTGGAGGGGGCTGTCACCACAGTGATCAAAGAGGATTAACACCCAATTGTGAGAACGCGGATTCGGGGAGGGACTTACGTGATGACGACAGGTGCGACTTTGTTGGTGATAATGGACTTGGCCTTGTTGTTGTGGATGTTGACTGTCTGGAAGGGGCTCATGCTAAGAGACTGCCTGCTGTCAGCCATCCCGTTGCCATGGACACTTTCAAGTGGCGACGCTACGGTTACAGGTTGTGGTGCGGCACTGGCAGTTGTACCCATGCTCCACAAGCAGCTGTGAATGACATCGCAGCGTACTCAGAAACAGGAAGCAAACACACAGACACACATGCATACACAGTGGCAACACAGGGTACATATGGGGAGGGACACCACTTAGAGACAAATCAAATCTATTTCTAGAATGTCTCATACTTCCCCACTGAAGTGAATAAAAAAAAAAAATTAGAGCTACGAATAGATTTTTCAAGTGATTTACAGCGATGTCAGTCTGTCTGTTGTCCACCACTTTGGTCCACACTGAAATATCTCAACAACTATTGGATTGCCATGATTTGTGGTTCTCAGAGGACCATAGAAGTGCTCATAGGCAGATTTCTTGTTAACTAATGGGAAAAGCAAGGCAAGCTGTTTCCGCCTGTTTCTAGTCTCATTCCTAAACTAAGCTGAGCTAACTGCGTACGGACAAGAGTTGCATCAATCTTCTCATACAAGTCTAGGCAAGAAAGTAAACTCCCAAAACAAACTATTAATTTAAATGTGGGCTTCCTATTGTGTTTTTTAATCATTTTTGCATTCATAAGGTTTATCATTCATGCACATGCATTTATTTTATCCAGCTGCTGAATTTAAATACTGTAAATATGAATCATTATTCTCAATGCTTGACATACTGTCTGTTCCAGCTATTATGTCTGATTTATTACATGAAAAACAAACAACAGATTAAAACGGTTTGATGCCTCTATATCTGACAAAGAGCCAATTTAGGCTATGTGATAAATCATGTCATACTATACTACTACTATAACAATTTTACTCATAACAGGAGCAGTTTTGTGATTGTTTTTAAAAGAGGTAGAACATGTAGAGGTTTCCCTTCATAAAATCCCCTTTTAGGTTTAGTCAGCACTTAAATTACAATCATCATCATTAACTTCACATCTCTACAATTCAATCATGGTGGCATGGGATTAGAGTCGAGTGTGACAGTATTTATATTTTAATCAACTTGATATGAAGCACTCAGACCCCCACGCGAGCCAGCCACAGGTTTCAACCAAACCTCCTCCACTCTGAATAAACAGTGAGCTTTGCAGGGAGCTCTGCAGATAAACAAACGAGTCTCCCGACAGGCTACAATAACACTGCTCCTCGACATCGTTTACAGCATGTAGCTGGTCAACATTATACTTTAAACAACACACAGAAAAGCACTGACACATACTCACAGATACACATACGGTAACACTGGGGCACCAAAGTGCAAACCAAAACCACAGAATCAATCCAACATCAAAATCTACTTGATGTGACACAGCTGAGGGGTATGGCAGGGTTGACTTTTGCTGCCTGACCTCAAAGCAGCTCTGTGTGATCTCCAGCTCTGAACAGAGTGGACTCTCATTGTACAGAGAGGCTCTGTGAAGAGAGAAGTGCCGGTGAGTCACCGCTACTCTCCTCTTTGTTGCGTCTGAAGCTGAGTGGGCAAGTCAACCTTGTGTTTCGAGACCTTTTGATTCAGTAGGGAGATTCTCCTCTTATAAGCACAACGTGGAAGATGGCAACTTATTGATTTTCTTATTATCTTGTCTGCTGCCATGGTTAAAAAATATAGGTACAAAGTCTATCTCTCGAATTCAGCAAATATGCTACGAAATTTTAAAAAAAAGAGAAAAAAGAGGCAGAATCTCTACCCAAGTTCCATAAAAGGAAGTCAAGTTTTCAAGAATACTTTGCTCCTGCTGCCCAAATCTATTTGAGTCCTCACCACATACCAAAAGCATCTCTGTTGCCATAATTCTGGGACTACCACAAGAAAAACAACAAAAAGCCTCCACACTGGAAGAATCCACTAAAATCTGACATCTTACGTTTGAGATGAGGAGCGATCTGTACTTCGAGATCCTTTTCTTTGCTGCTTGTTTTCCGCCATGGTCCAAAGTAGTGTGAGAACTTGGCATCACATCCAAAAAGAAATCTTCCTCTCTTGGATGCCCTTGCCCACTCCCAGTCAGTGGGAAACACCCCTTGTGGGAGCTCAAAGTGTCTGGCTGCTTAGCATTGGGCAAAAATTTCAGGAGCTTTCAGACAGCGTCCTCCTCGTCCACGTCTTATCTCATATGATGTTGGGGAGTAGATTCATGCGAGAAACAAGTCTCTGCGGAGGGGACCGGGGGGAAGTAGTGGTACATCTGGCAGCCAGATGGCCAAAGTTCAGCTCCCTTTCACAGGGACAGGCTGTGCACAAAGACGACACAGTTGGCTCTTGTACTGTACAGCCAGCAGTACAAAGGGAACACGCTGGAATGATAACTCAACTAACCGATCAAATTTAACATCGACTGGTTACAGCTTCTCAAATATGAGGATGTACTGCTTTTCTTTGTTTTATAAAACTATAAATGTAATATTTGGGGTTTTGGAATGTTGGTCAGACAAAAGAAGCACAATTTAAAGACACCCATAACCTTGAGCTCTGGGAACTTGTGGTGGTCATTTTTCAATACTTAAGCACTTAAGACAAATCAAAAGATTACTGTCTTTCAGTTTCTCCATATTGAAATGTAACCACTGTTATTACTAGTCAAGTTTCCATACAAATGTAGTGCACATTTTTACCACATTTCTACATAATTATCAAAAGAAGAGGCAAATTAATAAACATTTCCATCCTTATTTCTCCAGTCGAGCAGAGACCTCAGAGCATTTATCGATATGCCAACTTTTCCACCTCGGCCAAGTGTAAAAACGTTTAGTCAATAGTTCTTTCTGCACTTCTATGGGATGCATGTCTGCTCTGGGGATCCATCATCTGTTGTTCTTCCTTAAGTTTCTTCCTTTTTCCAGACTAAAATTTTCAGGGAGTTTTTCCTATCCAAACTGAGGGTCTAATGATAGAGGGTGTTGTATGCTGTACAGACTGTAAAGCCCTTTGCGGCACATTTATGACCTAGATCTACAGATACACCTAACTTGACTTGACTTGAAATAAAAGTAGTAAAAATAAATAGTTACAACTGTCACGTCTTCTACACTAGTAAAAAACAAAAGTGTAGGTATGAAACATGATAGATATAGACGTCTTCTGTGTCTCCTTGACTTTCTATTTGGACTAGAAAAAAACGGAGCTTACAGTCTGTGCATTCCTCACAGTAAAGAGCATTTACATAGCAAAACCTTTTCAATCCCTGTCACTTTAAGGACATTTAATCAGTAGGTTTGCTTTACCCACCACCACAGTCATGCATGATAATATGCATGTTCCTATTTGGCTCAGTAGAAAGCTATAAAACACTCTGACAACAGATTCTCCCAATATTCTCATCCACACAAGAACTTCCTATATCTTACCCATGTGGTGTTGTTATTTGTAAAACATCTGAGAGTTAAATAAGGCTAACTGACACTTCCTGACAGAAGCTCTAGTTTTACAGGCCCCCAAAAGGAAATGTGACGTTATTAATGCTGCACAGCATACAGCAGCTTGCTCATTGCAAGTGGAGCATCGAAAACCTTCCTCGGTCTTACCTTATAGCCTGTCACCTCTGCTGCAAGACCATGGCGCACGCACACTTTGATACGGAAGTTCCTGCTACACACAGAAGCTTAGCTCGTCAGCCACACTGATTTCAGCATGGGCAGGCCTGGTCTAGCAGGCGGGCAGCTGGGGCGGAGGCCTGAGTAGAAATAGCCCTCAGTCATAAACATCCTCCTGGAGATCCAATCAAGGCAACTCATCAGAGACGCTGTTTATTCCACATGTCAACCAGAGTAGTGTCGCACTGCTCGCGAGGCCAATAAAACGACAAGACAAACTCAGATTTCCTCTGACAACGTGGAATGATCAAAAAACAAAAAAAAGACACTGCCATCAAGGCTGCGAGCAGCTGGCTGAAGAAGTCAAAGGCACTAATATTTAAATTCACTGATTGCACAGTAAGAATAAGACCATGGAAACTGGAACCTCCTGCCAGCTTACCAGCATTGCTCCATTCAGGGCTGCCCCATTTAAATTCAGCCGGTGTCCCAACTTTGCTGTAGCAACGTCTTCAGACAAAAGGGCCTGAGTGCAGACAGGAAGGAGGGTGCAGCTGCAGGATGCATCTGTTGGTGGCCCCGAGGAAGGATGCAGAGTACTCTTCATTCACAAGAGATGCAGGGGTTCAAGAGAGATGGGTATCACTTTGTAACGCTTAGGGATATCTTTCGACACAACTTCCCATATCAAGATGGAGAAGAGAGCCGCAATCGTGATAGCAAGGCACAACAAAGTGCCAATTCAATGCAACTCTCTTACTTGGCAACACTGCTCATCTTTTTCTATCCTATTCAAGGGTCCTGGGCATTTCTGGTCTCCAAGGAGGCCACTTGTTCCGTCTGCCAATGTTACGTTTGAAAGCCTGCTGGCGGCACAAAACCACATAAAAACAACAGAATTACATCAAAACATAAGCTGATGTTTGTATGATGCGGTCAAGTTTTCATTTCTAAACCAGCCTTCCATTTATGTGCATATGCAGGAATGTCCAAAGTATTGTTCAGCACTGCTCAAAAACCCAATTTAATGTATGCCAATTGGAGGTTTGATGTAACTGTAGTCTAATTTATAACAATGACACAATGTCCCACAGTCTCTCACTCATCACAGGATACTAGACCACCAAACCATTCAATACAACCCAGTCACACCCCCAAAGCAGAGGAAGTGTAAGCACACCTTGACAGGAAATGCTTAGTTGTACTCTCTGAAACTTCCTCCCTGCAGCTGTACACATATTTCACCAATGAGGTTAAGGGTTACATACAGGCGTGATTCCACAGGACATTGCGAGTTCCTGAGCTAAATATCAGTGCTGTGCGGAAATGAGCTCAGTGCTTCCTCTCCAGAAAATTTTTGTTTTCCCTCAACTGTTCCAAAGACCTCATTGTGACTTTGTGTCCACTTACAGCTTTGATGTTTGTTTTCATCCAAAATAAATCAGTCTGCTCAGAAAGAGACTGTGGCAAAAAAGGAAGCCTTGCCATGCATTGTTCAAGGATGCAATTTCCAGGTCTGATCAAACTACCTCAAATAGCTTTTGCACTGCAAGACAGATATTGCAGATTGTGCACAAACTGACTGGAAAACAACTGAGTGAGAGGCACTTTTTCCCAGTTAAAGCGTCTAATCTACTGGGACTCCACAAGTGAGACAAAACAAACTATGCTACTGCAGTGAATAAAACATAAATCACATGAATAACCTTTAGCCTTCAACATTCTTGCTTTCATCACAGCTTGACACTGAGCTGCTAAAAAGGGTGTGCAAATCTATTTTTAAAGCACTGCCTGTAATTTATTTCATTTCAAGATGGCAATTTTATCCCCCTATGATTTCAAGGCTGCAGTAATGTGGCTTACATTTTTTTCTAAACCCCGGACGTCTGACCACAATATTCTGTAAGCACCACCAAGCTAACTGACAGCATTTTTATTTGTCAAAGCCTCGCCAAAGGACAGATGTCACACAAATTTGTTAACGTGTTTCGTTTCGCTCGCCACTCGGACTGAAAAGGTAAACTTGTGTGTGTGCAAACACACTCGTCCACTTAGCAGCCACATTTTCTAAAGTTGGCGAGGGAAGGCAGAATCCTGTCAAACAGGCGCTGGTCCTCTGGTAAAGGAATGAGAGCTGATAAACACTTCAGAGGAGAGACTAGGCATCACATGCCGAGAAGAATGCAATCCGTGTAGCTATGTGAATATCAAACATGACTAGATTTATAAAAGAATGTGTTAAACCAAAAAAAAAAGCCTCTCTGCAAAAGTTTATATTCTATGATAGATTAAGATCATTTTTAGTTTGACAAGGCGGTTTAATCTTAAATCTCAGAATCTACATTTCTTTTTGTATCCTTTAGAGACATACTGATGACATGTCTAGCAGCAGTACTCTAGCATCAAAACAAAGAACAAATTATCACAACTATACCTGACATTCAGCTGATCAGTCCACCATCCGAGAGGTGCTTGAGTCTCTGAGGAACACAATGAAAAAAAGAAAACAGTGGGTTAAAAATAACCAAAATGACAGCTTTCCAGCAGGCAGCGGCACCGGTCTCAGTCAGACATCCTTGATGGCATCTCTTTCTCTCTCTGATCTGTGAGGCAATCTGTTTCTGCCCGCTGATCACACTACTGCAGGCGGCGGTCTCGCATCATTAAGGCGCCCTTATAGCGAGTCAATGAACGTGTCCTTCCGTGAGGACAGATCCCAGACAGGCACTCAGCAGAGGGTAGGGGAGGGGAGGGGAGCTCTCCGTCGGAGGTTTAAATGGGTGACGGCAGGCTCCTTTGCTGGTTTGTTGTTACGTTTTTGTATGCATCGCTTGTGCATAAGGTGCAAGGCTCCTCGCGCATGCTTGGATTTGTGTGTGCAACTGTGTGCGTGTGTGGGGATGTGTAAAGAGGATGTGGAGGCGGACCCAGAGAGGCTTACTCATCATTCAGTTCACTATCCAATCACTACCAGAGCCTCCTGGCAGCACAATGCCTCCCACACATGGTAGACCTCTTAACAACTGTCTCAAAGACATAAATTAAACCTTCACTTATTAAAGTTCTTACAATCAGCCTCAGCCGTTAACCCTCACTGACATGATGTAATGCGGACCTGCCAGGAGGCTGACAATCAGTAACAACTGCACACAGATGACATCACGTAAGCCTAATTCGCTACGATGCTCTAATTACTCCATTCATTAGCGGTTAACACATGCTATGTTGAAGGCAAACAGGCTTACAGCTGGCCAAATACTTAGATTTAAGCTTGAGGTTCAGCTGCAGGGAGCTGTGTGCTCTACCACTTGTAGTCGTAACCCTGAGGTCAGACCAACTCATCATGCACCGAGTGTCCTATTTCATCCTGTGGGCTGTATGAAGAAAGAACAAAGCCAACAGAGTCTAGTGATATTATACCTGTACAGGCATAAACTTGACAAATCCTGATAAACATTCACATATATGACTCCAAAACAGCCAGCAACATCAAGCTTGTCTTCTGAATGGCAGTTTGTGAGAATATTTCACACGAAATCTCACAAAAGTATGTGTAATCAGCAGTCGGTCACAAGATAATGTATAAAATTAAGCTTATTTGCAAAAGCGGTAAGTGGTTTTTCAAGATATGGATATAAAATCTACTGCTGCCACACCTGTTCCTTCCTTCCTGCAGCAGCGCGGGCCAAGGCTCTGATGTTTTTGCAACATGATGAATGTGAAACCCTCCCATGGCTCAAAAAACCGCAGAACATGAATGAATCAATCGGTGATTGAGCAATCATAAGCGTGATTTTGTTTTTCGGGGGTTGATTTTTTAAGATCTAAACCAAATATCAAGAAACAAGAAGGTGCCAAGTAGGTGGCACTCAAAGATACAGAAATTAAAGTGATATACTCAAAAAAAGATTGAAAATGACACATTTAGTTCATCTGACAGCTTCATTTCCTTCCAGTTTTTTTTATTAGATGGCGATGAAGCAGAGCACAATTTGGAGTGAGAGGATGTTATGTGAGAGATTAAGAAAAACTTCCTCTCTGCTTAATGTCCCCAATGGAAAAAGAAGAGCATACGGGTAACATCACCTGTCTCGACAAAAATCCTTCCTCAGGTCTAGTGTCTGTCTTACCCCCAAAAGGGCAATTTGCTAGAAGCCTTGTAACAGCAACAGGAAAGGAGGAGATAGTAGAGGAAGTAGTATGAGTACATCAGTGGTCAAACCATTTTTTTCCTTTCAAGTTACAAATACATCACCACCACTAAGGGGACATATTTGTGATGTTAAATATTCACTTGAGTCCGGTGATCAAATATGACACCTTGTGGTAAAACTAATCCATTGCACTTCAGCGTGTATAAGATTCCTCGTCACTGGGACACAGATGTTCATTATCTTATGACTATATATACACAATAACGTGGCACCATGCATCTTAATGGATACTTCAAAAGGCTGTGAATTTGGATCAAGACTAAAAAAATAATAGAGAAAATGAAGTATTTCTCATATTTTCTGCAATAACTTTTCTGCAATAATAATGGTTTTTAGAGGGTCAAATTTGCCAAACCTAACTGGACCCCTACTTTGAGTTTATCAGTCCCCAACCAATATCCCTATGGCCCATAAAGTTTATAATAAAGCAAGGCTATGACAACACTTGAGTTAAGCCTGGGAGGAGTAAAGCTTCCGTTCTATTCCTCCTATCAAGATAAACCAAGAATAAATAGCTCAATCATTTATGATCCAGGTGTCCATTCATCGAGGAGTTTCATGCTCTCACTCTTGATTAATTGTGATGTTTTCGCAGTTTGATCTGCACTCTCGGTTGTCAAGGGCCAGTTTCTGTCTTCCCCCAGGGATGTTAAGGTAAAGTGATATGAACAGAGTAGACTGATCCCAGCTGCGCAGGCTAAATCAAACAAAACGGTCCAGGGACTGCCTTACATCAAAGCATGCATCATGTGCTTTGTCTTACTGTGCTGTAGACTTTTTCATGGTTTACATTGCACACCCAACGGGAAGATTTAACATGTCTTGGTATGTTTCATGAATGCTGATTCAGACTATGTATAAACTTTGTGTGATTTGCTTTGATGATTTAAAATGCATAAAACCATAAAACAATGGATTTACGCTGCATGTGTTATATAAGTTCAAAGGCCTTTTCTCAGTCTTCTTCAATGAAGAAGCTAGTAAATTAACCTTTCAGCTTATATCATTTAGTGTTCAATGTGGCTATATCTTACAGAATATACAAGTACATTCTGTGCAGAAGTAGGTGCAAATGTTATTCAAAGTTTCCAGTGTTTATGGCACACATTCACTGCGGGCTGTACATCAAAATCAAGACGTTTTTAAAGAAAATAAAAGCATAGTTTGACATCTATCTGAAAGTGTCTGTCTCTCTCTTTTTTCCTGATAACGAGCACCAACTGCAAGTCATAGCTGTACTCTATCATTCATCACTGCCTGTGGCCAAATAATGGCTAGATGCAGTGCAGGCATGGAGAGAGTGTGTGAGTGTGTGTGTGTGTGTGTGTGTGTGTGTGTGAGTAAGTGTGTGTGGGGGGGTGCCAAGCACATGTATGCCCCAAGCACACAAACACTTCGCATCATGAAAATATCCTTCATTCTTCAAAGTGCTCAACTGCAAATGTTTGTACTGCATGATTAATAAAGCTATCCAGACAGTGTGAGGAGTCTGAGCACAAACACGGCGTGAATGATCACTTTCAGCCTGCCGTGGCTCGTGCAACAACAGCCGTAAACTTTAAAGCTACTCACCATTTCAGCACACGGTGGAGGGAAAAACGGGGAAATCTCTCAAGAAAACATGTTTTCAGAGCTCGGGTTGTCCGGTTGGGAGGATGCAGCCGAGGTTCAACGCTTTCTGTCCGCAGCCCTGGAGAAAACATCCATTGATCTTTTTTTTTTTTTTAGTCCTTTCTCGGGAAATTTACGAGGAAAAGGATTTCGCTGAGAATAGACTGGCCACGCATGCGCAGTGTGCAATCATCCCCGGCCAGTCTTCCCTACATCCAACCCTCGACTAAAATATGAAATCAATGAAATAAGATATTATAACGTGCCACTGTGACGAGACATTACATTTTTTAATGTTGTTATGCAAATACAGTCCACGACCTCAAACGTATATAGGAACATTAAAGGGGTTTTAGCATTAGAATGATATGATAATGATCAATATGGGAATCCAAAAAAACAAAAAACGTATGGTGAGGTCATTAAAAATTAAATATTGAGTTGTTACATAAACACATATGAGCTATAAATCCATGTATGGATTGTATGAATATTATTATAAGTAATATTATATATGCAAGATGAGATAAGGTGGCTGTTTCGTGTCTGAGGTCAATATTAAGTTTATCTTATTTAGTGTTGGGCCTCTGTTGCTGTTTTATCTTTTATCTTAATGTCTTTGTGTGAAGCCCAAAAGTTACGCAACATGTTTAAAATAGAAGTCTAGGCAACAATGTCCTATAAATGTAATTTATAATCCCGATAACAGTGAATATTGAGTGTCGTATTTACAACAGTGTGTTTTATGTTAATGTTTGTAATGTTTCATTAGTGTCTTATAGCCCAATCGTTCTCCCCATATCAGACGGTATTCAGCAGACTACGTTACACTATGGGAAAGCCTAACAATTAGTGTAAGCCAAATAGCTGAGGCAATTAATCCAAGGATGGGGAATCAGTCTGCAGTAGCCCAAAGAACATGGCGCAAACAAAAAAAAAAGCTGCACTCCTTGTAAACACGCACCCAGGCGCCTCATTACCAACTGAATGGATGATGAGCTGTCAGGCATGTCAATTTCCTTTAATGTTCTCAGCTACTTGTTAAACATGAAAGGGGCTGGGTGAGAGTAGCCTATATAAGACACCCCTAATCTCCCAGTAGAGGAATTTGTCATTAACCGGCCGAAAACATGCGCTCATTGGGAATTCTGGCTTTTGCGCTGCACACATCTCTGCTGGTGCTGCTGGCTCAGGGGCTTCAGAGAGCCACAGATGGAGTTTATATCAGGTCGCTGGAGCGTTTTTCCGCGATGGACCGATCCACCGGCTACCACCTGCCGACCTACATGATGCATCTCTACAGGAATTTCAAGTCCAACTTTTCCAGGCCTATGGATATTATGGAGCAAGATGCAGCAAAGCAAGCAGACACGGTGAAGAGTGTGGTGGCTAAAAGTAAGATTTGGTTTCATTTATTCTTCAGGTTTTATGTTTGTCATGAGTGAGCAAGGGGGGGGGGCAAGGTGATGGGAACTGTGTGGACCACAGGTAGTCTAGAAAATGTGTGTATTGCCTGTAGCTGTGGTTAAAAAAAAAAAAAAAAGTCTCTCTTCTACCATTTAAAGAGCCTCTGAGATGTTAAGGTTTTTTTTTGGCTCAAGTGTTCTCCTGTCAAAGCTGCGTCCCAGACGACCTCGGAGGGTTTCAATCCACATCCCCACGCAGGGGTGAATAACCACGCAGGGATCAGCGTGTGAAAAGGCCGGGTTTTTCTGTCTTAATTCTCAAAGCAAACCTCTTTCTTTTTTTTTTCTTAAATAGGCGATGTTGATTAGATATCTCGCCAGACATCCCCCTATACAAATCTCTTGTTAAGTCAAATCAACAACTTCCCTTAGTTCTTTTTTCACACTTGGCTTGATTAGATTAGAGCTCGGGATTTAATGGCACAAGGAGCCAACAAGAGGACAGCACTCCCCGCTGCTGAATCCAATTCCACATCGCTGCTAGGTGTTAGAGTTATTACCTATTTGTTTGACTGAGGATATGCAGAAGCCAGAGATGTGTTAAATGATTGGTTTCGGCTCTGGGGTTTGGTTTGAGTGGATTAACGGCGACGATGGTTTGCACTTTTGATCAACGGTCAAGCTAAATAGGCCAATGCACTGGACAATGCAGTTAAAGTAAATGTCTAAGATGCTTTAATCCTTTAGATTAATTTGAACCACACCTGTTCATTGAATCACAATGAGCCCCCCCCAGCAATGACAGACATGGGCGCAGCACATGTTGTGCTACATTGGAACAATGGCTGGATTATTTTTTTTAAAAAAGCTTTACATGAGGCTTTGATTTGCTGAAGTCTCCATAAATACAAGCATTAATCACGAGGTCGTAGTAGACATTATCAAAGGGACTTATATTTCTCCCTACACCTCACTTTGCAAAACAAATGAGGTGTAGATATAATAATAATGTGATGCCAAATAACTAATTGCAATACTACCACGTATTGGTGGACTAGCCTATGTAGATTCACATGTTCATTACAGGATAATATTCATATGTAGTGTGATAAAGCTTATTTTTAATTTAATTGAGAGAGTTTTGGTCTCTTTTTGCCAAGACAGCCTCACCGTGGCCTAATGCAACCAGGGATAATAAAGGACTGTACCCTGGAATAAACTGTATATAAAAATAAAAAGTATCTTACTATTACACAATATATACTGCTCACCATGTGTCTATGAGTGTAGTTCACCTGTTAAGTTTAATGCTTGGTATAGATAGACAAACGTCTGTACTATATGTTCTTATTTATTAAACCGCTCTGTTCAATATTAAATATAAACTCACTGAAGGAGATAATCACAAATTACCTCAATTCAAATACAGCAGTTAACAGTTAACATTCATTTTGCTATGACATTTTCATAACCTGTGTGTCTTTGCATTGTCTCTCTGCAACAGGTTGATGTTGCTTCCCCTAGAAAGCTCACTGGCACATTCATTTGTGTGTGGTCATATTGATGTGACATACCTGATTTTACCGCAGTGTCCACTAATGATACGTTGTCTGATACAGTGTGCACCCCGATCATGCTAACCTTCCTCTTTTTCCTACATTTTAGGTTTGATGTACAGAAACAAGCGCTGGATTGCGACCTTTGACCTCCATGCCCTGCTGGCCGACAAACAGATCCAGGCGGCAGAGCTGAGAATCAGGCTTCCTGGGACACCAAGTGCTTCCAACATCACCGTCGAGGTCTATCACCAGCACGGCGAGGGGTGCTATACGCAGAAGGACTGCCAGGAGCAACAGCTGGTGGGACTGCTCGCTGAATCATCACTGGTTACTTCATCACAGAGCTGGAAAGTGTTCAACATGACAAGTCCTCTCTTGAGCTGGCTCAGACAAAAGTTGA
This sequence comes from Morone saxatilis, assembly GCF_004916995.1. Classification (NCBI taxonomy): domain Eukaryota; kingdom Metazoa; phylum Chordata; class Actinopteri; family Moronidae; genus Morone; species Morone saxatilis. The sequence continues at coordinate 8,021,450 of NW_023339651.1, read as the reverse complement.
CAGCGAGGAGTCGACACAGAAGAGTGTCAAGAAGACGGAAAGCGGTGAAGACAAAGAGAGGCCTGTCGCTTCCCGATCAGCCTGTCTATGGGGCGAACAGAGAGCAGGACGTGAGTGACAGGGCCTTGCTGGTCGTCTTCTCACACACTGGCTCCGATGAAAACTCAAAAGCCAAAGCGAGCTTACTCCACACAGCTGAACAATCCAAGTTCTTGTCCCCTGCTGAAATCAAAAAGGCCCACTGGCCCAAGAGGCGCAGGAGCAAACGGGGCCAGAGAGAACAAACAGTGAGAAGCCCACAGGCGTCCAAAAGAGGGAGTGAAAAATCTCTCTGTCGCCGAGTCGACCTGCATGTAGACTTTAATCAAATTGGCTGGGGGTCCTGGATTATCTTTCCTAAAAGATATAATGCCTACCGGTGTGAGGGTTCCTGCCCTGGTCCCCTTGGAGGAGAACTAAATCCAACAAATCATGCTTACATGCAGGTGAGTGGTGCAGATGATCCATCAATCTATAATAGTAATAATTTCAAATGCAATTGTAAAACCAGGGTTTACAAAAAAGAGTACAGCTCCAACAACTAGTCAATTAATCGATTAACTGAACTCAAAATCTGTCTGTTTTAGTGTCTTTATTTAAAGAGGCTGGAAGTATTTAACTAAATCCTCTGTTTTCTTTCTTCCTTTTCCAGAGTTTACTGAAACATTACCACCCTGACAGAGTGGCAGCCCCCTGCTGTGCCCCGACCAAAATGAGCCCATTAAGCATGCTGTACTACGAGAACGGAGAAATGCTCCTTCGACACCATGAAGACATGATTGTGGATGAATGTGGCTGCCAGTGACAGCTACAACCACCTCCAACCATGACCTGTGTTTCGGAGCAGTGTAACAGCACAAACAACGCTGTGCAGAAGCAACCAATTTGAGGGAAAAACTAAAGAGAAACACTTAGCCAGAAGGAAAAAAAAAGCTCTTTGATATTTGTCACCGTGCACTGAAAGATTGTAGCTGATCTATGTGCAGAGATGGGATTTTAATTTGTAACGTGAGCTTTGGTTTGTACGGAGAACATTGTTATTTTAAGATGTGCTGAAATACAGACTCAACAACAGCATCCAGCCTTCCAGCTGTGTGCAGTTGTCGCAACTTTATTCCCCTTATCAATTTCATCAATGTAAACATGAAATGGCAATGTTGTTGAATATTCCAGCACTGATTTTATTGTACGCTACCAATTGTGAAACTGTAAATTAATGTATATTTATTGTAAATAATAAAAAGAATTGTATTTATGTGCATTTTACACGTGGGTTATGTGTTTTGTTATGCTTTATTACTCATATTGTACTTTTCTTTTGGGCATGTGAGCAAGTTATTTAATGGATGGCCTACATACTGAGTACTGAAAAGCTGGCATCGATTCAGTCTTGGTTTGCTGTCATAAACACAACACACTTTCAAACATATCCACAAAACACAGTGCATGTCATCACTTAGATCACTGGTATATTTACCTGAAACTACTGTGTGTGTCATACAAAAGGAGCAACACACCAAAACAGGTGGACTTTTCTAGTTTTAGTGCGTTTCAGTCTTCCACAGTGAGTCATGGCCACATTTATCCAAACAATCATAACATTGTAGGCTTTATAGTGGAGGGATATCCAGCAAATGCTGTAAAGTGGTTAGTTGTAACAATGGTGAACTAAGTTCTATTCTTCTGAAGCCAGAGAGCTCATTGTATTAAAATCCTTTTGAAAATACACTGACTAACCAGGAATTTGCCAGAGTCATGACCATGACACTGCTCAAACTGGGAATAGTTGACCAGGACTCTGAGGTAAGACAACATTTAACTTCCTACTGTCATTCGCAGGTAAATATTTAATATGTAAACCGCTTCAAATTCAAAATATATTTAGAGATTTAGTAGAAAAGAATAAACAGAAGCAGGGTGTCTTCACAGTACCTTCATATCTTGAAACTTCCGATATTAAAAAGCAAAGTTCAGACACTAATAGTGACTAAATATATTAACACTGTCACCCAATATTAGGCGACTGAGCATTATAAATTTAGTAATAATAATTATTACTACTTTATAAGTACATGTATTGCTTTTTTTAGTGCTTGCTTTGTTACTTAAGTCGTCTGCAACTAGTCAGCGCAGGTCTGACTCTCATGAGCCGGTCGTTCATATATTTCCTGGCCGGCTCTTTAGCTTAGCATGTGTGCCTTCCTTACTAAGTGTCGTTAAGCAACAACGAGTGTTTATGAAGTTGGTTTATGGTTATTACAGGAGGTGTTGGTTAGTGGGTGTTTTCTAATGAACAGAACAACGAGTCGGGTGAATTGCCCTCTCCGGGGCTAAAAATACACACTCACCAAATTTGACTGACTGGTGGTTCAGCTGTTGTTGCTAACGTTAGCTTCTAGTTTGGGTAAGTGGCTTCTTGGCGTGGTTTTAATGAGAGTAATGAAATAATGGCTGGCGTTATAATGGCTCGACAGGCTGCGTTTGTCTGAGTCTGGTAGTGTAGGGCTGTGGCAGGGTCGAAAGCTTATTTTATACTGACACACAGTGTAAGTGCATTGCCCAGTGTCACGTTGGTTCACCAGGGATAACTAACATGAGTACAGTTTTTAGGTACTGGCACTTTTTCATGTTTCGGAGACTTTGACACTTAATTTTATTGCTTTTAAAAAAAAATCTGATTCACATTTTTCATTCAGTTTTCAGAAAACTAACTTGTATTCAAGTTATAACTTACAGTTTTTACTTGCTACTTAAGTAAAAGTATTAATAACATACTAATATGCTACATATAAAATCCTGCCTTTAAAATCTTACTTAAGTAAAAGTACAAAAGTATTACCTTAAAATTATCCTTTAAGTACCAAAGTAAAAGTACTCAGTATGCAGAAAGGCCTAGTTTAGAATATTATAATATCACTGGATTAACATACAACATAATGTTGCAAGAGCAATAACGTCTATATCTACTACTAGGCAGTTTAATGCATACTAATACATCATGATTTATTAGTTGTTAGATATTTTCTATAAATAATATGAATCTTCAAAGTAACTAGTAGCCTAATTTATGTTGTCAAATAAATGTAGTGTAGTTAAAAGTACAATATTGGCCTTCAAAATGTATTGTGGTAGAAGTATAAAGTACCATAAAAGGAAAATATGTATCAAATAAGTACCTCACAATAGTACAGTACTTGAGTAAATGTACTTTCACCATTAATTACAGAGTGCTACTATGAATGCAGTTTTTTTTAGACTGAATAATTTCAGTGTGTGCACACATACCAGTCATAGGTCAAAATATTTCTAAATTTGGCTGAATTATAAAGGTCAGAAGCGGTACTAAAAGAAAGAGCTGAACCAAATCATCTGGCTTGCGAAAAAAGAGCCGGAGTTCAAAGTAGCAAGTGTGTTAACTGCATGAAGCTGGATAAAGCTGTGATAATATGCTGCCATTATTATTACTGAAGTTATTATTTGCCTGTCATAAATCTCGTAAAAAAAAAGTGTTTAAGTCTAATGTTGCATGACCTCCCATAGGAAGAGTGACGGCAGAAAAATGGCAGAGGCAGTCGCAAATGTGGCCCGGAGGGTTAATGCAACTGTAGAGGAGGGGAAAGATACTTTGGGTAAGACTCTCTTCACACATCTTTCTCTCTGTCTGTTACTGGCTCTTTTCTGCTGTTTCCCAGCATGAGAATGAGAAGCCCTGATTATTCTGTTCGATGCTATTTCAGATTTCACCAGCAGGTGGTGACAGAGGCTTGTATTTGTTTTTCTCAAATAACCATAACTATAATTCTCAAAGTGTTTGTGAATTAAAAATATTCAACATTTCCCTGTTGTGTTGATGGTTGATAATCACATATTCATGTTCTTCTTCTCTGCAGACCTGTCAAACTGCAAGCTCATTTCTTTCCCAGACGGTGTGTTCAAGGTCCTGAGGAGTGTCTCAGAAAACATCCGCTTTATCACATTGGCTGACAATGAGATGAAGGCCCTTTCCAGCAAGTTCTTCTCAACATTCACTCAGCTGAGAGGTAGAGGATAACACATATTAATTCATAGACTCAATCTTCAAGAAAAGACTGTGTTTTGAATATGCTGTCTTACAAATGTTGACAACAAGCGACCCCCCGATTCACTCATGTCTTGAAATATTTTGCAGAACTGGACCTGCAAGGCAATGTTCTCACCAAGCTACCTAACTCTGTGGCAGAGATGGAGCATTTGACCTGCATCAATCTGGCTAATAACAGCTTCTCCATCTTCCCTGATAAGCTTACTGAAATAGCCACACTGGAGAGGATTAACCTGGAGGGAAACAGCCTCACCGGTAATGATAATATATTGAGGCAAGTGGTTGTATATGCTTATATGGCTTGGTCTGAGCTTAGATTTACTCTCTGTTTTTATTTTGCCCCACAGAAATACCGGTGGAGAAGTTGTCGGATATGCCAGCACTGAAGTGGCTAAACGTGAAGTCAAACCCTTTGGACTCAAACACTCAGTCTGCTCTGCAATCTCTACAAAGTTTAGATATTTTGTCAACCACAGACTCCTAAAAGAGTATTATCTTTACCCACCTATAGACTGCATGCTGTGTGCCTTTAACTACTTCAGTTGGATGCTTCCATGTACCAGAGAAATGAGAAAACACTTGAAGATATTGAACTGAAGATATCACAGTGGGTTTACAATAGAAAAGAAAACAGAAGTGTGTAAAGATTTCGTCCTCCATGACTGAATTACAAAGAGCTGAAGTTGATGTTTGGAGATGAAACAAATCTCCAACATCATCATTATTTGTCTCCAAACAACATCATTTGGAGACAAATAATGACTTATTTATTACTTTTGATAGTATAAAAAAAATGTTTTCAATTAAAGATTTTACATTGGGGAACTGAAGTCTCGTGCCATTCTGTTTCACTGGGTTACCGCTGAGACTATGTTAGATGACACAGTGGCTTACAGAAATGATTCAATATATAGTGTTTAATGTAGGGCCGCAAATAACAATTATTTTCATCTTTAATCACAATGACAATGATTTTGTCAAATAAAAATGTCAGAAAATAGTCAGAATCACTATTTCTCAGAGCCCAATATGATATTTTCTAAATATCTTGTTTTGTCTGACCAACAGTACAAAACATATAATCAGTTATATAATATAAAAAAAAAAGGTATTCATCACAAGTTGTGGAATATAAGTACTTTGCTTGAGTATATCCATTTTATGTAACATTATACATTTTGGAGAAAAATGTTGTACTTTTTACTCCATTACATTTATTTGACAACATGCCTAACTAATAGTTACATTGCAGAGATAAATACAAGACAAACAATTGTTTTAATTTCAGTTATGTTATTTTACACCTACTTTTAGTTTTTGCTTTAGTTTTAGTTAATTATAATAACCTTGGACCACAGTAGAACAATTCAGAGTATTTTGCTCAGGCTTTTCAAGAATAGAACAGAACAGAAGAGCAAGAAGAGGGAGTAGTATTATGATATGCTAGGTCCCCAGCCATGACCTCTTTTTCTTTTTAAACCCTTTTCTGTGTGAAAGACTTTTAAAATGCCTTCTTTACACCAGGCTGGGATGCCAGACTCTTGCAACCTACAAGTCAGCCAAAGAAGAACATCTTCTGGCCAAGAGAAATATTTAGCAAGGCAGCAAGCTTACAGCGTCACATGACTCCTCTGCTGCCCAGACTGTGACCTTGTATTGGGCATCATGCTGCCCTCTGACTCACTGTGCTTTTTTTATATATAGAGGAAAATCTTCTGTGTACTGTTGTAGATATTTAGCTCTCTCTTGGCAGCAAGAATTTAAACTACAGTGGGGTGCATTTTTCTGTTTTAGTTACAATAGTACATAATTTCTCCAAACAATCTTCTCCTTGCATAATTTGTACATGACACATCTAACAATTGAAACATAATTGTACCATGTTGTTGGGGTACTGTTGTTTTATTAATTGGCCTGAAAAATCATAAAAAACTGATATAAATTAGCACTGTAATCTTAGAAATAATAGCAATAGCATAAAAAAATAGCATGGTCATTAGTATTAGCATGGTCTTTTCTGTATACTTTGGTACATTTAACTTGTTTCAGTTAGCAACATAGTTCCCAGCAAAGATGGAGTTGCATTTAGTGTGCTGATTTTCTCCTTAACATAAATCTGTAATGATGCAAAAAGTAAACGAGCTTCTCTATTGACTGCACTATATTATGAATAATATGTATTCAATTAAATATATGTCTTACTTACTGACAAAAAACATTGGTGCAAAAGCTCAAAATGCTATATAACACACAAATACACTATTATTCAGCATCTGTACCATATTGGTAAGTGACCATCATGATACCATCATAATTCAAGTGATGTATTCTAGAGAAAAAGAAAGATGAGTCACATATTTTATACATACTGTTTCTAAAAATAGGCCCATAAGTATGTTATCAAATAGTTACAGTGAAACTGAAGAGGCAAGAAGTCACAAACTAATCCTGCCTTGTTAATTGGTTTACAGCTAACGCCAGTCAGCTCCATCTGTTTTTGTCTGAAAAGAGCTCTCAAGAGCCACAGCTTACGAGAGGCAAATGGAAAACAAATCACTCCACACGCAAAGAAAGTAGAAACTTCTCATCCATGCCGCAGAACGCAGGTGGCAGCCATGGAGAAGTGGTAACAAGGACGGATTAGCTGCTGATTACAATTCTGAGCAAATTCTGTTTCTCCAAGAGGTTTGTTTACTGCAGATGCAGGTGATGAACATACAGAAACCAGCAGGACTCTCTTGGCTGGCCTTTGCACTCTTCATACAGCAGCCCTGTTGTCACACGCAGACAGTTGTCAGGTCTAACCCTCGGCTTAAGCTTTGCGCATGCCTGCTCCTTCTGTCTCAATGACTGCCTGTCTGTCAGGAGCTTCTTAGTGCTCAGACCACAGAAGGAGTTTGACATCAACAACAGACATGAGCTTTATCGTCGAGGAGAGGGGCAAGCCAAACACCCAGGACTACAGGGTGTTTTTCAGTAAGCACAGCTCTTTGAATGAACTATCTTGTGTGTTAGTAGGGAATTTTCCCTCCCTGGATTGCGCATAGCAACAACAACAGTACTGTAATAGCTCTTATTACAAGTAATTGTAGATCTTTATGAAGGGATCTCACACTACCTTTGTTTGAGCTCTAAAAAATGTAAGACTCCTTTCCACAGAAAACTCTGAGGGCAAATACATCTCTCCATTCCATGACATTCCCATCTACGCAAATGAAGCAGAGGTGAGCATAATGTTTTACAGTTAAAGGACCACTGTGTAGGATTTAATGGCATCTAGCCATGGGAGTATTAAAGGAGAACTGGATACTGGGCTCCGTTTATTCTTATGGAAGTCACTAAGTGGCGCATGAAGCCAAAAAAGTTTGTTTCTGATTGTGAAACAAGTCATTTTGTGGGGGTTGCGATGCTTAAAAGAATGTATCCACCATTTTACAGCTGCTTTTTTCACAATGTTAGCTCATGGGGAAAAAAAATCTTTTGGGGTCCCTGTACATCACATGATGTATGCCATTGCTGTAATTGGTCACTATGTCAAACTGGCGTGAAAGCCCGGCACTCTTCTTGGGGGCTTGCAAATCGCAATGAAGTTACAGTTTACAACTCCTTCACTTTCCCCTTCACTTCCAAGCGCGAAGGAGAAACTACAGTGGCCGTGAAACGCACAAGGAAATACAGCTGGCCCTATCTAGAGCCAGTGTTTGGTTTGTTCTTTCTTAATGTGTCTGCAGATATAAAAGGCTCATTCTATGATCACAAAAACATAAGAATTCTCATTTTTCACATGATAAGATATCATATTCCATTTCCACGAATAGATCCTCATAAATGTTACACACTGTACCTTTAATGCTGCAGGTCTTTGCAACTTCTTTTAAAAAGTAGAGCTGTATTGTATCTTTTGGATTAGAAGGGCTTGATGCTGGGGCTGTACTGTATAAATGTTCATTGAAATATCTTTTCTTGCAAATCTAATTGTTGTACACCTACCATGTGTAATTTTAAAAGTATAATTATGTACCCCAGGTGACCAAAATGAGTCATAGTCTATGCTACTTTTTTGCATTTTATATTTTATTCCCAATCCATTGCTGTTTTGGCTTTAGAAGAGTGTCGACGTTATTTCTATATGCCAGTTTGTCTGCAGTGGTGGACAGATGGTTTCCCTCCAGGGGCCACGATCAATGTACTACCTTAACCGACTTTAGTGACTGTACCTTTAGTTCAGGCAGAAGCTGGCACAGTAAAACTGCTTCATTGAGCCTTAATGGTTCACATTAATGGTTTAAGAGTAGTATTTTTCTAAGTTTAGTCTAATGTATTACTTTATTTGACAGAGACTGTACATATTAATAGCATTTCTGAAAATATAAGCACATGCAGTATGGCTGATGTATAGTATATGTACTGTATACATCAGCCATTCCTTTCAGCATCCTTCAACTTTGGCCTGTCTTTTTTTGCCCTGTCTATAATCACTGTTGTGCATGTACATCTTAGTTACATCTTAGTACATCTTTTTTTTAAAAGGAATGAGAATTTATCCTTGATGTAACAAAACTATATTTCTGATCATCTTGCAGAATATTTTTCATGCTGTTGTCGAGGTTCCAAGATGGACAAATGCAAAGATGGAGGTATATATACATACTTTTCCAAATGATCTATGTATTCATGGATTAATACAAAGCCTATAGTCTATATTTTAGCTAATATGTTGTTTACATTGTGTACATTGTGGGTCAGGGTTTTCCTTCTGTTTTTAGAAATGATGTAACAGTGTTTTGGCTTTGTGTTTATCAGATTGCCACCAAAGATCCTCTAAATCCACTGAAACAAGACATTAAGAAGGGGAATCTCCGTTATGTAGCAAATGTGTTTCCTCACAAAGGCTACATCTGGAATTATGGAGCTATTCCACAGGCAAGTCCCTCTCCAAGGATATTCAAACAACAGGAAACCAGACCATGTCTCTGCTCCATCAAACATGTGCTCTCTCTTCTCACAGACATGGGAAGACCCCAATCACAAGGACAGTGACACAGGATGCTGCGGAGACAACGATCCTATCGATATTTGTGACATAGGAAATAAGGTGCCGGAACATCTCTGATGAGGGGTTTTGAAGAGACTGATTTAAATTCAACTGTTTGCAGCTTTCTCAAAAATGTGCCTTTGATTCTCAGGTGTGCTCTCGGGGAGAAATAATCAAAGTGAAGGTTCTGGGAACTCTGGCTTTGATCGATGAGGGAGAAACAGACTGGAAGGTCATTGTGATCAATACTGAGGACCCTGAAGCCGCCGACTTTAACAGTATGAATAATAGACGTTTCTAGCACTGCTGGAAAATATAGCATCAGTTCCACGAGTTATTCTGAATTTTAGAGCTCTCCTTTGTTGCTGATTTGTTACAGATATTGATGATGTAAGACGACTTAAGCCTGGATACCTGGAGGCAACTTTTGATTGGTTCAAAAGATACAAAGTCCCTGATGGGAAACCTGAAAATCAGTTTGCTTTCAATGGAGAGTTCAAGGACAGGGTATGCATTTCAAAACTGTATTCTTAGTGTTTGTATTTGTATAAATGATAGGACATATTTAGAAATATTTGGACTATTGGTCTAACAGTTTTTATGTATGTTTCCGATCAGTTTCTATCATATAATATGTATTCAGGTTGCTTTATCCTTACTGTTAGCATATCTACAATTTTTAATATAGGCTCTCAAAGCTATTATATCCTGATTTCTTGGAATAAGGAGAGTAAGGTCTTTGGTTATTATAATTAAAAAAATTGTTTTTCCAGGACTTTGCCATTGAAACAGTCAAGAGCACTCATGAGTTTTGGAAGGCACTGATTTCCAAGAAGACCAATGCTGGCGACTTAAATTGGTGAGTAGTTCAACTTGTGCTCCATTATGCAAACATTATGTAACAGTATATGTGACAAATGCTAATAGTGATATTTCCTTTCATGACATCCTTGAGAGAATTATCAAGCGAGTACTGAAAGTTGACAGCGCGCTGACAGGACAGTGTAAATCAACTGCAAGTTAATGGACTGTTAAATACCTTCTTACTGCGGATAAAATGGTGCCTTTCTAGGTCACCAAACAGTTTTCTGGTTAAGAGGTGCTTATAGGACAGACAATTGTTTTAAAGCTGAAAGTGTTTCTCTCTTTCTTGAATCAGCATGAATACCAGTGTCTCGGATAGTCCATTCTGCTGCTCTGCTGGGGATGCAGAGGCTGTGGTTAAGTCTGTAAGTCTGTTTTATTTTGAAATTGACCATCCCTTCCTTAATGATACTAGAGACTAGATTAGAGATGATAAAGATAACAGCGTTCTGTGTAACCTGGTCACACACACACCCTCGGACAAAAGGAGAGGACCTTAAGTAGTGTTTCTTTCTGCAACTAGGGTGTTGGTTTTAACATGATTTCTTTAACTCTTACAGGCAAGTGCTTTTGGAGATGAAGATCCCATTCCAAGTTCAGGTGCGTCTTTGTTCATTTATTTGTATTCTTTCAGCTACTCTATGTTGTTACTCCAAGGAAATCTCATATGCTTAATTTTCTTCTTTTTATTTCAGTCGAAAAATGGTTTTACTATGAGATATAAGAGGAAAATCCTGGGCAGGAACCTTCATTCATTCCTTCACTTCATCTCATTTCAACACATCAGAACACCACATGAACTGGATCGACTGGATTTATATTTTAGGTCACATTTTCTTCTTGATTGTGATGCTTGTTGTTGGATAGTAGCAATAATTTCAGGCTTGACAGAATATAACAATAAACCATTAAATTCCAAGGTATTGTGTATTGTATTTATTGTTATTGTTACAAATTGCCATTATCACATAGACTTGAACATACCTACAGAACATGGATATAAAATGGAAAATGGTGTCATGATGGGAAAGAAATCATGCCTCATAATTTTTTAAACAAGACACGTACACCCATTTCTGTACAGACTTCCATCCAATTACTCATGTGGACGTACAACAAATTGCACTACTGCCTTTGGGCAATTCCAATAAATGATGTATTTAGTGTTCCTAAAATGTAATAGGTACTTAACAGTACAAATGACTGGTTATTACTGTATAGTCTTTTGCTGTAAGTGGATAAGCTCCATGGGATGGCTGAAATTAAAATATAAACTTCAGTAGAGGCTAAAAAAAATTGCTTTCCTGATGACATGGTGACCTGATCTAGTCTAAAAACGTACAATTTTTGTTCAAAATGTGCGAAAAACGAGCAAATCTATTTAAGCACATTTACATATGTATACTGGTTGTCAATTTTACTAGGTAACAGAGAGATGTATCACTTTTTTTTCTATAATGGAACAAACGAAGAAGATGGAAATATAATGCAATGTTAGACTACTTGCATAAGGTCAGAGGTATGTATTCCTAATACTATCTAGAGGAATATCAACCACCTTATCCTACTGTTCTGCATTCAGGTACATATCTCAAGCATTTCATTTAATTTATTTCTCTATTTATTTATTTATTATTTTTTTTACAGAAGAACGACATTTCCACGTCCTTATGAGAAAATACAGGGACAATAAATGAAGTATGCTTCCTGTTCAGCAAAAGTAGGCCTATTTTAAGAAGAACAAGAAGAAGAAGATATACTTTATTGATCCCCTGGGGGAAATTGTTTTTTTCACACTTTTTTTTATACACACAAACACAGGCTGAAATGCACACTTC
>NW_023339651.1:8008672-8009420 GCF_004916995.1 Morone saxatilis | reverse complement strand
CACTGAGCTACTGCCACCCCAATAAGATAATAATATAATATGATAATAAGATAATAATTGATCTCATTCTTACACAGCAGCTGACATTTCTAGAACAGTGCACAGGAGGGATTATCTCTCACTGTCAAAGAGAGGGCGCTAATGCAACAACACTGGCTACCAAACGCCCGATTCTGAACCACAAAGAAGAAGAACCGGAACTCGATCGACTGTTTCCAAGGAGACCGCCTATACCACAGCGCTGGGGTAAGTCAGCTAACGTGAAAAGTGAGCAAATGACGACGTGAATACGCAATAAAACACACCGCACTGCTGGCATATGTAACAACGAGTTTGCGTGCACCCGATAGACCGTCGAGCTTTGCACTGACACACACGGGATCGTACTCGTGAACGTGCCAGAGGTTCAACGTCAGCTAACATGCTAATGCTAAGCAGCTAAAAAAAAAAAAAAAAAATCTAATAAGTCACGTCATCGGACCTGTTGCGTCCTTTCGGCTGGATTCATTCACCATCACAGGCGAATAACGGGGTGACAGTGAGTGCAGGTGTGAGTGGTTGTGCACGTTTGGCCCGTAAAGGTAACGTTACCGCCGGGACACCTGCGTACACGTGTGGGTGGAGCTGTGACGTGACGTGACGTGACGGGTATTCAAAACAACACCTGAGTGATGTCATGCAACAGTAGGGCCAGCTTTACAGCAGACCTTTTTTAATATGAGCGATAACACCTGTGCTTTTCCTGCTA
>NW_023339651.1:7985792-8008654 GCF_004916995.1 Morone saxatilis | reverse complement strand
TTGTTCTGCGAATAAATAACACCCTGTTTAAAAATGTCCCTTTTTTTTGTACTACTGGCACCTTTTTTCTGCATTATGTTTGTGCGTGTTTCTGTTTTCTCCACCTTACTTGCATTTGTACATGCAGGGTAAAACATTAGAAACACCTCACAGTATAATGTCCGATGCGGTACGTACAGTGCCGTTCCCTCACGAGTTACAAAAACGAACAAGCACTTCATGGATATAGGGTCAAGGGCAGGCATTTCTATATTTCTGGTCACTCTGTGCAGTATTGTGTGTTATTAATCTGTCCTCTTTCTTGTTTCAGCGAAAGACTGCGAAGATGTCATTTATATTTGACTGGATCTACAGGGGGTTTAGCAGTGTTTTACAGTTCTTAGGTAAGTAGCGTTTGCAGCTTGGCAACAAAAAGTGGTGGAGATGTATTTATACCACCATTACTTTATCAAAGAGTAGTTTACTTTAGGAAATATAACTTTTCTTTGTTAAATTACTGACATGTTGGCAGTATTAAACTGTATGTGCTGCAGGTGCTGCTATGTAACTAATGCATAGTTGTGTAAGAGTATTTTGTGTTGGTTATCTTCTTCCTCAGGGATTAAAAATGACTTGGATTGCACCCATAATTTCTGATACATTTGTGAACTATTTCTTCCAGGTCTGTATAAAAAGTCTGGGAAGCTGGTTTTCCTGGGCCTGGACAATGCTGGTAAAACAACACTTCTACACATGTTGAAAGATGACCGCCTCGGCCAACACGTGCCAACGCTGCATCCAAGTAAGGAGAGATGGTTGACATGTTAGAACATAGATGGGTCAGCTTGTTATTAAAGGCGGCTGTTGCATGTGAGTTTACACAGTATGATTGATTCCTTCTTTTTGGAGAATTCTTTTTGTTATTTATTGTAGATCGATGGCTGTCTTACAATATATACCATATCACAGAATTACCTGATATCATCATGTGGGCAGAATATTGTGTTGCATTGTTAGTTGCTCTGTAAGTTTCAGCTTTGTTGCTCATAAAATCTCCAGATTAAAAAGAAATGTTATCTTCTTTTTCTCAAAGCTTCTGAAGAGCTGACAATTGGTGGGATGACATTTACCACGTTTGATCTGGGAGGTCATGTACAAGGTGAGGCCTTTCTCCATTTTGTCACTGCTTTTTGTTGTTATGGTGAAACCATATTGTAAACCGGGATGCATACTTTTCAGCCAAATGACCAAATCAGACGATACGTTTTTAGTTCAAGTGTAGGATTAAGTTGTAGATTGTCGTAGTGCCACCTCAAAATTACATGGATTTGTCATACATAATCAGTCCGTCTCATTCATCCACAGTAGAAGTGATCCTGTTCAAATTGTTGCATAAATTTCCCTTCACTATCAATTCAATTCAAATTTATTTGATATACGGAGCGCCAAATTTCAGTACACAGACAGTTAGTCTCAGGACGAGCTTTTCAAATAGAGCAGGTCTAGACCGAACTCCTATCAGTAATCTCTACTTTCATCAGACACATGTTGAAGAAAACAGGAGGCAAGTTGACTAATCACACTTCCTGTGGCTGCCACATGGTGTCTCTGTAGCCCCCACACTGCTGTTGGGTAATTCAGCTATGCTGGAACTACTGAGCCTAAAATATTAAGCACATTTCACAATTTAAAGGCAGGAAGAGTTCCCATACACAGATGTTGTGCCAGTGCTGCAGAAAATGTAGATGAAGAAAGGAGAGGCTGGTAAACACAGGTGTTACGAATTATACTAATTAAGGCTCCGTTCCATTTAGTTTAGCTGAGCCTTTCCAGTGAGGCAACATGCACAATAGCAGCACCCTGACTCTGTTTGATCTGAATGTGACAGAAACTTAATTAGTATTATTAGTAACACCTGTCTTTACCCTACTACTACATGTCAACATTGCTGCTGTGAAAAAGGTATATTGTCATTGTTATTATTTCATAATTTAATGACATCTAATTAGCCACAATTCACCTCTGCTTTTTCATTTAGACATGAGAACCTGTGAACCACTATACTACTATACGAAGCTTGTGTCACTTTAATTCTTTCTAATGTTTTCTAGTTAAAATTGCTGCATTACAAGCCGAGAAGGGCATTCTCTGTGCTATTGAATTGCTGCAAGGACAAACCTTTTCTTTGTTGATAGCTCGGAGAGTGTGGAAGAACTACCTGCCGGCTGTGAATGGAGTCGTCTTTCTTGTAGACTGTGCAGATCACGACAGGCTCACAGAATCCAAGATTGAACTCGATGTAAGATTAAACATCACCGTTACAAGCTGTTTCCTGTCTGTTAACAGTAGATTGATTATGATTGTGCTGCTCTTGTGTTTCTAGGCTCTCCTAGCAGATGAGACCATAGTCAATGTACCAGTGTTGGTGTTGGGTAATAAAATTGACCGTCCTGAGGCAATCAGTGAAGGAGGACTTAGGGGAGCATTTGCTCTTGATGGACAAGTTACTGGAAAGGTAGGCGTGTCATAAATCCTGTCTTTTAACTCCCTGAAATAATGTGATCTCCTCATATATACACTAAACCCATTAGTTAAAAAAAGGTACATGTCCTGATTCCTGATGATCATCATCCTCATTCATCCGCTTTGTTATCGACAGGGAAATGTCTCTGTGAAGGAGCTGAACGTCCGACCGCTAGAGATTTTCATGTGCAGCGTGTTGAAAAAACAAGGCTATGGGGAAGGTTTCAGATGGTTATCACAGTACATCGACTGACATGCAGGACTGAAGCATAACCAGAAGGGATTTCCTTGGCACATTTTCATGAATCATGACAAAGACTTTGTCTCTTTGCCAGTGTCAATCAGCCTAAATTTTAAACTGTGTTACTGAGAGCATTTTAAGAGCATATTCTTTTTAATACTTAAAGCATTTATTCAGGATTTAAAGGTTTCTATGCAAACTTTTAAAAGTGGTTCATGGTGAACTGTCCTGTGTGTTATTAATGTGAACATTAACTGAGTTGTTACATGAGCGGTCATACATTATGCAAGAATGTAGATATGTACACATCATTGTTGCTTTATTTATTATGGAATATAATAAAATATACTGCTCCAGTTGGAATTTATTAGGAAGAAAAATAAGGACCGTTATGATTGTGGTGGGTAGTTTAATGCTTGTCTGACATCGGATTAAGATGGCCGAGATTTTAAAATTAGACAAATGGCTAAATACGGGAGATTAATTTTATTTCATTTAATCTAATGCTACGCAGCCACTGCCTTCAAAGCATATAGCCAAAGATGTATGCTAATGACTTTGGGATTCGCAGGGAGAGAGATTTGGACTTTAACAAAAGATATCTTCCATGCTGAGCACTGAGCCAATATAACGTCAAATCCCCTTTAGAAACCAAAAAAGAAGAAAAGACAGCACTTCCCACAAATAAAGCAAAGATGATGGAGTAAACAGAGTCAAATTGAACCGCTCACTTATGAGTGTGCTTTGAATGATGTACTTCTCACTTTCTGTCTCTTTTGCTCCAATATTTGCATCTTTCTATATGTGTTGAATTAAACTGATGTTATATGTTGAGCTGAAGGCAGCTAATTTGAAGTGTATTAGTTGGACTGAAATATGTCTTCATTATCTTTGACTTTGCGGTGTTCACTACAGAAGTCAAAGATAAAATGTTCATACAGAACTTTTATGACCTTCAATGGCTGCCCTTGCTTTATTATATCATGAAGGCTGTAATAATGAATTGCCCTTAAAATGTCAGGAAGCAATAAAGTAGAATGACCCATGATACAGTAGCAGAGACAATCTTACTCCACTGTATTTGAGAGTAGGAAAGAATAAATCGATGTCTGAGCCTGTTTATTATAATCACCCTTAATGAAATTAATGTTTTTTTTTATTCCTTTAGTCTAGAGCCTTAGCAATAGATCAGCATGTAAGCTGTGCAACAGGGTTGAAGTGCTATGGGTGATGCACTTTTTGACTATCTGAAAAGATATGAGAGTGCACTTGCAATGTTAATATACTAACCTGTAAATGAATCATCTAATCTTATTCTGGATACTGAAGTATTTTTGTTCCTTGACTTTTCCTGTTTCCTGCACCCCATGTTTACAGGGTAACGTTTTAAATATTCTGTTTATTAACATATGCAGGGATATTTGTGGCTGAGATAAAAAGATATATGAAACAGAATTTACACAGGGAATCCTGAGTGTTTACTGAGACACAGTATGCATGTAAACAAACTGCTTTTCCTTTGAACAGTGTTCTGTACCAGTTGCTGAACTCCTGTAAATTATGTATAATACAGATGTAAATGTTTGTACAGTAACTTCCCTTTAGCTGACACTATAAAATGTTATTAATAATATAGTTAGTTAATAGTAATAGTTATTTATTACTGACTGTAACTTGAAATAATTATCTGTGAAAATAGTTGGAAATTGAATGACCACATCCAAACATAAATATTGATCTAAGTAATGAGAGGTTAAAATGTTGTAATAAAAACAACTTTTTTGGGACTCAGCTGGCCATGTGTTATTTTTTATTTTTTATTCCAATTAAGGCCTTTTTCTCACCCTTATTTCTCGTTCTGTATATAATATTTAAGTAACCCGCATTTTCTCTCTTCATGGGTTCAAAGAAAACCACTTAAGTGGCACCTCTACATTATTCAAGGATTGTCACTTTACATAATTTGCTCAGCATCTGCTACACACTTTAGGCCTGACAGACAAAAATGAAGTGTGAATGACACCTGTTTCCTGATGTGAGAAAGTGACAAGTGGTCAGGACATTCTCTGCTGTGGTTGGAGGAGCCTCATCCTTTAGTGCCCCTGTGGTACTGTGGCGTCCCTCAGGGCTCTATCCTGGGTCACCTTCAGTACTAATACTAGTAATGACAGAGGCTATACAGATAATTCACCCTCAGTACACTGTAATTCTTCAATGATGAATTATGAAGACTTTACTGTCATCATGAAAACAAATTTCTCCAAATTGAATACAATCTCAAATATGATTAAAATAGAGTTTGTAGAAATGCAAAAATAAAATATTGTTTTACATTCTTTGGGAAAGAGGCATATAATAGAGTGATTTTCTATGTTCAAGTGAGTTGTATTCTGGGACAACTCGGTTTGCTCATATCCTGTTCTGTTGTATCAATTCTCTTTGCTTTCTGTGAGTCTGTGTCACCATTCTGGGTACCTTCAGTGGGAGTTTGTGGTCTCTCACTATAGTCAGATAGCTAAAAGTTTAAGTCAGATAGACATCAATTGAGGTGCATTGAGACAAGAAAAATTAAACCACAACACCAACAATATGCTAATTATTTGACCAGTAAAGTTCAATAAAGAATGGGTCTAATGACGCATGGGCAGAAAATGGAAAGGCCAAAAGATGGCAAAGATGCCTCCTAAATATTGACTCTTTGATGGGTATTTTGCTTGCTACTGAGATTTTTTTTCACTTTGACATCAAAGTATAAAAGTCCAAATTACATCCACTGTGATTTACTGTAAAAAACAACACAAAAAGTCTTCTTCTTCTATAAGCACTGTATCTGTATAGTCTTAATAGCCTTTCGATCGACTAATGTGAAGCCAGAAGGCTGAAATATTTTTGATTCAGACCTGTTATTAGATTCTCAAGTGGTGCAATCATGCTTTGTTTTGGCACATCACTGATGTTTTATTATCATTTTCTGATGTTGTGAAAGTTGTTTTCATATCCAGGCTTAATTATTGTGATACGCCTTCCTGTAACATCAATCAGCTGCTGAAAATTGCAGGGTGCTGCTTCCATGCTTTTTGCACATTCCTAGAGAAGTGACCACACATTACCCCAAACCTTGCTGCCCTTCACTGGCTGCCTGTCAGTGTTAGAAATGATTTCACTGCTGGAAATATCTCAGCATCTACTGGATGGATTGTCACAAAATTGTGCTCAGTCATTGTATCCAGTTGACTTTGGTGGTGCCCTGGCTAAGGTTGACATTTTTTGCTTTTAGTGAAATATTTTGACAGCTGTTGGATGGATTGTTTTAAAATCTGGTACAGACATTCATGTTCCCCTCAGGATAAATGGACTGGTTGCACAGCAGACACTTTGACATGTCACAGCAGGAAACTCACAGGTGTATTAATGATATCTGCAATCCACTTAGGAGAGGTCCTGCAATTGTGTGTGCTGGTTGTAGAAGCGGGTTCACTCTCACTGTTACTGGGACACTTAACAAAACTGAGCTGTCGTTTTCTGGCTTTGACAAGTCAGAAATGTGCAACCAGTCCATTGTAATCACTTCGGTGAAGCCCTGACTTTTCACCTAGTGCCATCATTAGCTCAAATTTAAAATTTGTCCCATTTGGAACATAGTAAACATTATATTAGTGTTTACATCAAAGTCCTTCTGTGCATAAATACAACCTCACAGAACCAATGGCATGGCTGTAGACCCTTAGTCCTGTTATACTAAAACCAAGAGCACTGTCTTAAAAAAATAGTGTATAAATACATTTTTAACACTGTAGATATTGATACTAGATTTATTTAAAATACAGTGTTGAGGTACTAGTACTTGAGTTTTTTCCGTTTTTGGGAGACTAGTTTCTCTAATTTTATTCCATTACTGATAAAATATGGCTGCTATTTGTGTTATTTGGTGAACATTTTGTATCTCAAAAATCTATTGTATCAGGTACCCGGTTAGCTCAGTCAGTAGAGCTGGCGACCCATATACAGAGTTGCTGGCAGCGGCCCGGCCGTTCCGAATCTGGACCCTACAGCCCTCTTCGCCTCTCGTGTCATCCCCGTACTCTCTACACACTTCTCCTGTCTATCCGCCGCCGGCCTGCCCCTACTCTAACATGAACATTAAATCTCAATGAAAAGCCGCAACACAACATAATAAATACACAATCTATTATATCTATTTCAGGGAACTTGCCTTGTTTCTACTCAGTGACACAATGCACTTTAGACCTTATCTAAAAAGTTAATTAAGAGTTGTTATTGAAAGAGCCTGTGATATTTTTGCAGGTACATGGTAAATCATTAGTAATTTGACACTGATAGGCACTCTTGAGTTAATTTTACTGTTAATGCTTGTTTACTTTGAACTTAAAAATCTTAATCCAGGACCTTTACTTGTGATTATTGGATTTCCAATTAGTACAGATGCATTAATTGCACATTTTATCACCCACATGCCTTCACAGTGTTGTCTCTCACATTGTGGTCATTTAAGGCTTTCAGGTCATTTGGCTGTAATTTGTTCTCCTAGCATGAGGTGGCAGTTGTGCACCTAAATATCCCCAGCAAATATCCCCTTGTGATTGTCAACTTAACTGAGCCCAGTAGCTTTCAGCTTCCTCTTGTTTTTATTCCACTGCAGGCGCCACGATTGTACATTGTTTTTAGTTAATGCCTTGTTAAACATAATCAGATATAATTGCGGCAGTTACAGGCCTTAGCTGTAATATGCTACAGTAATCGGTGCTTTACACACCAGGTGGAGGAGCAAAAGGTCATGAAAAAGTAGTTCTGTGTTCCAAAATATTCATATTTACACATAAGCTTATGTTTTATAAGCAAAATACTTCATGTAAGGTAGGCTGGGGAGTTCATTTATGCTCAAATTCAGTTTTTTGTGCACAGGCTGAATTTGAAAATATGGATCTCCTGAGGTAAAAAAGCTGAGTGCTGCAGTCTGTGATACATATCCTCTCCTGACCACCTTCATACAGTGAGGACAATCAACCTGCCTTTATCTTAAGAATTCATTTAATTTCCCCACAGGCACCTAAGCACAGTGTTCCTTTCTTTATCTAGCAGGATAGTTTTAAAAATACTCATCATTAAATATAGAGAAAGACGGAGTGTGACTCGGTGGTACAGTAGCCACAAAACCAACTAAATTCCAGACAGGATGCTAATTTTTCTTCCTGAAATAGTTGGAAAAGATTAAAGTCGACACACAGCTTGGCTCCAGTGCCTTTATTAGTAAAGTGCTCAGCCTAGAAGTACATTCTTATTCACTAACATGCAATACTAAAAACAACCAAATGTTTGGCCTACCAATAGCATGAATGAACACATGGCAACAATATTCTCATAGAAAAAAATTACAATGTGAATTCAAGTATACACACAGAACTTCAAGTAATGCACACATTTTTTTTATATATATATAAACACAAAATACAGTTTTTCATGTTGCAAAGTAATAATAAAACATAGTTGTGGCACATTCTTTGACATGATTTCAGAGTTAGCAGAGGAGAGCAACTACTGGTTTCTACTGTAGGTGCAGTTTGGAGTTTCATTAAAGTACATTCTACAATGTTTTCAATAAAAGTAATTCAACTGGAAATGTAGGTCCTGTATAGTTGTGTGTATCCACTAAAGCATGTACGATTTAAAAACTGCTGCGAGCTGTGGCGCACCTTTATCATAAAGGTAGCTTGAAACCGTAGTGACCTGAAATCCTCTAAGCTTGCTTCACAGATCATTTACACTGGATTTATATACAGAATCAGTTTGGAAATACATAACCACATTGCACTGAACTGCTTTAAAGGAACAGTTCAAACCTTGGGGAAATACACTTATTTGCTATCAGTCCGAAATTAGCTTAACTCAAAGCAGCAATAACAGATTTCTTTGACCACTTGTATGAACACATACAGTATCATCACATTTTAAGTTGATATGTTGGACTTATTAGCAAACATAAGCATTCATTTGGAATAATTTTGTCTGTCCACCAAATAAATGTAAGTCAATACTATTTCTCTTTTTGCTCTATTTTTGGTCTCCACCAACTCCTGAGGGAAACATTTAGCAGCTAACATTGAATGCTCCACTATGTTCACCAGCTAGTCGCTACCTCTCGTTTGTTTACACTCTGATTTTTGTGAGGATTAAACAAACACCAGATTAGTGAGCTTTAGATGTTTTGGTATGGTGATTTTTTTTTTACCTTTAAACAGAGCAAAACAGCTGTTTGCCTCAGTTTCCAATCTTTATTAAGCTAACCATCGCCTAGCTCTAGCATCATATTTAACATGAGAGTGGTGTCGAGTCATAAAACTCTGGGAAAGAAATAAGCGTATTTCCCAAAAATGTTTAACTGTTCTGATCTCTGGTCATTCCAGTGAGACGACGGCTCTAATACTCAAGCAATTGTTCACACAATACAAAATTACTGGTAATCTCTATATGCATAGATGGCGGTCGGACAAGATAGGAACTCTGATGGACTTTAGCTACCTATGGCGCAGTAGTCAGTGGGTCCCGCTTTTCAGGACGGCAAAACAAAAAGCTCCGTTGCTCAAAAAACAGAGAGGAGAATGAAGCAATTACAGATATCTAAGACAAAAACTGGTCATCGTCTCATCCCTGGACCAGCACCACATATCCCACTAGGATGAAACACAATTCCATGCCTCCCAAGTCCGATCCCAAAAATCTTTTGCTGTAAGGAGAGAGCCATCCCTGTAGATTTTTAGGCCAGCAGCTGTGACTCGGCTCTCGGCATGGGGTCAGACAGTTCTACCAAATGTATCCGCCATCGTCCGCCTCACCCTCCTCCTCTTCCTCCTCTTCAGCCTCCTCTCCGTTGTCTTCTACCTCCTTCTCCTCTTCATCCTCCCAACCCACTCCACTGCCAAAATCTCCAGAATATCCTGCCACTTCGTCTGGAAAAGGATCAACATGGAATGGAATTTTGTATTAAAGGACCAGTCTCTAGGATTAAGTGGCATCTAGGTCCTTTAATACTGAAACAATCAGCTCATCATCAAGCAAAAATGTGAAACATTATCTTGTTTTAGCCTCTGAAACAGGAAGATATTATGTCTTGTAATGGTACATATCAATGTAAACTGAATATATTTGGATTTTGGGCAGTTGGTCAGACAAAACAAGGAATTTGAAGATGTCATCCGGCTTTGGGAACTTATAATGGGAATTTTACACAAACTGTCATTTTTACTGACATATTATAGACTAAATGATTATTTGATTCATAAAATTGTATTGAGAGTAATTGTAGACAGAAATAACCATTACTTTCAGCCCTAATTCTAATACTGAAATCCAGAATGGGGTTTTGAATGGATGCAGCTGTATCTTTTAATGAATGAAAAACCATGCAAATGTAGTAAGTATACTAAAATGTAAGAAAATAACAAGAATAATGTCTCTGCACTGGCAAATATTACTATATTTCGAGTAAGAATGACCTCAACGACTCAATTACAGACAAAAGAAAAAGAAAAAAGAAAATTTTCCTGCTGTGTACAGCGTGAGAAATGTCACGTGTATCTTACCGCAGTCAGGGTTGCCATGGATTCTGCTGCCCATCATCTCTCCACCATGCTGGTCGACGCACCAGCACTCCCCTCTGCTCTGGTCACACTGCACTTTCCTGTAGTAGCCGTCCTCATCGCAGCTGGGAATGTATATCCCTGCAAGGACGTGCACATACCTAGTTGTTAAATATTTATACCCTTAGCACACATAGCTGCGTCATGCTGATGCCTGAGATGAGTGCTGCATAAACAAGAATGCCAGCACGCCTTAGTGAACCTGTGATAGGACCATCAGTCAGGATAGAGAGGCAGATCTTTGGCAGAGAATAGCACAGAGACAGAGAAAGCTTCCCTGTTTGTTTTACACAAGCATGCATATGCTGGGGGGGGTGATTTCATACAGTATGTTGGCGTAGAATGTTTCCTTATGCTGTGAGAGTGGCATGTAAAAATGCAGTGACAGCCTTGGTGACAGAGCTCCACTGTTTCAGCCTCCCTCAGGACACTCTTGTCAAACTCAAAGCGAAGTTCTCTAACAAGCACCGTATCCCCCCACCACCACCGTGAAAACTAGAGGAGACACAAGCAATGAGACAAGTGGGCTTCGGAGCAGAAGAACATATCTCCGGGTTTGGAGCTTAAGGCTGAAAAGCAGCTGTGTTGAGCATGCTGGGTAGATACTGTGGCATGGTGTTTCTCAGAGAGCCAAACGGGCGCATTATTCTTGCTCTTTCCCAAAACCAGCGCTGCCCCCGAATCCCCCCCACCAGCCTGATTAGGGCCTAATCCTAGCCGTGTGCTTGTGATCTCTTAAATGAGCCTCCTCCAGCATCTTGCCTGCTGCACCAGGCACCTTAAGCACACAAGAGACCTGGAGCGAGTGCAGGGGCAGACAGCGGCTACACAGTGCAGTTCACAGCTTTGAAAGGATCTAAAGTGAGTCGGTGGTGATTTCCTGTCCAAAAGGTGTGTCTGTGCAAGTGTAGTGTTTAAAAATATCTTCATTCAAATATATATTGAACTTCAAAGTACTCTAATGATAAATGTATTTACCAGGCTTCTTCTTGGCCGCCTCCTGCACTTGGATCCTCTCCAGCTCAGCGAGGCACGGCGGCTCTGTGAGAATCAAACAAGAAAAGTGATGACAGACAATACCTTAAACTGCTCTCCCCAAACTTTATCTCAATCAATGCTCTTCATAATTACACTTTTTTGCCGTATTGATTTGTTTAAGAAGTGTTATATTTCATTCCCTCAGAGGCTGATCGATTGTCGAGAGCTTAGGTGAAAGGACATATGGATGTAGTCTGAGAACGACAAGGAAATGAACCTCTAGAACAGATAGAAATAGAACAAAGAAGAGAAAGACACTTTGTATTGACCCCTAGCGCGATAAACCTTCCCCAGTATTTGTAGATTTTGACAGAAATATTTCTGTCTTTATAGCATTTCTATTGTGTATTTGCACAAAACAAGATGATATCATTTCTATACATGTACGGTGACATCATGTTCCAGATCATGATTGTAAAACAATTATTACCTAATGGCTTAGGGTGAAGTAGTTTATAAATATCACCAACTAGTAATGAAAAATTGATTAGGGAACTGGTGTAATCTATTGCATGCAGGTTAAATGCCCGATCAATGGGATAATTGGCGTGCAAATAAGGTTACTGCCATGAATATCCTGTGTTTGCTTAGTAAAGGTCAAATGGTGCAGATGTGGCAAATGTGCACAGCTGAAATAGCTCAGTGAGAATAGGTTATCAGTGAGATAACACCCATGGAGACACCTGATCATTTTACATTTTACAACATGATAGCAACACATAAAGTGTCAGGACCATGACTTCGAACAGGAGCTTCATTTCTAAATGAATACTCAAGCGCACCAGGGGTTTTTAGATTCATTCTGTGATCATTTTGCCTGACATTCTTCTTGACCGACCTCACAGTGTCACCATGTAACTCTGGTAATCTGCTTTCAACTTCTATGCAGCTAACAAATGTAGCATTTAATTTAATTCCTCGAAAAAGAGAACTTTGATCTCAAAATAATAAGAGTCAAGCCAAACCTACTGTTGTAAGTACAAGTATAGAGGGTGTGCAGCTGAAATCACCATACACCATCTGCAATTGTGCATTGATGTGTAAAAAACAAACAAATAAAAATAAAAACATTAGTAAATTGGTAAAAGTTGATGTGCAATCAACTGCACAAATAGATTTAGAATTTCTTTTCCAATGAATGAGATAGCTGCATCTACGTGACTGAATGTTGCACAGAGGAAAAACAATAGTTGTTCTGTGGAACCTAAACACCCACATGATCAATGACAGAGAAACCAGGAGGGGGTTGATTGAAGGGAACACAATGATGCTTTGTTATTGAACTTCTGTGCTAATCATGGACTGTCCATAGGGAACGCCATGTTCAAGCATAGTACAAATGTAGCTGCTACCAGAATACCAAAAGGCCAAACATCAATAGCTGTATGTGTTGGATGCTTCGATGGAACAAGAGCTGAGCTGTCAACTGATTGATACCTGGTGGTGAGTTCAGGATCAGGGAGGGGAAAAGCAACCGGACAGACCAAATAAAGGCAAGCATGGAGTGAGGGTGAACTGGCAATGTCTGGCTAAGGCCTCTGTCCATGAACTCTTCTTGCTACAGAATCAGTGTTGTAAAAAGCTTTCATTGCAAATGCAGCTCCTTAGTGTTGTGACCAGGAATTTATTGATGCCTGTTGTAGCAACAACAAAAGACATCAGTGGTGAAAACAAGTGGCGAAGGAAGCTGTCAAGTTAAAGAAGGAGTCTTTTAAGGCTTGGTTAGCCTAAGGGAACCCTAAATCAGGTAGGGACTGCATTTTCTGCATCACAGTGGAGAGACAAAACTTGGTTGTGGGCAGAGTTCAGAAAGTAATTCTGGCAAACTGTCAGATGACTCAGATAAAAGAGGTCTTGCCCAGATTGTTCTCAGCAGGGGGGAGGAACTGCTGATCATGTCTGGGAATATTGCTGAATCTGGATAGATGGCGGAAAATAGATGAATGGTGGAGAATTCAAGCAAATGTTTTGGCAAACTGCAAACGGTAAAAGGGAACAGAAGCAAAAGAATGTGCTTTGTAGATGTCGATAGGCTCAGAAAACCAGCTTTCAGACTTGGTCAAAAGAATAGTTCCGACATCTTGGGAGGTACGTTTATTCAATTTGGATACCACTTTCATGTTTGTGTGATAAATATGGAGCTAGTCAGAAGGCCATTAGCTTAGAATAAAGACTAGAATCAGTGGGGAACAGCTAGCCTGGCTCTCAGTGCCTCTAAACTTCACTAATTAAGACAATGTATCTCCTTTCTTTAGGCAGTATACAAACATGAAGTTTGTGTTTTTAGGAGGAGTTAAGCGCTGTAACTATTTCTTAGCTGTGGACAGAGCCACGCTAGCTGTTTACTGCCTGCTCCCAGTCTTTATGCTAAGCTAAGCTAATTGCATCCGGAGTCTAGACACTTACTTAAGTGTAAGAATGATATTAATCTTCTGAATTAACTAAGCAAGAAAGTGAATAAGCATATTTCCCAAAATGTCAAATTATTCCTCTAAGGGTACAGTTATTCCTGGTGTCAAGGTACACATACATAAATACAGTACATTTAATCCTTCACATGTTTATCCCGTTCATAGCAGCCACAGCAGGCTTGTTTTGCCACTCAGTGGTGGCGAGGAGGGTGGAATAAAGTGACGTCATTGCAAACCCTCTACTTCCCTGTGATGTTACCTTGCTATTATTTCACCCGTTTAGAGACGTGACTCAAAATAGACTCAGCTCTCTATGCTTCTTCAGTGGAGATCCCTTCACTCACTTTCTCTCCAGAAGCAGAGGCACCACTCTGCCGTAGAGACCTTCCCATCCTTGTAGCTGTCGCAGGAGTTGAAGAAGGGTCGGATGCAGACCTCATACTTGTCCAGGTTGATAGCGGCCAGCTCAGCTTGGTCCAGATACAGGTCACTGTTTGTGTCCAGCTTTGAAAACATCCAGCCAATGGAGTCCTTGCAGCTGGCTACAAGGCTCTTGTCCAGCGCTGTCAGAAATAATTTGCATGGTACTTTAGTTTTCTTTCTGTCTATATTACATTTCTTTGCATAGACAATTGAGTTGTAAGTTTGGAAGCAGCAGATAATAAATCCGCTTTGTGAGTTTCTAACCTGAAGCGCTGCCAGCTCCAAGCTTGCCAGAGTTATTCTGCTTCGCGTTTCCATGAAGGAGTTGGAACCAGTCTCTCAGGCGGTCACCCAGGTCTGCCAGGTCCTGGCCAGTGCAGCTCTCTGAGGGAGCAATGAAGGAAATCCAAAGATTCAAAACCATGGCAGACATCCCAAAAGACAGCAGGGATTCAGTCCTGCTTCATATTCCTCTTCCTGTTGGATTTTAATGCTGTCATTTATAACTGTATGATCTGCTAATCAAAGAAAACATTATTTTGCAATTAACTCCACTGCAGCAAATTGCTGTTATCTAATGGAAATCCACTTTCACTTTCAGGCTAAGCACTTATTCCAGGCTAAAGATGAAAAACAGGAGTAACATTTCATCCTTTTGATCAATTGGCATTTTCACGTGCCCGAGAGCCTGGACAATCAATACTGTTTGGCTACAATGATAGATAGTGTACACTCTAAATAATTAATTACTACATGATTGAAAGAGCATTTTAACCACATGGGGGATATTTCGATAACAGTAATCTCTGAAATTGGTGAGTATTGATCCCAAACATCAAGCATTGAGTTGATTGGTTCTGTGAGCCCTATCTTACTGACAGCATGCTTTGTGTGGCCACCACTGCATCATAACTTCCTTTTTCTGAAACCTTGACTAATGAAAGGGATGACAGCAATGCAGACTGGGAAATGAAGGTGCATAAATATAAGAAGGTGGAGAAAGGGAACTTGCCACGTTTTGTGTCGGTATTTGTGACGGTCATTGACGCTGTGGCACAGGGGCAAAAGCCAGCGCACATGATACTCAGCTCTTTGCCTGTGAGGCAGGCCTGCTGTTCCAGCTTACACTGTAAGGAGAGAGAGAGATGCAGTTAAAATATTTATGGGGGTGACCGCCGGAAAAAGAGATTGCTCATTCAGATGAGACACTGCACTTAGAGAAAGGCAGCATGAATGAGCTGTCATTTTCTACTGCCTTCTCATGCAAGGTCAAAATTAAAAACTATACATAAATCAATAAAGACTCCTGGCAGCGGACAGCGTACAGTGATGCCACTCAAAACAACGTCAGTCATTAATCATACGGCCACGTTGGGCCGGTGCACTTGTCCTCCCGCAAGCAGTGATGAACTGTGCAGCCCTGCTGCGCCCACGTATATGTCAGCACAGCAGGAAACAGCACTTGACTGGACTCCTCTCATTATTTAAAACGATGACACGGGCACTTTCCATTTCTTTTCAGGGTTTTTATGGCGGCAGAATCCAGCAATAAAGAAAAAGTAAAATTATCTAAGTGAGTGCTTTCAAACAGAGATGCTGGTGCAGAATATTTTCTTTTACCTCAGAGACGTAGTTGTGTCCATCAGAGCCACATACAGGTGAGGAGGCAGTAACAGGACAAGGCTTGCAGGTGCTTTCATGGGCCTCCAGCTGCCCTGACTGTTTGACTCTGAACATGAAACGAAAAAAAAAAGAAAAGATAGAATGTCAGCCTAACAAAATTACATAAACAACATTTTATCACTTGCCTCTATCTCTAGTGGTATCTAACCATGCAGATTTCTCAGGAATTAGGATGTCTGATTCTGACATGCCACCCAAATACAACGGACATCATCGTGCTAATGTACTCACAATGACAATCCTAAAGCGTCCTAAACATCAACAGGTAAAATCATTATAACCTTCTTAATTTAGCATGTTAACTAATTAGCAACATAAAGGCTGATAAAAATGTCATTAGTTTTGCAGGTGTTTGGTTAAGAATCGGACAAAATTTGGACCTGATGATGCTGCTAGAGGAAAAGTCAGCGGATCTCCAAAGTCAGTAAACTTTATCCTCTTGGGACAATGAATGTCTCGTCTGTGCAGAAATTTCACAGCAATCCATCTGATAGTTGTTGAGATATTTGGGTCAAAGTGGGGGACCCACTGACAGATATTGCCTTCCCTAACTTCACACTGCTAGTGAAGATAAAAACTCAAAAGTAACATCTCTTTCCAGAAATCTTGACACCACCGCACTTACTTATGTCTTATTTCTTCAGGAGCAAACAAACACAAAATAAGCACTTGCACTGCAGCACTGAACATGCTTTTAGTTGCTTGTTTATTGTGGGTGCACTTCTGCAATCTAGCTCTTGTTCCTGTCAAGTTTGAATGCACTTATTGTAAGCTGCGTTGGACAAAGGAACCTGTAAATAAATAAATGTAATGTAACGGAACATTGTTTGTGGAAGACACGTTGCTGTTGAATTTTTTAAGTGCTGTGAGCACTCACATGCTTTCACTGTGGTGGGGTGGCAACAGAAGTCTCAGAGGCACATATCTATGGGTTCCTGGGTAAATAAAACCAAAATTGTCTGCATTGTCTGTAAATATCTGGATGCACAGCTTTATAAAATCCCCCTTGCTTGCTTTCCTCTCACACGATGATTGACTTCATGTTCAGTGAGCACCAGCATTAGGCTCTGCAGTACAACTTCTGAGGCTGCTACTTAATGACGCTAGGATGGTTCAGTGTGCTTGCGTGTCGTGCTTATTACCCATTATTTGACACAGTCTCTCTCATCTCTGGAGAGACTCTGTAAATGAAGCACTTTATTGAAAAAGATAAATGCCTGTCGCAGCAGATAGACTTTGCAGGTAGTAATAATTCACTCCATTAATTCTTTTCAGACTGCAACCCTGCTCATTTGTTTTTCAGTCAAAGTGGAATGAATGGGTAAGCGAATAGATAAATACTTTTCAGAGAGGTCTATCACAGAAAACTAGGGTCCTTGTGAAGGGAGGAGCATTTGAAATGCTATAAACACCAATAATAAATGTATTATATGGCCAAAATGGTTTCAACCTCTCTTCTTTCTGCTCTGCTTCAACTTCAACTGATTAGTCTAAACCATGTTTCCTAAAGAACTGTCAAGATGGGTAGTTCAGTTCAAGTATTATTTTCGACAGGGGGAGTAAAGTACTTTGCTTTCAAGTGGTTTGAGACATAAGAACACTGTTGCTAAGTGACAGACAATAAAATTTACCTTTTTTATTTCCTTTTAAAAAATGGTAAATGATTTTGCCTTTCCTGCACATCAGTGTTATGCTGGGGTCAAGAAAAGTTTAGACAGCAGAAGGATTTAAGGAAATTCTTAAAAATGTACTATATAAACTTCCATGGACTTTATAAAACATACATCACAACAAGTGCCACTCAAGAGTTTCTTACCTGGCCCAATCACCTGCCCACCTCCTCACTCATTTAAAGTCAGACTATGTTACCTTTGAAAAATAAAACCTAAAAACTTATAAGCGAAAAGTTTAATTTATATATGCTTTAAAACACGCATTGCTCACTGCAACTGCAATAAACACTAACTCCTTCAGAGCAGTTAGTTCGGGCTCGAGCAGAATTCGGCCCAAATAAGCTGCAGAGGCTTATCAAAGCCTCTTCAGTTTCATACTGTATGTTGTGCATAAGCATGAGAATATAAGCTCAGAAGACTTTTTCCACTTTTATCAGTTCACATCTGATTTGATGACATGTTATTTTATTCTGGATTAACTACATACATTTATGAGTTCACAAACTGATGATCCATGTAGTTTTAAGTAATTAAACTAATAGTGGCTTCATTATTAATTAAAACTGAACCACGGGAGTTCATGATACATCATGCATTAGATTAGATCATGATGAGTCATGTATTAGTTGAGCATTAATTAATCATAAAGTATGTACCCTTGACATTAAGTGTTACCCATTAAAATAGCATCTCTTTCTCCTGTGTCTTATAGAAGCATAACTCTTATGATACTAAACTAAATATCTAATTTCGAAGTTTAATCTCTACTGAATAATTAATGTTGCAATTTAAACACCACTGAATTTATAGCTCTAAAATGTATTACTCTTTTTTACATTTTTTTTAGGGTTCAGATAGATCATCTTAAGTACCCAGTACTAGAACCTTTATTCAAATTGCTTGGATTTGAATAACTTGAACTACGATGGTAATTTGCTGTCCGATACATTCTGTGGTATTTAAATTTAAACATCAAGTATTCAGTAGTGATTAAACTTCAAAATTAGGCATTCGGTTTGTTGAAAAATAAAAAAAATATGGCATTTATTTGCTTCCATAACTGTCTGTTTCATAACTTTCCAACCAGACAGTTAATTAGTCATTGCTCAGCAGAGTCTTCCAGCTGAAATTACATCACTCCTGACTCATGACACTCTCTGGCCTTGTTACTGAGTTTAATCAATAGCTCTCCAACCAGACATTGAAAGGCTTTTAACTGACACACAGCTTACAGAAAAGTCTGTCCTGTCCAACAGTGGAAACATGTCCCGCAAACACAAACCAAGTCTCCCACTGACTTTAGCACTGAAACTACCACCTACCTGTGCTCCAGTTTCTTGCGATTGACACACATGGCCCTCTGGTAGCCCTGAGCAACGCACACCTTATGGCGGCTGCATTTCACATTCTGGCACGGGTCCTTGGTGGTGTCCACGGCTGCAAACACAAAACAACAACACATCAGCATCCAGAGGTGTCAATCACAGCTGAGGTGTTTTGCTTTAATTCTCTATTTTTGTCACCTCCAGAAGAAAAATACAGAACTTCCAGCTGTTTCTTTTATTTATTATCAACAGATTGATAGCAAGTACCACCACAAAAAACACAAGAAAGCTGCAGATATTTCTTGTGCTGTATTAATCAAGTTCTGTATATTTACATCGTTTAAAATGATCTTCCACACTCACAAAACTATCTTTTACACAAGCGTATGCAATAAAAATCATGAAATGTGCAATGAAAAATATTCCAGCAGTGTGCACAAATGAGTCCATTGATTTTATAGTCAGCGCTGCCGAAAACAGGGACGCCTAGCTGTCATTAGTGAGGCAGCCCATCGTCAATAGTACTGCCTGCAGTCTCCAACGGCTGTCTCTGATTGCGAGAAACCCTGACAGCACTGATTGAGCATCTCTTTCTCTCTGCTTGTCACATCTCACTTCCCCCATGTCAACTTATCACTGTCTCTCGCCGTCTGCCTTTTCTCTCTCTCACACACAAACACACACGCTCTCCATCTTTGTCTCCCACATTGCCTGTTTTTCTTCCCTCCCTCCCTTCCTCCCTCCCTCCCTCATAGCATCTCTCTCTATCTTTGGAGAGTTGAACTGTTCAATGCCAACCTCTTTTCCACTGATAGACTGAGATGGAAATAGCACAGTGTCCTCCACCTTCCTTAGACTGTGGTCAATGCCATCTAAAACTGGATGTCACATTGTCCCAGTCCATTTACCGCCTTGCCGGAGAGGCCTCGGAAAACTCACAGGCTCAGATAAATTTAAGAGTGAGTGGCAAGCGGCGGATGCAGAGAGAAATTTAAGCTGTGAAATCCTGAGTCAGCTTTGAGCAGCTGCTTTGTAGTCAACACGGTCAACAGACGAGGTGGCTGCCAGCCAGATCCCTGCAAATCTGGAGACTAGGTGATACTCTGGTGCTACAGCAGGGAGGTATGAGGGAACAGTGGACTTTTATGGATGACATGACGACTCTGAGGGAATTCAAAAATACTGGTAGGAGGCTGTGTGCTTGTAGTGTTTTTGCCATAGGACCAGGTGTGAGACTAAGCTTGTGACTGGACTTCATAAAGAGCTGAAGTCTTGCAACACTTCCAAGCTATGTTCCACAATGCATTTTATTAAGTATGCAGGATAGCAGATGGTTTCATTGCCCCATTCAAATACGCTTCTGGGATACCTAGCCCCCATTTATGAGCACTCAATGTTACGCTGTGATTCACTCACATAGTGTTCTACGCAAACCTTAGGGGGGAAAAATCTAATTAATGCATAGATTTTAGGGGGTTTTAACACCTACACAAAAAAGTCTAACTAATCATAATCATAAATCATTAAAAAAGTGCTCAAACCCAATCCTCTTGGAAGTCATACTACTTCATCATACCTTATCATACAAACAGCATTCAACTATAGATCATCTTTTTGATATCTTTATCCTTTTTGAACTATTACAGCTAACAACATTTGAGTCACAATTAATCTTTTACATTGGTTTCCGTTTGAGTTCAGCCCTTCAAATTTTAAACACAGACAAATTTGTCCTCTCTCTCACCCAATGTTAATCTCTTATGCGTTTTGAATAAAGAAAAAAACAAAGTCTAGTTGCCTCCTATGTTATATGAGTTTAAAAGAGTTCAGTTCAGTTTGGCTAAAAGTTAGACTGGGTGCAGTTACTCTTAAACCTTGCAAGATGCTTTTACATTTGCACAATTTTCTGTTGTTCTGCAACCACATGAATACAAATGTGCCATGTTTATCACATCATTGTCTATCAGTATGTGTATTTTGATGCTTATCTGGATACAGACGTAGATGAAACATTTCTAAACATTTTTAACTTTTGAGTTCTTTCTCGTTGCATTAAGGTTTCTCTGAAAGACTGAAACACGATACTGAATTTATTTGTGCCCAAAATTTACTAGCACAAGTACAGTAGTAGTTACAACGTGAGCAGAAAAACAAAGAATTAATCTTCTCATACCTACAGATACCCTATACTGTCTGTAAATATACCTTCAGCAGAAGAGGTTCATAAAACAGAAGCTAACTCTAAAGTAGAGCAGGTCCTCAGCTCTATTTGTATAAAAATAAGTTAGCAGCTCCAGAAATGCTTGGCCCATATCAAAGGCAACAACTAGTAAATAGTCAAAACTTAAGAAAACTGTATCAGCGACTCAGGACTGGGTATTATCGTAGCAGAATTACATTTACGTTTATCTAAATTCCACTTCTCAGGGAGGAAGAAACTCATAAAAATACAAGATGTAGCATTTAGGTTCAGCAAAGAGGCTCAAAGACAGACAGCTGACTTTTATTCACTTCATCTGTTCCAACAGGAATTCTGCTCGGTTGTGATTTAACCCCAGCAGCCGAACAATATGCAGACTGCACTGCTGACGGCACATTTGTCTATTTCTCTTTTGATTTAAGACACAAAATTTCCCCCAAATCACCCTTAACTGTCAGCATACATATCATTTTGACTTTTTCTTTACAACAAAGGAAGTAAAGACGTCTCATATTTTCAGTGTGCCTCAAAGGATCACATCAGTTCTCTTTAGTGAGACTCATCACTCAGGTTTTCCTCAGGCTTTAGTCTACTTTATCATACATACACTGTCAAGGTATATTTTGTTGGTGGTTGCTATCAGAGTTCGAGGTTTAACATTTCATTTCGTTAATAAAAAGGGTTCCAGTTATGGACCATAAACTTTTATGGGGGCAGGGAACCAAACTGTATGGGTTTTTTTTAGTGGTGTAATATACCTTAAACTATTCCCACTTTCTTCTGTACCATTTCATTATTTTTAGGCCACTGACTGTGCAGCCGCTGTACCTGCTGTCCACTCACACAGAAACCACAGCTACAGACTGTGCAGTGAGCCATGCACTGCACAGTCTGAATGTATGAGGAAGAATCAAATAAAACCAGAAAGCACTCAGAGAGCACACAGATACCGAGGCTGTACAATTGTCCTCATGTGTTAGTTTAATAATATAAAATACCAATCTGAATATGAATAAAATATACTCATAGTGAAACAAAATCATACATGCATACCTTATCGCAATAATTATTTTTCAGACAATATCTCATTCCTGTTCAGCTTTACATAAGAATATAAATATGATATATAAACATGCTCAGTGGTTTATGGTAACCTTTATTTTTGAAGGATATTGTCGCTGAATGAATTGTGCAATGAATGAGTTATAGCTATTTAAATTAAAAGTTTATTTAGTTAGTTTAGTAAAGTTTTGCAGGATTGTTGATATACTTTATGTGCAAAATGGGATCTATGTTTGGTTTAAATTGCATGATACATTCAAGAGTTTTGTGGTTTATGTAAAATCTGCTGACCAATTACAGAAAAACTAGAATAAATAGAAGATAAATAAACAATTTTTTCAGGCTATAAACCAATTTTGAGCTAAGAGTAAAGGAAATTTCTAGGTGGGTTGGTGGAAAAAGTGTTTGCAAAGAAGTGTTTTAAGATGACATGGCAAACTGTTTTTTACTTTTTTATGCAACCAGAGCAGTGCGATCTGCATTTGTATTTATCATTTGTTTCTATATTTATATCATGCATTTATTTATATGAAAGTGTTGCTTATTGTTTACTATAATTATTATAATGATCTGCCTCACAATTCAGGAGTTTTTAGTTAAAATATAGAGAACTTTATAAACAGTCATGTGTTAATAATCATGTTAATTA
>NW_023339651.1:7977496-7985769 GCF_004916995.1 Morone saxatilis | reverse complement strand
TTTTTTAATCATGCTAACACACATCATTGCTTTACTGTATGTTCCCATAGAAACACAGCTTGGTGTTAGTAAAGTGCAGCTCTCTCATTGCTCCCATGTTCAGTATTTATGAACACCTTCATGTCTGCCTCCAAGCAACAGTTTAAAACCAAACACGTCTCTCACACAGCATTCTTATACAACTCCTACATGCTGAAAATGAAATCCAAACATGAGATTTAATTTGCATTAAAGATCAAGTGTGTTTTCCACCTCGCCTGCTCTCTTGGTTGTTGTTTACATAGTGCTGGATTGAGAATTCAGTGCAGGGTGTATGGGCCATTATGGGTTATAAATCCTGCTGTAATCACGTCAACAAAGGTGATGGGACTGCGCCGAGCTTGCGACCAATCTCTCTGAGATTTGTATTATTACGCTGCGATCGAAAACATAACAGAACATGGCTACTTTCTCATCCACGATTGAGCTTTCTCCCTGTTGTCTGTGCCCACATCTGAATCCACTACTAAGTATGAAGCCTAACAGTTAGACAGGATCCTCCATCAAAAGCCTTCATCAACCATATTTTTTCGAGCGTGATATTAACAAAGTACTTTGAAGGTTCTGGACAAAAAAAGAAAATCTGCAAAAGCCCTGTTATTGGGCTGCTAAGAAATAGTGACCGAAAAGATTTAGCTCTGATAAATATTAAAAGAGAGAGAGAGATGGGTCCATTTGACAGGTTTAAGTAAATTGGTTTCAACTAGATTTGCAATTACTGTCATCCTTGAACACTCTTTTATACCCTTAGATGTAATTGGTGGTCGCTGTGTTAAAGCAGCACGCAGCTTTTATTCAATTCAAATGGCACTATAAAATCATTTACTTACATTTAGAGAGGATGCAACACACGAGTTCACCTCTAATTATAATGCACTTCTTTTATAATAAATTATGTCTGAATAATTTCCTGAAGTTTAAATTATTAAGTACAAATTGAAGCATTATCACAGTTTTCATTTAATCCAATTAGTGAAATTTTGCTTTAGGCAGAAAAGAAGTTTCATTTATTGGTTAACAAAAGGATGTTAAGGTCAAGTATGACAGCCCTTATGTAAAATCAGAGCAGCAGGCACTTTATTGTTTTGAAATGGCCTTCAAAACACAGAGCTGAGCTGATGTCTCTATCAGCTCACTTTTAAAAGCACCGGAGGAGTCTGAAGTCTCGTTTTAGGTCTTTTGTTCTATCCGGGGCTTGCAGGTACACCATGTCGGGATTTCTGCTGTCTTGTTGAATTTGCAGTGAAGAGAACCCTGATCAATTAGGTCTGCGGAATTAGTCCCAGTGGGAGCTGGGACAGGGATGAAATCAATGGTATTCAAATGAACATCGCCCACACTACAGCAAGCGAGGCGTTTTCTTGAGACTACATTAGTTATTCCCCCTGTTGTAAGAACAGATGACTGAGATAATGTCTGGAGCTGCTTCTTTTCACATCTTTCTCCTTTGATGCAAGTCTTCAATGTATTTTAAGTGAAGCAGTGTGGGTGTGGCACTACACTCGACCTCCCACACTCCCCTCGCAGCAGGAACGCACTGCTGACCCTAAGGGTGTGCTCAATTGGCTACATCATGTATGAATAGTGCTTTGCATAACCTGACCTGTGGAATTATTCATACTTCATTACCTCTACCATAGAAGGTTTAGAATTTGACTGGTTTAATCTGCAGTTCAGTTCATCCAGCACTTCAGTTCAGTGTGACTGCTCTGTTGAAACAAGCGCAGGTTCCGCTGAACTGCAGCCAAATCCAGCTGTACTATGGAGTTACGTTAAAAACTGCCAACATACGTAATTCATAGCAACATGACATACCAGTAGCCTACATTGATGCTGCACAATCTAGTTTTCAAATTTGGCTCACAAAAAATGTCTTGAATTATTAAGAAAATTCCTTTTTATGGAGGGATATATGTTTATATAAGGTCCAGTATTGAAAATTTAGGAGGATCTTTTCGCAGAAATGGAATATACAGTATCTTCATCTACATCCACAGCCGACGTGGGTAGCCTTCAATGGAGACCACCATGATGAACAGCCATGTTTCTAAAGTAGCCCAAAACGGACAGACCAAAAACTGACTCCAGATAGGACCATTTGTGTTTTTTGTGTGTTTCACAGCCACTGTAGTTTCTTCTTCACCCTTGGAAGGGGAGGTTGAAGCCAAGGTGTTGATATCTGTAAATACGCCGCTAGATGCAACTAAATCGTCCACACTGGTCCTTTAAGTTGATTTGGCAAACATGCTAGCAAAAGTTGCTTATTTACACACCCGTTACAGAGCAACATCAGCATTAATTGGGTACAGTGGTTTTGGCCACCTGATGTATATAAGAAAAAACAACGCTGATGAGAGCAGTGAGAGAAGCAAAACAATTAGCTGAAAGATGCTAAAACATTCTGTAGAGCTGAGGGGAACTACAAAGTCGTTTAATAATATAATCACCAGAAGCGACTCCCTTTCACATATAAGTTGTCATCCATTGTTAATATAAAAATATTGATTTTAGCTGCTTTGAAACCTCGGTTAAACCACAGTGACTTCCGATGGCAGTTATTATTTCTACAAACTTTCTACAGCGACTGTGTTTAAGATAAACCACATCTGAGCTTTAAACCTCAGACACCACACTTTCAGACCATCTGCAGTTTTTCTTGGAAGTATATTTCTATAATAATAATAATAATAATAATAATAATAACAATAATATATAAAAAAGTGAAAGCCGGAGAAGGTAGCACATTGAAATTTTTTTAAATGCTTGGCTCAATAATATGATTTATTTTTTTGGTGACCTGACCATTTACAATGACAACATTTGTAAGATGTAAATGTCGATGTATGCATTCTAAACTGCTTTTAATATAATTTTTTATTTCTGTTGAATACAAACATTTAACTGAAATAACACAGAGCTGTCCAGCATTTTCAAATAGTCTTCCTTCCTCCTCCACAGCTGATTTTCTAAAAGTGAGTTTTTTCTTTTTTCAACAAGAAACAGACCCCATGGAGGTAAATGGGGCCTGGTGGGAGTTCTGAGTTGAGCCCTCAGCAACAAAGGCAATTATAGCAGGCTTTTCAAACTAATGGATCCGACTGAAGGCTCAGCCTCTCTTTTCCTGAATCACAACGGCGTTCTCACCCTCCACAAGCTCTGACACCCCGGACCAGTGCTCACCTCATGCTGAATGACCTCAAACAACTGCTGCAATTAAGAAAAGCCAGCACTTCGATAATGTGCACTGCACATTGTCTGGAGCAGATGTATCAAGGCAGACAGCACTTAGCATTGATTATGCTGGTAGAATCTGAAATACGGCACTTTTTTTCTTTACAGTAGAACTGGCTATTTAAATATTTAAAGTCTTGGCAAACTGCCTCTGCTTAATAGTGCAATCCCATACATTCAGGCTGTAAGAGGAAAACACAAACAAAACGAAATCACACAGCCATCCTCAAGTCCACAGAATATTTTTTTTTACTTACTTTCATCAGACCCCGTGTTCTCCTCCGTGTTTTTGATGTAGTCATCCTGGAAGGAAAACATATTTGCATTAATGGATTTAATAATTCATGTTAAGTAACACAATGGAGGAAGTATGTTCCTGCACTCATGCTTAATAAAAATTCAGAAGAGCATAAATAATGAAGGAAGATAACAGACATGCCAAGTGATACAGAAACTTTGATACACGCTATAAATGGCAGTTTAAATTAGTATAATTTTAGCAATTCAAATATGTTCAGCTCTTATGCTGAATAAATTGGTTACAAGAGATAGCAAGTGAGCAAAAATCATAACAAACAAAACAACTTTAGGATTTTTTTTCAATCCAAGTTTTAATTAAATTTAGTTTCTGCCACATTTTATTTAACACAAAATTGAAATTGATTGAATTGTCTTTATTTCAGACTTTAAGTTAAAATAAATAATACAAACTAGAAACAGAAATGTAACCATGTGCTTACACAGCCATAGAAAAAGGAATCAATATCAAAAAGAGAATTTATTTCCCTTTCAGTCATGTCATTCATCACTATCAGTGTAAAACTTCACCCTTTTGCTGATGACATTCAATTATACTTTAAATAAAATAACATCTTAAATGATTTTAAGGGGTGGATGTATATGAATTTATGTCAAATAACATACTTTAGCTTAGGTTAACCTTGGTTAACTAAACCAAAATATGTTTAACTTATTTGTACGTTTGTGTTATCTTTTGTTCTGTTTGTGCTGCTGTAACACCTAATTTCCCCAAATGAATAAAGTGTTGTCTTATCTTTGTTTCAGTTTTAAGTTGGGAAGTAGTGTGTTTTTGTCATTTCCTTTTAAAAAAAAGTCAAAATTGTACAGCTATTCTTTTAACATACCTTCGAGATTAGTTAATCTTAAACTTGTTTATTTAATAACAGACCTTAACCTTTAAATGTACTGCTAGGTCTGATGCACAGCTACATTTCAGACTTGTCCTATGAGCCAGTGAGCAGCCTGAGATCATCAGGCCAAACTCTCGTGGCTGTTCCCCCCTTAAGGATTTGTTCTGGAGGTGACTTTGCCTCTGAGGGCTTGTAGGCTCAGTGTGAATACCCTGAGGAGATCAGGCTGGCTGACTCAGATAATAACTAGAAAAGACATGTGTTTCACAAGGCTTTCTTTAAATATCTGTGTAGTGTGTTTTTTTCCAGGGTTTTATCTTAGTGAGAAGATTCAAACCACTATTATGTCTGTATACTAAATATCCTAAATAGCTTTGGTTATACACGTTGAGAAAATTCTTCTATTTCTTTAACAAAACATTTTTTTTCTTGACATTTAAAAAGTTGACGGTTATAATAATATTAATGTTGACAAAACAATCTCAACATAAGGTTGACCTAATCACTTGTTCTGGAGCTTTTGAAAGTTTGAAATCTACAGTTATGTGACAACTGAGTTGACGAGAGCTCGAGAACAAGTAAGTGGACCTGGAGTTTCTGTTTCCAAGGTCAAGAATGCACTATCCAACTGAACTAAAGAATAATGTTAACTTGTTGACATGTCTTTACATCAGTCTTATCAAATACTTTGAGGCTCTTATTTCGAGAAGTGCTAAAAATCCCATTCTTTTTTTATTACTATTGTAGCTGTTGTAGCCTCTAGCATTAAGTAAACAGCACAAAGCAAGACTCTGGGAGCTTAAATATATCTTTAAAAAAAACTTGGACTATCTTAGCTCCTGCACTGTTGCAGAGGGAATATTTGCAAACTAACTCTGGTTTTTAGATTGTGTCCCTGGCGGCATTGCGCTGGAACGATAATAAAAATTCAGTGTCCCCCCGCTGTATCCATTCTGACCCATTTCTCTGTGTGTCAGGACAGAGAGGATCAACTATAAAGCGGTTACTACTCGGCACGAGGCCCAGAGAGGACCCTGAGGATCAGGTCTGTTCAGTTTAGCTCAGTCTTATTCTGCTCAGGGGACACGAAGACTGAGCTCTCAAGTCAAGCTGAACAAGTACAGCCGAAGGCATCTTAAATATTGTGCACAGGGCAAGGAGTTAAAGGGATAGTTTTTGTGTTTATACTTATAGAGTGATTTGATCGCTTTTGGGTCTAGAAAAGATACTTCTTTCAAGGCCAATGATGTTGTATTATATGTAATTTTTGTGCTTTTGCCAAGATGAGCTCTTACTTATAGGACAGCTGACACCTACAGCCTGAAAGAGATGTCAAAAGAAAGACAGACCGTACAATGTACACATTTACAAAAGAGACACTAACCTCCACTTCCTGTGGCAATGACAAGCAGCAGTGGGAAGGAAAAAAGAGAGAGCCATTGTTAAAAGACACTTTACATTTTCATTTTGCTTCCATTCAGCATGCAAACAGTGGGTTGGTTTATTACAGTTATGGCAGCAGTTAAACTGTCAGCCCTTAATGCACGCTGATTGCAAATACATGCCTTAGTCTCGCTGTTCTCGGGGGACAACATAAGACATTCACAGAGGATTATGAGCGCCTATTAACCGAGGATGATCCGCTGCCACTTCTATGAGCTGGCAGGGGTCCCGATCACTAAGGGCTCATTCTATGGCTGTGTTTACAAGCAACTGCCAAACGCCAGCCTCCTGCGAGCTCAGAAATTGTGGATAAGCCATGACATACCGCATCAGCCTTGGAAAAATACAGGCAAATTGGTGGGAATCTTCAAAGTCAACAGGCAGATGTGATTTAGATGTTTTTTATAGTTGCGGCAGACACGTAGAGCACATTCACTAAGCGTACCATTGACAACACAGACAGATATAGCTCCTGTAAAGTACAACCTTGAGTTAACAGGGGAGTGACTGCTTTCCTTTCATTGCATTTCACCGTCTTGGCTTCGGTCCAAGGGCATTACACATCAATACCCACCACAGCCTCTCCCTGTGTGTTTCATCATTCAATGCTCCGGTGTGTTTGAAAGATATATAACACTGCATGGTTTATTTCAGCAACTCAACCCAGTAAATAAACCTAATTCTTATACACACACACGCAACCATACCTGTCTACTTAATATATCACTATGAACAATTTACAGGCCACACAAGGACAAGCCAAAAAGCCAGCGGAAGACTTTAAAAAGCTAAAGCAAGAATTCATCACAGAGCCACAGCAGGACTCTAGATTTCACCTCAGAGACAGTTTCTTAGAGGTAAATATTTTCTCTGTAGCAGTGAAAATGTCCAGGTGCAGCATATACGAGAGGCAATATCACACTTTATCTTCAAAATTGGCTGGATTTCTGTGATAGGTTATATGAGGGGAAGAAAAAAAAAGACTTGAAATATGTCATATGAAATGTAAACACTTCCACTGCCAGATAAAATGACTTCTTATATCCAGATCTGCATCTTTACATGGCATTTTAAAGGTTAGAGCTGTAACACTGAACTTTCAAGTGTGACGCTGCTTTATGAAGAGAGCCAAAATAATTGCTAAGCCCTTCAGCCAGAATCTGCTTTTTGTAAATACTGGAAAAAAAACATCATAAAATCCCACAACACGACCGCCCTCATCTTGAAAGATACGTGTGTAGCATGTCGCGTG
This sequence comes from Morone saxatilis, assembly GCF_004916995.1. Taxonomy (NCBI): domain Eukaryota; kingdom Metazoa; phylum Chordata; class Actinopteri; family Moronidae; genus Morone; species Morone saxatilis. Next base: position 7,978,653 of record NW_023339651.1, on the reverse strand, counting down.
TCAGATGTAACGATTGCTTAATTAATTATTCACAGTGCCTCTGCAATTATCCAGCTCACCGTGCTGCAGGGGCCGACAGGAGCCTTACAGCATGTCCTAAAGGCTTGAGTGCTTATCTTCTCCCAACAGCAGTGTGACAGCAAGGACACCAGGCTGAGGCTGCATTTAGTCCTTCACCAAGGTTGAGAGCTAATGCTGTCCCACTGAATCCCAGCCAGGCTGCTGCTACAGTTCACAGCAAGCCCAGACAAGAGGGAGGGGAGGGAGGAGGGGAAAGATCAGGGAGCTAGGGGGTATGATATTCATGCTGGAGGTCCCATGAGTTATGTGATTCATATCACACACACCACCTCTTCTGCCATTTGTCAACAAGGCTGTAATGCAGCCGGTGTAAAACAGAGCCGGGAGGCTAATGGAGCTTGACTATCCAGATGCTGCGACTGCTCCTCCTGGACCGCTCGCTGGTATTAGGCTGACAGCGTTTGGCCACAAGCCTGACTGCGCTCCTCTGAGTTAACGTCTATCTCACCTCGACCGAGCCCCCGTCTGTTGGTGACATAAATACCACCGATAACCCTGAAACATCCAACCTCAACGTCACCCACTGCACACACCCATCCTGAGCACTGGCACCAAAATGTTAACACACATCTCAGCTCTGTATGACAACCACAGGGGTAAGCTGAACTTTTGACTCCTAAACGATTTCACTGAAAGTCTGTTTCCTAGCGAGGAAATTGCTCTGATGTTGGAGAATGCTAGCTACAAATGCTTTAATCCAATACTCAGTATTGGTCTGATACTAGCAAAATGGATACCATAAAAAATATTAAAGACAATAAAATCAAATATTATGGACGTCAAGATGGTCTAGTGGTCTAAACTGAAGAAATGTAATTTATGTAAATACTTAAAATCCACACTTTGCAAAAAGAAAAGCAGGTTCAGGTCACATGATAACAATGGCAACCACTCAAGTAAGAACACCTGGATGCTGTCATAATGTTAACTGCATGGACATTTTCTACACTAAAAGAAGGAAAACAGCCAAACAGGAAATGGGCAGGTGCTACATGTGTGAAAAGGCAACTCAGGACAATGTCCACGCCTGATTCTCCAGGCACACAAGTTCTGACTCATTTGAGTCATTAAACCTC
>NW_023339651.1:7976889-7977448 GCF_004916995.1 Morone saxatilis | reverse complement strand
ATAAACAAGTCATTAGAAGAAGAAAAAAGGTGTACTGGATGAGTAGCAGCATTAGCAGATACTCACTGTTGTGTAAATTGTATCTGAACAAGTGGTGTCCACCCATCTGTAATGTTTACATGTGTTTATTCACTGCTTACATCTTAAAGATCAAGTGCAATTTGCTGACAATGCCCTGCATCCCTGACACCTCTGACGCAGAATTCAAAATAAACAGTAATCTAAAAAATGAAGGCAGTATCCATCTCCAAAGAGATCTTTTTTTGAAAAGCAGAAATGTCAAAGAGAAGCTTAAGGGCTCTGAGTGTTCGAGCTAAGAGCCACCAGAGCACGACCTCACTTCAGCTTGCCGGAGAAATGCTCACAGAGTAAAAGAAATGTCACTGCGAAAAATCTGCATCTCCTTGCCCTGCTGCAATGATCCATCACGTGCATGCAGCCCGCTCGCTCCGTCACTGCAGCTCATCTGTCCCTGTAATGTGACAGGATCGGTACAGTCTGGATCCTAAAGGAGACACTACCAAACCCAATCCTAAACCTCAACACACACACACACACA
>NW_023339651.1:7969497-7976736 GCF_004916995.1 Morone saxatilis | reverse complement strand
CACACTCACACACACACAGATATTATATCTCAGATAATAATCACTTATCTACAGCTGATATGATGATAAGCTCCTCTCTGACCACAGAGCATCATATTTCCTCATCTAATTCATAACGATCATATTCTTTTGTTGATTGATTCTTTATCTACAAATACAATATCCAAACAGCACACTGTACAACATGAATATGTTAGAAATTAAAGAAACAGTTCGACATTTACAGTCAGCAGATGGTTAGCTTAGCTTAGCACAAGGACTACAAACAAGGGGGAACAGCAAGCCTGGCTCTAACCAAAGGCAAATTGCCATTTTTACACTTTTACACAAAAAAGATTTAACAGGTTTATTAGTGAGCTTTAGAATTGCTCGTAGGCAGATTGTGTGACATTTGGATAGAGCCTGGTTAGCTGTTATCGCCTGTTACAATATTTATGCTAAGTTAAGCTAAGAGGCTGCTGGATCTAGCCTCGTATTAGTGTACAGATATGAGAGTGGTATCAGTCCTCTTAGCTAACTCTACAAGAAAGTTAATGAGTGTGTTTCTCAAAATGTCAACTTATTACTTTTTAAAACAAGTTAACCCATTTCAATTCAATTTAGTGGAAGGTTACACTGGACAAACACATGATTTATTTTTTGGTGTTGATCCAGATCAGAAAAAGCTCCACCATGTGGCCATTAATGACATTATGTGTGTTGTAACTCCTGAATTGTGAGCTGTAGAAATGAAATTATTATTTCCCTAAATAGTTTCAAAATAAATCCATCCAACTACGACAATTTTTACTTTATTGGACTTGTGCAATTTAATTTTGTTTAGCTTTTCACTTCTCCTTCTACACATTTCATCCAATCCTTACAGACATTCTTACATAATGCATTTGGAGGAGCCCAATAGAAGAAGAAAAAAAAATACAAGCCATATTCCAAAAATTGTCTCCAAAGCTTTAATTGCCTATTTGATATAAACTGCTTATCTATAACTATATTTGTTCTGATGCTGATTTGGATCCAGATGCCTAGACAGATTTATAAAAAGTCCCAACAGCAGTGTTGGTTCTGTCTTCAAAACCCCTCTAGTTCACACAGACACACACATTTCAAGAGTTTTGGTTGAGGAGCTCTGCTTTTTTAAATGAAAGCCCTATCTCTCAGGGCAATAACTGCGTGCTTCATCCTCTGCAATATTCCTTATTGACATTCTGAAGAGGATATTTGCAGTGAGGACATCACTTAAGCAGCAGGATATGAGTTAGAGGTTAAATGATGATCTGGACATTTTGCATTTCCTTCAGTTGTCATTTATCCAGCTTCATGAAGTCATTTACTCTGGCTGTGACTGGATAAACACAGGCTGATGGATGGACTGGTGAGCCGGGTCACGTCTGTAATGAACGGAGACCTGCAAGAGGCTTTCCTCAGCTGATTGTTCCACTCTGGGCCGGGGCCGTGTCATCCTATCAGATGACTGAGGTGTTTCTTCCTTTCTGACTGGCAGGACATTGTCAGCTCATCACAGTAATGTGCTTTACTTTCTTAATGTAGCCAAATTAGCTACGTCTCCCTGCTCACTTTAAATTGCTGCAAAAGGGCACACAGACGAAGGCTGTCGTGAATCTACATTCCACCCTCAGCGTCTCTGTAGTTACCAGGGAGCAGCGGGAGTGCATCTCGCCTTGCCGTGTCATTATGGTGCCCAGATTCAGCATGCTGGGGCCTGAGTGGTGGAGGTAATGTCTCGCTCTGTCTGTACCCCGCCGTCTTTGAAAACGACAGAGAAATGGGAGAGACACTAATGGCGCAGACCCACCACAGATTGAACCACTTAGAAATGCATTAGAGTGTTCCAAAATGACGCTGTGTGTCTTTCGGCCTGAACCCACTGGTTTAGTGTGGCAGAACGTCACATTTTCACTTGAACATCAGGCAGGAAAGACACAGAAACAGCTAAAGACATATTGCCACATATTCCTTGATTCCACATACCAACTCATGTGGTTCCTACGCCTGTATAAAGAAATAATTCCTCGTTTTTTTCTCTTACTGAACCATGACGGGGTCTAAGATTTCTCCATCATATTCGCTCTGACAGACGCTGACATGATCAATGATTGTATTACAGCCTGTTAAAGGTGATTACATGCCATCTATATGAAAGAACCATGAGATTTTTCATTACAGTCTATAGATAAAATAACAACCCCACAGAGAAAAATGGGGGTGTCTCGATTGCAACAAAACACTAGAGCATTATGGGATTAAGTCGCAGCCCAGCAACACGGAGCTGAATCAAATTGATCATCTGAGCCGGAGTGCTCGGGGGCGAAGGACACATGTTGTTTCACAAGGTAAGACGCCTGCCTGCAATGCAGTACAGTACGGAGCACAATCTGCAGCCATCTCTGCACACTGAAGGGCACGTCTCCCTTGCCCGAGCTACGGAGTAGCCAACTGTCAAGCGTGCATCCATCTGAGACATTTGCACTGTGCTGAAATTCAGAAATAATCAGGCTGACTGGGTTTGGCTCTTGCCTAAGAATGCTGATGATTTAACTAACTGGCAATGGCACTTTCTATCAAGTCACAGGCTGGTTTATGCGTAGTTAACATAAAAGAGGTTCTTTTCAACCTGAAATTAGAGGTTAAAAAAAAACATTAAGACCTTCTGACAAGAAGACACTGCTAAGCTGCTGCCTTTGGCTAATAAGACCACATTTCAGGAAGTTGCATCACAGAAATGAACCTTTTCCATTCTCAGGAGCCTTTTAGCTGTGGTCTCCAAATCACTGATGAAATGACACATCAAACAGTGGCCTGGCTCGCTTTGCCGTAGCAGACTCCGTAGTTTTGCATGCTCTGAGAGATGCAGTAATTGGAGAGGAGGAGGATGGCGCGGATGCAGAAAAATGGATTCTGTTGGACCCCGCTGCTGAGCCAAGCAGAACCCTGGAGTCTCTGCAGCATCTTATCGCTCTCTCCCCCCCATTTGCAAAACAAAGAAGCAGAAAGAGAAGAGGCGAGCCTTCAGGTTGAGCTCCACACAGATGCCCCAGGGAGCTCGCAGCTTATGCAGGGCCGACTTTACTGTGCTGAGCCATGCTGCTTCTGCATACAATAGTAGCAGAGACAAAACCCATAATGAGACAAGCTGAAGCATGTGGCTCCACAGAAACAAAAATACCTGATGCCAGTGTTCTATTTTTTTTCACTTTGTAGTAGCTAGACTCATCAGTATTGATCTGCAAACACAAAAAGTTATCGCCATACATAAATAGATGAATGAGCTTAAATCTTGTTTGGTGTTGGCATACTTACCTACCGCAGGAAACTTAAATCAATATCGAATGTGGAAAAGGCTGAGAAAATAAATTCCACTCCAACAGACTCTAACAAACTGACTTTTGTGCCCTGGAGAAAAAACAAACTTTGCAGGTTTTACTACTTAAAATACAAGCTATGTTCATGAGTTGGTTATAGGGATTAAACAGACATTTTGAGACCAGATTCAAGTCTTCTTCCTCTTTACGAATTTTAATTAAAAACAGCAAGTAAGAAAATCCAATCACATACACAAAAGCATTATGACAGTGATTTACTCATATCATCACTCTTTCATATACTTTGTTTTTTGTGTATATGTTACCTAGTGGCTACTCTAAGACATTTTTGTATCTAATTTAAAATCTTGACTTTCTACTATTCTTATCACTATTATTTTTATCAGTAGCCCTGGTAGTAGTGGTATATGTCACAAAACTGCACACATAATGAACAGAACTATTCTGTCATCTAGACAATTACAATATTTCTTTACATCATATTTTCAGTGTTTCGCTGTCACTGTTAGCTTGGTTTGAATACTCTCTTTAGTACATCTATTGTTTATTAAACTGTTAAACCACTTTTATAATTGTCTATTCATATTTGCTACTGTGTTAGACATCGTTATGTTAAGTAAAGTCATGAGAGATGAACGTGTATGCCGCCCTCTCTTTAAAAATTAGTCTGAATTATGTTTCAGTTGATATTTTAACAACAACAACAACAACAAAAAAGCCATTTTAATGGTTATTTCTATAAATTGACTTACAACAACTTACACATCTGCTTCCATCTCATCCATGCTTGTTGGTTTTTCTGTTGCTATTTTACGTGGATGTAGCTAGAAATGTTGTGTTTACACCTTTCTGAGTAACATAGCTATAAACTACAGTGCCCAGCTGTTTTAGGAAATATACTTGTGACTTGTGTTTGTGACAAGTGTTATGCCTTCAGTAGAAACCAATGGGTCCAGGGCTGAGTACTACAGACAAGATAGGAAAGTATTGAGAGGCCTAAACATTGCTGGGTTTGGTCTTTTCCTGGCGTTTGTTGACAATAAGAAAAATATTGCCAGTCTTTACCTTTAAGTGGATTGATCTGCAGTAGCCAAAAACCTGTGTAAAGACCTTTGTTGTACTGAGCAGCTGTGTAACCATTAGTAGTGCTCTGTCAGCATGTGTGTTCAGCAAACCTCCAAAACATTATGATTACAATAGAATTTCACCACCATCTATCTGTGCCTGTGATTATTATTGTATTTGCTCTTTCCAAAATTTTAACAGCTGCTAAAATTAATTAGACTCCAATGACAAGTCTATTGAAGCTACTGAGCTCTTTTACAACTGTCAGACACATGAGTTTAGAAATCAGCAGCATGGTTAAGAGAAGATAATGATGATAACCATCAGTTGAAATGCTGTAGGGATCTGCATGAGACAGCTCACAGGGGGTAGCTAAGTTAAATATGCTAGCTGGCTGATTACATTTAATTCCCCCCCGTCTGCCATGGCAATGAGAACAAATTGGGTTGTTGTGGCTGCTGATAATGCTAATCTCCCGCTGTGGCAACGGGATATTACAGTAAAACAGTGAGCCACATTGAGATGTCATGTTATGGCTTTAGGAAGGACTATATCACACATAAATGAGATTCTGTCGGGTTCTTTCAACTGAGAAAAAAGCTATTAGCGCTTAACTCTGCGCCCTATCCCTTCTATACGATTTGCTTGATTAAGGTCATTTCAATATGACTTTGTAGTGTGTATCCATTACCCTGCCAACTCGACAAATTAACAGTCTCTGTCTCTCTCCAACACACACAAACACATATATCCACCACAAGCCACACATACTAAATACAGCTTGTACACAGACAGGATCACAGTCCCTTCCAAGCATGTCCTTGACACCTCCCTCTTGCTGTGACAGTGTTAACACAGAGAGAAGGCTCAGTGCTCCAGCTCCTCCATATGCAGCTCTGGGACAGTTGAGCCAAAGATGAGCAAGCACCTGCCTCGTCCAACATTAAAATCAAACATACAGAAGATGGTAAAAGAGGCTGATTCTCCGCAGGCAAGAGCATGTCCTCAAAGTTCTTGTAGCTGCCTGGCCTAATTTTACAGTACTTGCCCTGCTGTTTCAACAGTGAGTGATTTGTGGCCTAAAGCAAAGAATCGATCAATGCCAGGTTGAACCTGTGCACCTTGCATTATTACACCTTTTGTAACTGAACATAAGTGATATTTGCTCAGACCATGTGTTTAGTGCCGCTCTGTCCTAGACAGCTCATAACAATGATGGTGGCCCCAAACACACATCTATCAAAAACACCTGAGGCAGAGCTGAATATATTCAGGACAGCATTTTTCTGCAGCCTAAATATATTTACACCTGGCTAAAATATGCACAGCTACGTTTGCAGTTTTTTTTTTTTTCAGGTTTAATAATTTTCACTCAAATAACAGGTCCCACGACTACACCCTTACTGGAGAGCGATTTCAGCAGGTGAAGCCTATTCCAAAGTGTTTACCCACTGAAGGGTAAGCTGTGGTTTCTGGCTCGTGTCTGTGAGCGATAACAATAAAGGTCATTGCAGATAAACAGATAGGGATGTCATTGTTGTCGAGTGGCAGATGAATTTCCAGGTGACAATAAATACAGGAATTTCTTATCACCAGGTTCCTTATGTCGCTAAGGATATATATCATATTTTATCTTACCAACCTGTCAAATACATTTCTAAGAGAAGAGCCTCAGCTTGTTGTAGTGAATCTCGCCAGGAATGTGAAGAAGACTCAATTATCTCCTAAAATCATCTGAATCACATCAAATATATTTCACATACAAGCAGCTTTAAAATGCGAGTGTAATATACAGTCTGGCTTATTAGGCATGCCAAGTGGGTTCAGTTATCTCTCTCCAGGCTTAACACAAATTACCCAAAAGATGAGAGTTTTTTACCACTCATCAAATACTGTATTTCACAAACATAAACAGTATGTGTTTCATTAATGTTCATTCAACTTTATCATCTTTTTGAGACAGACTTTTATTCTAATTAAATTCTTCTCTTTAATCTCTTTCATTTTTGCTGCATTATATATTCCTCTCTTTGCTTTTCAGCCAGGCCAGCAGCATGGCTCCATGGTAATGTCAGTCAGTCGGTTGGTCCACCATTTTGGTCCAGACTGAAATTCTCAATAACAACTGGATGGACTGACATACATTGACATGTACAGACATTCATAGCACCCAGAGGATGGAGCTGCAACCCGTTCTCATTCCCAGGTTGTCAAATACAGACGTATTTCTCCTGCCCCACAGCGTCTCATACAGATACACAAGGTACCCTTTAGCAGCTCTGTGAGATGCTGCAAAACCTTTCTGCCAGAAAGTCTTTCTAGCACTGTGAAATGGTTGCAGTTTGGTTAGGTTCAGGCAACAAAACTAGTTGTCTGTATAAGATGCAAAGAGGCTCGATAAAGCATGGGTATTCGACCAGCTGGGAACAGAGCTTCATCCGAATTTCCGTTTTTTAACTGATGCAAAAAACGGCTGAATCGTAAAATCAAGATTTAAACTACAGATGTTACAATGCGGGGACATGCAGCTTTATATACCTTTACATCTAGCGCCATCATCAGGTCAAATTTTTAATCTAAAAAGTGTTAGTATACGAACATGCTTATAGTGATACGTTGTAAACATTAAACCTACCCAGCGTGTTAACATTGTCACTGTGAGCATGTTAGCATGCAGACTGTATTTAAGTACAACCTCACAGAGCTGCCAGCATGGCTGTAGACTCTTGTTTTTAATTTCTTTTACTTTTATGCAATTATATGCAACTGTTAATCTCTACTGTTTTTGTTTTTTGTCTTCATGGCCCCTGGAAGCTAGTTTGGTTGTTAAAAA
>NW_023339651.1:7934631-7969492 GCF_004916995.1 Morone saxatilis | reverse complement strand
AAAAAGCTCAATCATTGATTGGGTGTTGGGTGTGCCACCATGCCAGCCTTGAATGAAGACAGACACATAGGCACAGTGGCAGCATTTATCGCTCTGCCTGCAGCAAGACATAGACAAGCTTCACCAGTACAGAGACAACTCTCTCTCAGGCAGATGCCACTATAAATAATGCATGAACAATAGAGCCAGAAGAAGAACCTTGGAACAGCTAATTATTCAGCCCGACATTTCAGCAACTCACAGAGAAGTTAACGGCTAGAAAAGATGGAATTCAGGCCGTCAATGTTAGTGTTGTGTGTGTTAATACACTGATGAAGTAGGCGCAGCCAGGGTCCATTATGAAAAACATTCATCTACATATACTGTCCTCTCACAACAAGTAGCTTCTTCGTACTGTAATTCTGTGTAATTTGGACAAGCTTGTGGGACAGGCTTTGCTATATGAAAACCCCTTTCCCCTGCTACGAAGTCAGCCGTTGAGCTTCATTGCTTTTTTTTTTTTTTTTTTTGGAAAACATAAATTGCTTTCCCGCGAGCAGAGCTTTTCCACAGGAGCAACAACACAAAACAGCCTCTCCACTCAATTAGGAGTCACCCACGCTTGTGTTTGGAAGCCAACAGGATCTCCTTTCTTCTCTGTTTCCACTGTGAATCGTATCTGAGCAGTCCAAACACTCGCAGCAAATCCCCCCCAACATTCACCTCCAGTAAAAGACATGCATGGTAATGACAAGAGGAAAGCACCACTTCTGCCATTTTGATCTCATTAGTGTGCAACGAGAAGATTTTCACAGATAGTTGATTTGATAGTGTGATCTTCAGATTCACACAGCAGAGGAAATACAGATAACTATTAGCTCATTTAACTGTTATGGTTTCTCCCTTCTTAATTTTCTACCCCCGCACTGCCATTCACTTTTAATTGAAAATAGGCCTCATTATCATATTTTCCACAATTGCATACTGTCCACTTGCTCTAATTTTTCTAATTTTTCATATCCATAATTACACTGGCTGTTAGTGCTGGAGCATAAATCCTGTGGGAGGCTAATAAATGGCTGAGGTTGATGACAGGAGCAGAAAAACCCACAGCTGGCAGCGTGTCTTTGAGCTAAGTAAAGGAGCTCACTGTCACTTGGATGCAACAGCATCATGTTCAGCAGAAACAACAGAGTGAACCCTGGTCTTGCATTTATCTAAGAGCTCTCACAGAGGAGCTGAGTTGATGTAGGATCAGTGACCAGGCCATCGCCATCATCTGACAGCAACACGGATAAATGACTGATCCATAGTTGGATGAAGCATCAGCTTTCTTATTAGGGCTCAGTTGGTTCATCCAAGCTGCTTGCTGTCCTTCTCTAAAGTGCTTACATGCCACTGTGGCTGAAGTGTGCTGAAATGACTGGTCGATTAGTCAATCAACAGAAAATGAATAGTTCAAGTAAAGTCAAACAAAAATGGCAACACATTCTCTGACTCTATTGAAGGGGAGGATTTGCGCCTTTTTGGTGTCATATCATTGAGAGAAAAGTCTTTGTGTTTTGGACTCTTTTTGGACAAAACACGCAATTTAAAGGCGTCACCTTAGGCTCTAGAAACCTATGATGGGCATTTTTCACCATGTGTTTTATATTATATATAACTGATACAAAACTAAGAGTCTACTGCCATGCTAGCGGCTCTATGAGGCTGTAATTGCACAACGTTGCTTTGAGCTTAATGCTAACATCAGTATGCTACCATGTTCACAATTGAAAATGTGTTGACAACTATTGGATGGTACAAACATGCATGTCCACGGATAAATCGTAATACTTGCAAATACTTAATGACATTCCCATCAGCCTCAGCTGTACTTTGTGCTTTAGGCTAAATAGCAAATGATTCGCATGATAACACGCTACAGTAAGCTGGTGAACATGGTAAACATTATACCTGCTAAATGTGTTAGCATTATCATTGTGAGCATGTTAGCACACTGACATTAGCATCATTCTCAAAGCACTGCTGTGCAGCCTCACAGAGCTCCTAGCATGGCTGAAGAGTCTTGTTTATCTATTTATTTTACATTTTATAATTGAAACAATATATAATACTCATTAGTTGCAGCCCAGAAGCTTGTGTTTAAGATTACAGTTATTTTCTCTTTCTCCCTCTCTTCATATTCCTTCATGAATATTGAGGATGTAGATTTAGGCACACTGAGAGGCTTGGGTAAAATTTGAGGAACCACTCATTGTAATCTAATTATTGCATTTATCACTGTCCTAAATTAAATTAATTCGCAAGCACCAATAAGGCTAATGATCACTCCTATTTTTGCTTTACTCAGTGCTAATCTTAACAACCAAACGACCCGAGGAGCCATTTACCTGAGAAAGATGTAGCAATTTTCCCTCATTAAAAATGTAGCTGGCAGTAGAGCAGGTGCAAACCTTAAACAGCCCTCTGTGGTTGGCTGAAAGGCTGCACAGCTACTTAATGAGTTCCCTCTTTGCACTGCTCAGAGAGATGGGAGAATCTGGCTGCGAATGAACAGCACAGTATTGTTCACATGAGCGGTGGCCTGAGCTCCCACTGAGCAGATCCACCCAAACACACCAGAATGCAAAGTGGAACTTGTGTTGGGACAAAAAAAAATACATCAATTAGTCAGAGAAGGGTTATTTTAACCGATGAGCTGATTCTGGAAGATGCCATGAGCTAATAACAGCCTCATTTGAGGATATATTTGCAACCTGTTGGCCTGCTTTGTGTGGGTGAATTCTGTGCAAACGTGAATGTGAGGGAATCTATATCGGACGATTTGATGTCTTGACATTTGCAGTGTGTCATGATTACAGCTTTAACACTGATGCCAGTCATAATGGAGCTTGTTTAACATGCTGTAACCTGCTGTGGATTATCCCAACACCTCCTGCCTCTGCAGCTGTTGGGTCTTATTGTTCTTCCTTTCAAAGTGTCCTTATTATGTCTGCATGCTGGATAATCATACGTACACTGGTCCAATTTAAACACCAGTCAGATCAATCAAACTGACATCGCTGTTTTCTAGAGCCCACATGGTGATTTTTTTTTTTTTTTGCCTATTTTTATTTAGATGCAGTATGAATATTCCTGCTTGTTGTTTTCACACCAGCTGCTTGCCAAGACAGCTAGTAAACAAATATGACTCTTTTATATTTCAGATGCTGTACCTCACTGCCCAGTACAGCAGAAAATAGTCCTATAAGAGCAGAACCAGAGCAGAACCAGCTCGGCTCTCTACAGTCATCCTATCATGTGCTGTGGTTCAACATTGCCTGGATGAGATTTACATGAAGAGGCAGGTATAAGCAAGGGCACAAACCACAAACCTTTCCCATGCTAGTCTTTTAAAACCAATTTTTAGTGACAATGAATTACACCAGTGTTTTCAAAAAGTCAAAGTGGGGTCCAGGGACCAACAGGGGGTCCATTGGTGGGCTGCAGGGGGTCCCCAGCAAAAGGAGGAATATAATATTTAAATTTTTATCCCATTTTTTGGAAGTTGGAACAAGGAAAGAAATATGGTTGGCTGTTTTTAGTGATTGCCTATGAAGACTTTATAATTCTTAAAAAAAATATCTGTGGTCTTATGTGCATCATTTTTAATCAGCAATGGGAAAATATAACTATCTTTGCTTTTTGATAATTTGTTGTTTGCCACTGTACTTCTGTCTCATTTGTACATCACTCTAAAAAGCCTCAACATGTTGCTATAATTGCTTCACTTTAATTATTTATTGTACTGAATCTTTAGTCTAAACACCAATGAATACCCTTTGAGGTCTTAACACACACTCACACACACTGTAGGCCCAGATTTAAAAAGTATCCAACCCCACCGACTGTGACTTTTTCATCGTTTATGATTTAGCAAATTTTAATCACAGCAGATTAATTTAACTTTTATGAAACTGATCAACAGATTTGTTTTCACTTTGACATTTAAGAGTCTTTCTCTAATGATGAGCTGCAGCAAAGCCTAATTAATCCACTGGGATTCAAAGTTGTAAAACAATAAAACAAGAAAAGGTCAGAGGGGTGAATACCTTTCACAGACTCTAGTGGTGAAATGATTTGTTGATTAATCAGTTTGGCAATCAAGGGATCACATTTTTACATTTACTTCTATTCATTTTGTCACTTTTGTCCAAAGAAATGTACAAATTAGGTGTGATCCAACCCACCGTAGACAGTTGATTAATCATTTAAATGAATTATGAAGCAAAACATTAAAGATTAGCTGCTTCTAGCTTCCCAAAAGAGATGATCTGCTGCTTTTCTCAGTTGTATATAGTTGCAATTTTAATATAATTTGGTTTTGGACTGTTGGTCTGAAAAAAAAAAAATACTAGCAATTTGAAGATGTCACCTTGAGCTCTAAGAAATGTGACAGGCATTTTTCACAATTTTCTAATGCTTTCATAGACAAATTAAAGCACTACTAGACACTGTATATCCTTGTAATCCTGTTTTATGTGAGCTCAGTTTAGTTGCAGGCCCCACCTTTCACCCAACAATCAACAGCATTATGTCACCATACTGAAACATGCAATACCTATTTTAGGAGGTGAAGATTTCTGACAACATTTTGTAAATTCAGAATCTGGATGCAACTCAATTCAAATGGATTGAACTTCTAGAAATCTTCTTAGGACAGTGTCGGTGTACATGCCCCAAATATGCCACTGAAAGCCCCACAAAAAGGCCCCATCCCTCCCTGTTCAGCCTCTCTGTCAGTCAACCGCAGATCCAATCAGACAGGTGAGGCAAAAAACCTACGAAGGTAGTGTTCAGTTTTGTATGACAGCACAAATTTGCAATTACAGATTCTCCAACAAGTTTTTTGGGTCCTTGGTGGTCCAGGGCAGCGGGACACATTCCTGCATGCCCACCAAGCATGGTCCAAATTAATACAGCTACTGTCTGGCCAACATTGATAAGACTATCTGTCTGAGGTGATATTAGGATCAAACGACCGTCCGGTTGTCAAGGTAGAGGCTTTGATTTGAGCCGTTGCTAACGGACTACTCTTCCTCAGAGATCCCTCACATCCTGATTCATGCCATGTGTTCTGTCTTTTTGGTACCAGGGAGGTTTCACGACTGTACCAATGAGCCACACCCGACACATAACCTCGTGACCCTTGACAATGCTCACACGCATATCCACAAACTATGTTGTCTAGTTTATCAAAATATAGTTCAACAGCACCACAAGTATCAGCATCCAAAATTACACTTTTTAAAACAATTTTAACATTATAACCTTTATAAAGGTAGAATTTATTGCAGGGCTGTTGTAACTCAAGTTAAAAACTATTTCTATGTCAGATATCATCTAAAATTCAGTGTTTTCACAATCAATTTCATTAATTCAAGGAGCAGGACACCCACTCAGTGCCATTTTGTGCCATTCCCTGGTCTCATATCACATTACATAAAAATAATTCCAATAAGTTGCAGACAGTGAGGCATACAGACTTTGGGAAAAGGGGACCACTAGTATCAGATCAGTACTCGGTATCAGCACATATCCTGAGTTGAGGTATTGAAATTGGGCGTGTAAAAGTTGGATTCAACTCAACTTTAACTTAATTGTCGCAGAAGGGACATTTGTCTTGCAGCCAGCTGAAACACAGAACCCAAAAAATATGTAAAGCATCCACACAAGATCAACATTAACAGATGGCACAAGTGACAAAATACTTTCTCACCATGTATTGGTTCATATACTTACTGTATATGCAAGACTGTTTATACACTGAGGTAGCTAATCCTGTAATATCTCTGTTTGTATGAGGCCATTGTGGGAAATGGTGAACATTCATGAGCAGGACTGCTTTATGGCAATACTGGATTTACAGGATTTTGCATAATGTTGATTTCTTAGGTATTTCATTCGGTGGATTAACCAAAAAATAGACACTCCAGTCTGGTTATTGTATCCACTTATGGTGTCTCAATTGAATTTCCTGTGACAATATACATCATATTGCTATCATGACTTACTGTGATAGAGGTTTTGACCAATATCCCATGACCTGGACTATTGGGCTGCTGATTGGTTGAATGTCATAAAATGTCACTGTCTGTGTAGTTTTTTTTTTAGTTTAACTACATGTGATTCCAACAATTTATTACTTAAAGATTACGATAAGGCCTTGCAATCAGGATTATTTTCATTTTCAATAAATCTGCTGATTATATTCTCGATTAATCTGTTAGTCTGTTAATCTATGAAATATCAAAAGATGCAAAATGCCCAAAGACATTTAGCTTAGTGTTATATATATTTTAAAAAGTGCTCATGAATGATCACAATTGAGACACATAAACTAGAAAAAAACTGTTTCTGATGATCGACGAATAACTGTTTCAGCTCTAATTTGCAATATGTATGTGTTTGTAGGACATCCTGTTTGTAATTTGATCAATTCATTTATTGTCCATCTCCAGTGAAGAGATCTGGTTGAACAGAACAAACAGAGCTGCTCTTTTACAGCACAGAATTAAGTCAACAGATCCATGAGGGAAAAAAGAAATGTTTGTTCCCTGAGAGTGCTTCATATTTGTGATTTTGGGGGGATACACAGCTGATGTCTTGCTGTGTGGCTCCTGAGTTATAGAAGCCTCTTAACTGTGAGCCCTACATTGTATGTGCAGTATGGCAGATCAATTGGTATTGATCAGTGAATACAGAGACTGTTAGGGAATATCACAGTTATCCCAGAAGAAGCTTTCGAGAGCTGGGCTAATGTCATAGATTTCCTTCCAGTTGTATTTCATTCACTTATAAGAAGGTCTATAGATAAAAGTGTCAGTTCAACCTAATATATCATAGTAGCCTGTTAAGACCTGTCAGCCAATTTAAGGGCTGACAATGAATGAAATAAGGCACCTTTCCAAAAAAAGAAAAAAGGGAAAGGAAATATGAATGTATCAGTCATTTCAATCTTTGAACATTTTATACTGTGTAATATTTCCATCTTTTTGAACTATTTCTTCAGTAGAAACTGCTCATATTGCGCGTATCTGCACTTCAGAGCGACAGTTAACTGTGCGCAACATCACCTGAGAAAACAACCCCGCGTCCTCTCCACACACAGCATCTCAAGCGCCATAAGATAAGAATACGACAAACACACGCTCGTATAATTACACTAAACACACCACTCACGTCTCTGAAGCGATTCCAGTGTTTGATCTTACGGCTGTACTGGGAGATGGTTGACAGCCATTGCTCATCTTCCATGAAATTTCCGGCTTTCCCTGCCTCTTTCCCACTTTTCACCTCCACCTGGAGCGAGAAGCCCACCAGCAGGCACAGGCAAACGACAATTCGCAAAACGACCATGTTGCTCAGGCAGTTTGGTCTGGGATGTATCTCCTGCTGCTGCTGCTGCTGTCCTACTGCCAATGATCCACATACGAGACTGGTGCTGCTGCTGCTGCTTCAACAGACTGAGAGAGAGAGAGAGGGGGGGGGGGGGAGAGGGAGGAGGAGAGGGGAGGGAGAAAGGGAGTTAAAGGATCAACTCCTGCACTAATCATTTCTTTCTGCTTACTTGGTTTCATTTTTTCGATTTCTTTTTTTGGGGCTTTTTGTCTGTTTGTAAGCAGCTCACACACACACACACACACACACACACACACACACACACACTTGGAAATCCTGATAGTCACACTTCATTCACACTATCACAAATGCATCATAGCAGTGGAACAGATGTGTATTGTTGTACTGATGATCAATAACACTATATTTATCTTATTAAAATGTGTTTGGAAAAAGCCAATGTCTGTCTTATATTTGTGCCAATAAGGCTGATTGACTTGAGCTCTTTTACAGAAGAGCAAGGCTGTGAAATTGAGTGATGCATTTAAACAATAAAGTTGGAAGAAGTGTGAAAAATGCTGGGAAATTGCTGCAAATGCAGTAATACCATAAGACAGTGGTGCCCAAACTAGGCTTCACACATTGCTGAGGGTCACTGAGGAAACACTACTTACATTTATCTTAAAATGAGCTCAATTTAATTTTTAATTTGTTCATCACAGAGAGAGAATGTGTTAGAGTGACTGAGATCAGTAAGGTGTTTTACTGTGAAATGTGTGACTCTCTCTTAGATATACACCCAGAACAAACCTTCATCGTGGTTCTGTGCTCTATACTTTAGCAATTTGTTTTTTATGTGAATTATTTGGGGAAACTGTGTTAATCTGAACCCAACATTTCCCCTAAATTTCCTTTAAAGTAGTTTGAAAGACTGTTCCAGTACCTCAGAAGCAACATCAATTATGTGGGGTAAACTAATCAAATCAAGTTTTATTTAATCTTATTGGAGATTTCAAAGCATTTTAAAGAAAGAAAGAACCATGATTTTTCCAGAGGAAATTAAATAATAGCAGGACTGCAGCTGACACAAGACACCCCCTTGACTATTTTCATTATAAATGAATCTGCTGATTATATTCTTGATTAATAAAAGCCGAAGATGATGTTTTCAAATGTCTTCACAATAAGACAAAGAAAGGCACAAATCCTCACAACTGAGAAGTTATTACTGGGAAATGTTTGGTATTTGTTAATCTGTTTTACTGTGGACAGATTATAAGGGAGGCCTGAGGCAAAAGTAAGCTCCCGGCACTGTTCCTCACACTATCTGTACAATGTGGGAATATTACCTGACCACATACTTGATTTAACGCAAATTCATTTAGTAATAAGCTAAATATCAGCACAATGATGATAAACAACAAAAGGTCTTAAAACTGGAGTTTGACACAGGAACATTCTTCAAGACAGTACCTCAAACTAACTGAAGGGAATAAAGCAGGACCTAACTTAAAGGACATTTTTGGAAATATGCCTTTCAGCTTTCTGGCAGAGTTAGATGAGAAAATCTATATCACTTTCATGTCAGTAAAATAAATATGAAGCAAACAACTGACAGCGGCTGGCTGGTTGCCATATTCTGATGAGTTGTTTAGGCAAGGTGTAAGTCAATCCAGAGGTGGCTCTTTATTTTCGGGAAACATCTCTGGACATCCAACATTGTTTGTTACATAAATCTCTGTATAAATATTAAAATCAACTCGACATTGTATTTTTTTTATTGTCTATACGTTAAAGTACATTAAAGAGGCGATCAATTATTATCAAAGTAACCATTTCATCCTTCACTGCTCTCTGAAACTGCATCAGAAAACTCTAGATGTAATGCATGTCTTGTACATTCACACATTTCCCTGTAACTCAGCATAACATAAGATAAGATATTCCTTGTTTGATCCCCTGTGGGAGAAAGGTTTGACACAGAAGCATAGGGGGAAATGTAATGCAAAAGTACAATAAAGAATAATAAAACTAAAACATTATAAAGCTATAATAGAAAATATAAAGACTATAATGAAAAAATATACATGATATGCAGCATAGAAATGTAAGCATATTTAAAATCAATAATCAATCAATGACTGAAACAATCTAGAGCAATGATTGCCTGCACAACAACATAATGTAAGGATGAAACTGTGTGACTGAAGAGATTAAATACGGGATATATTTGCTGCTGTGATGCCACGTTTGTCTTCAAGAATCTGTGACCTACAAGGTTTTGCTGTACCTGCACATCATTTTAAGTCTGCCCACGTTATTCCTGCTGCTCCCTAAACTCTCCATGCCCTCTCTCACTCACTCCCTCCGCTCTCTATTTCATCCCCATGAAGATAAACATAATCCAGCGCTCTGCTCAGATTCATTTGAGTTTAAGGTTACCAATATTGGCCGAGGCTGAGTAACCGGGGGGGCAGGATAGCATTCCTGGGATGCTGCTTAGCTGGCCAAACTAGCTCTGACACTGGCATCAAAATGGTTGATGTGGCAGGTGCAGGCTTTCCCAAGCGTGCAGAGCTCCAGCATTGGGACGCAAGGGCAGCAGGAGAAATGTCCCGCAGTGTCAGCCAGCTGTGCACGTCAACAGTACAAGGTGCCGGACATGATGTGTTAATCAAGAGGTCGTCATCAGTCATGTCATGATGAAAATGAATTGATTGATGGTTACACAGCTGAACTGGGTCGCTCAGAAGCATTTAAAGACCGTGTTCTGCTTTGCACCATTAGTTTTTGACTACTGTTGTTTGGAAATGTTTCTCTGGAAAGCAGCTCCTAAGGGAATCCTACATGTGCAACAACAGCAACAATAAATTAAAAACATGCTGATGAAAGTGGTTTATCTGTTAAGAGGGTGAGTTTTAGGGGTGAGAAGATCTTTATTTTTTAATTGTAAAGAGCTCTCCTACTCTATCAATATCTGAAGCAGCAGCACAGAGACCATGAAGGAATAGTAATCACAGCAAACCATCTTTATACTTATTATACTACTACACATGTGGTACAGGCAAAAATGATTTTCTAGAATGTTTGTGCTTCACTGATCAGATTGAATTCGCAGTCAGAGATCAATACCAGATTAATAGCTTCAGCTGGAATCTCGCCCCTCCATCTCTTTAAATAGATTCACTTTTCAAAATACTGTGAGTGACCATTTGTGGCTTTCAGTCTTGATGACAGTGGTGAATAACCCCAGATCATCTTGTTTTCATACAGGTCTCATGCTCCTCCGAGGCTTCGATGAACCATCTGTGGCTGAGAGTCATGTGATGCTGTCGAATGCTAAAATTCTCATTTTGTATTTGCTAAAATGGCGAGGGGCTCAAATGTCCCTGCTGACAGTGGTGGTAAAGAAAAATTCATCTTAGATCGACAGAAAATGCAAATACAAAGTTTTATATCAACTGCAATCGAAGGGTATTGATGGGATTTTGGCTGCGAGTGCCATGTTATTTCCCTACTAGGACTCTCAAAAAGAAACTCTATGTGGACAGTTACAGGTGTGTAAGAGGTAAGTACAACTTGAATAAATCTTTCTACTGGTCTATTCATTTTACAAGCTCGATAGATTATTCAATCATTGATCCAGAACTTCCTTTCTTGTGGTTATTCTTATCCTTTTTGAATATTTTGAGTGTTTATTAAAGAAAATGTTATCTATAATATACTGGATGACAATGTGTGTTTTCTCACGGTGTTTCATTAAATAATTTACATATTTTTTGACTGGATAATTTATCCAGTATCTCTACGGACGTGTTGTAATGCTTGTCCATAAAAGGTTGTGTAAACCGGAACTCCGTAAGTAATTTACACCTGCAGTAAGTGAAGCAGTTTTAGATATTTATTAGGTTACTGCCAGAGCTGTTTCCCATGATGTTTTGATGAAGAAAGAAAATCGTGCAGGTTTGGTTGTTAGTGTTATTTGCAGCAGAACTCAGCTTAAACTTGAGCTATTTTTGATGGGCTGAAAATAGCCTGAACTGCCATTTTGTTTTTGTTTTCTCCCTAAATGTTCTCAAAAGTATGTTAGTGAGGTATCCAATGTCATTTTCAGATAAAGCAGTTCCTGAAATATTGGACAGTGGTGGGGCAAGGGCAAAAATAAAATAATAAAAAGGACTCCAGTGTGCAGACAGGGTTAGGATTAGCACTTAGTCAGGGCGTTTTATGTGTTTTGTCGACTGGAAGCCAATTTTTTTTTCCGCACGGTGGAAAAGTCATGACCCACCATGCTCTGCCTCTGGGCTAAATGCCTTCATTGGTTTGGTTGGTTAGGTTTAGACATGAGGAGTGAGATTAGCTAGGGTTAGGGTAAGAATGTAAGGGAAATCCAATCAAAGGCAGAGTGGGGCACTTTATCATCCCATGATAAAGTGCTGGAAGGGCACTTTATCATGTTTTATGTACCATAGGAGCACCCACGAGGGCACTTTGTTTCATACATGGGCGCACCAAGGGGGGCTATTTTAAAGTTAATAGCTATAATTATAACAAATTGTTATAGCTATAGTTCATGAATGTAGCTTGGTAGCTTGCTAGCTATGTAAGAAGAGGACTTCCCCATTCTTAGTCAGTCATCAGTGGGTACGAGAGCAGACGTTCCATATCACAGGGCTGGATCGAAAAGCCTATCTAACTAAATTAGCTATCTTAACCACTATTCCTAATTCATAAAACTAATCCCTGCTTTTACAGTCCTAAATAGAATTTCCTCTAAAGTGACCTTTAATGCACAAGTTGACTTTTTGTTTTTTTTTTATTTCCTGTGCATGTACATATTATTACAGTCTCTTAATGACTGCTAAAAGAATAATGTTCAAGTAGTTTGAACAACATTTACATCCACAAAAAACAAAACCGTGATGTGCAGCCTGTTATGTATTTTAAACACAGAAGCAGCTCCACACAACTTGTTTAACATCCTCTTCTGTATATCAGAGCATCACGCTGCGGAAGAGCGCCTTTAATTGTAAAGAGATTAACTGATGTCATCAGTTCCCCCTGTTCCTCTCTAGGCAGATGTTGATAAAAACTTATTTATCCTGTTCACCAACCATACTCGGTTCACACAAAAGGAGTTGAGGAGAGGAAAGCTTCATTTGAATAACATCAGACAAGACTGCGAGCAGTGGAATCTGAGGGGTTGCTTATCTGTAAATATTTGCTGTCTTCAAATGTAGAAACATCACCTCCATTTTCTGTCTTACAAATAGCTCATAAAGGCCCAACACGAACTTTGCTGCTTATCGTGCCTGTACATATTCTCACATGATGTTACAACTCCATGAGGATCGCTTCAGGAATTCCTGGTACACCACAATTAATTGCAACAGGCCAAGGGTGGATTTACACATTTATTTATTCCTGCCAGATTTAAACAGACTGTTAAAATGTCGCACCTCCTGCCACCATGAAGGAAACCCAGACAAATGTTCATTTTCCAGCAAAAGATTAATCGAAGATGCAACAACACTGTGTTGTCCATTCACGATCATCACCTGATGGAAACTTGTTTCCCCACAATGCTTTACTGTCAGCTGAGAGTTTCTTCATCACCCAGAACACTTTACATCCTGTGGCCATGTTCATCGATGACCTGCAACACATAATCATTGATCAATATTTGCATTTTAAAAACACCCTATGGCTGCAATTACTGATTATTTTCATCTACAATAAATCTGTTGATTATTTTTTGGTAGATTAATATATCATTTAGTCAGATAAAATGTCAATCGCAACTTCACAATTGCTTATTTGGCCTGACCAACAGACCACAAGACCAAGATGTTTTATTTCTAATTAAATAGAATAATATATCACTTTGCAGCCAAATTGACACACTGTACAAGCAGTTTATATGACAATTCCCAAATAATGAGGTTAGATGACACCCTGTATATTTGAAATTTTCATGCATTTAGTCAGGATATTAGGGCAAAAAACTGTAGAAACACTAATACAAACAACAGCCTTATTAGTAAAACATGATTTAAAATGTTATACCTTGTGTGCTGCATCACATCACATTACTGCCTTTATATTATATATATGTAATTAACATCTGTCTGTTGTTATTTTATTTCTTCACTTGTTTGTGAAGCAGTTACAGCCTGATAGGTGCTGCCAACAGCAAGGTGCACAGGGGGAAAAATGTAGCCTGAAAGTAAGTTCCTAGATGGGAGAACCATCAAAGAAGTTATTTTGAAAGTTGAGGAGAGAATAAACCACATCGGGAGGCATTTAATAAGTAATCTCAAGTGACTTACAGCTGTAAGTGGAGCTGCTATAAACGCGTATAGATCTAATTCAATTGGATTCAAACTGGGTCACACAGCTATTAAATGTGCAAAGTTAGTTGAGAGCTGTCTGACAGCAGTTTGCCTTTGCCAGGAAAGTACTGGTAGCTGCTGTTTTGTGCTGCGGGCAGCTGCAGCAGGGGTGGAAGAGAGTGCAGCACCTTTTTCAATTAAATGTACACAGTAGACAGAAGCTGGCTAATAATCTGAACTGTTGACATGCTCAGTCTCAGCAGATGATTTATTTTTAGTCTGCATTATTAAGCTCATACCAACTACTATAAATGACAAATCCCCCATCGGTTTCCCTCTACATCCTACCAATGAGAAACGGCATTAAGTGCTGCATGAAGGGATTTCACACTGCAACACTTTGGAGTGGATGGATGAAACATTTTGAGAGAAAGTCAGGAGGAGGATTTGTTCAAGAATTTATAGCTTCAGAAACAGAGAGCATTTGCAGCAGTGAATCTCAGCTTCTGAATATTAAACCTGAATAGATCATGGTGTGAGCGTTCTATGCTGAAATGCAATGAACAGACAATTAATCAACAAAAGACCACCTTGTGTCATCGTGTATGGTTTAAAGCTGCAATAGTCAGATACATAGTGGAGCACTGAGCAGTTAAAGAACCAAATATTTCCTTTAGGGGTTGGTGGAGACCAAAAACAGAGCGAATATTTGATTTGTACTCATCAGGTGGCCAGAAACACGACTGGATGATCCTTGTCTGCTATATGTAGAAACAGGTAACTGTCTGTGAACACATTTGCCATTGCATTGTTGTGAGATGTGTGTGTTTACAGCTTGTTCTGCTGCCCCAAAGCAGAGAAAAGAAGATCATCAATCCTGCTTTAATGTCCCAACTTGATATTTAAAGCACTTAAAAAACAAAAATAATTTTTTTTTGTTGATTCTGACCTCTGTGGACAACAGCGGTTGTTTTGTCGGATTCATGGTAATCTGACCCGGAGGCAGGCATTCAAGAATAACTGTATAGAAATTCCAGTCTTTTCACTGATGGTCTAATTTGTTTATGTAGGTCATATAAAGACATCAGTAATGAACTGATACTGTTTATTAACCAGTTACTATATGTATATAGTCAGTTACTATATGTATATGGTAACTATATGTTTAAATAAAGGTTGTCATCCTACGTCTATAGTCTTTAACTTGGTGTTGCTATATAAACCGTTTTATTTCCCTGTGAAATGAGATTTCAATGATAATCATTTAAGCAGTGTATTAAGCAAAAATTCCAAACATTCACAAGTGAGGACATTTTTGCTATTTATACCATGATAAATCTAATATCTTTGGGTTTTAGACAAAACAAGCAATTACAAGACCTTGGGTTCAGCTAAATTGTTATGGCCATTTTTCATTATTTTCTGACATTTTATAGATTAAACAATTATCCAAAAACAAAGGTAATGGAGATTAATAGATAATGAATTTGTTACAGCCCCATTTTAAACTCTTATTGTGCAATGTGTACATAAAGTAAACAGCAGCTTTAAATGACTACCTGCTGTTCAAACACACTTGGCTTTGTGCCTCTCCTCCCTGTGTGAATGCCTCCAGCAGTAAACAGACGTGGACAGCTGCAGGCAGCCACCAGACTCAGCACTTTGAATGATAAAGAGCTGCTGCAGGGATCACCTGCCTTCTCGCTGGAGACACAGATTAGACATCTCAAATATTCTAGCCTTGGCTGTCCGTCAAGGCCGCTCATGCCCATTAGTGACAGAGTGATTAGTGAGAAATTCAAACGGCGGTGACACCCAACCAGAGAGTCACATCCAACATGAGAGAAAAATCAAAAGAAGGTGCCCTGTCATATTTCACTGCTAACAATATCCAATTTGAATGATTCATGGGCTTTGTCTAGCAAGATCAATTATAGATTACCTTTGTCACTTCTCGTGGATAAGACGTGTCTGATCAATCGCGAATACCTTCGTAAAACAATCTTGGGATTCGAGCTTGTTAAGGGAAAAACATAACACCGAGAGTACGACTCTTACTACTGAAATGTCATGTTAGTGCTCCCATGCTGTCAAATTTATCCTTTAAGTTAATTGGATTTGGTTTAAAATATTCCAGGAATCGCTCTGTTAAATGAACCTGATCAACATTCGAGCTTTAAGGCACACACACTGGTAAAATTTACCGTGACCTTAAAAAGTAATTAGGTGCTTAATCGATTTCATGTTTATTACTGGTTACTCCGAGCATGCAAATCAAACATATCTACTGTATTAAAAGGTCATGTCTGTCAAACATCCCCCCCCCCCCNNCCCCCCCCAACAGATGTTAACGCCAGCCCTCCTGAATGAAAGCTTAATTTCTAATTACTCTATGAAAAATTGCATAGTGCGGTTCTGAATATCAAAACCCAAAGTGTGCTAAAAGGTTTGACATTGTTCAAGAAAGACCTGTTTCAAACAGCCTCTGAATAAAATAGGCTACTTTGAAAACTTGCATGAAATTAAAAATGCAAATTGGATAGAAGCCTAAACAATACTTGGTTGAGATAACACAAGACTTCAGTTACCAAACATGAGGTGAATTTTCATTACAGAAAGGTTCAATGTAAGTTTTAAGATAGTTATGGGGTCATCTAAGACATTGCTTTGCTTTAATTTTTTGTAAAATCCCGTTTTTTTTTTCTTTTTACACCAGGGAAAAAAGGAAATTAATTAGAAAATACGTTTTAATCAACTGGTTTTTACGTTGCAAAAGCTTGTTGTCAGAGGGTGAAGCGAACCAGCCTTCTGAACATACAGTCTATGTGACTCATCAGTGCATGTAAACAGGCACATGCTCAAACGTCTGCAAAGACAACTCAACATTTTAATTAAAATCCAGCTCGTGTCTCCTCAGATCTTCACAAATAAGGATGCACGTCCACAGACGAAACAAGTCCTCGCTAACACAAACAGACACCGAGGTCTCATTTATCAGGCTTACTGAAAGGGACACATGCTAGTCTCGAAAATCTCAAGGGTCACGTTGAAAGTTCCCACAGCAGGAAGCACAGAGATGACTAATTAGGGTGAGACAAGTGGCAGGGACAGAAAAAATATGTATTTTGTGCGTAAGCAAGCTCACCCACACAAGACATGCCTAGCAACGTGATTTTGTCAAGAGTCAACCCAAATTACACTACACATAAATCTGTGGATATCAAACAAACACCGTATGTAGCGCTTGTTTTTCAATTTCTGATTGTGACTTGAAGGTGACAAAAATGCATTATTATGTAGAACTGAAACAATTTGCTGGTTCCAGCTTCTAAAACATAAGAATCTTTCAATTTTTCCTGTTTTATGTGTTTCCAGTACATATATCTAGGGCCAGTTGCTCAGTGCTTTGCTTTATCTGTCTTTATTTTATTTTCATTTATATGTTTATTCTCATGAATTATCGTAGTTTCGTTCTGCACTTTTCACCTTCATTCTTCTTCTGCGGTTGCTGCAATGACACCTGAATTTCCTTCCAGGAACTAATAAAGGTTTATTTATCTTATCTTTTCTTCTAGATTAAATCTCTTGGGTCTTCTTTGGTCTTTTAGTCGGACAATACAGATGATTTAAAGACGTCACAGTGAGTTCTGCATCTATTTAGCAAATACTATGCATTAATAATCACTGAAAAATGTCCTTATAGCTGCTTACAACTAAATTATAGTGAGTTTTAAACCATTTATTAAATGTTTACTAATAATATTAATGTAAAATTGGGGGGGCTTAAATGTTACCCATTTTTCACTATTGTATGACATTTTGTAGATTCAACGATTGTTCAATTAATCAACAAAATAATCAACTAATTGACTGATACTGAAAAATAAACGCTGATTGCAGCCCTAGTACAATACGTTCCTGATCTCTTCAACAAAACGCACATATAAACCAAACATCTTATACTGATACTGACAAATTAAATGTCACAAGTGTGTGAGTCTGTCTGTGGATGACGTATGTTCCTTCACATTTGTTTTCAGTAGCATCATTACTGAGGACATCTGCCCAACGCATCCTTAATCATGTCCCTGCCAAAAGAAACAAGGATGCACAGTCTCAATGAATTTCATTAACTCGCAAATCATCTTCTCTCTCCGTCTCCTTCACGGTGAGCAAACTCCCAGAATCCTCACTGTATCTGTTACCTGAGAGTGGTGTTATGCTGGATGTGTACTCCTCCTGACCCACTAACAAGCATGCTCTCAGGAGACAGGGAGTGGCTAATTAGGTCCCTTTTCCTGGGTCTGAAAAGACACATTTTATGCTCAGACAGTGCCATAGTCAATGCATGGATGGCTCGGCTGGCTGTTTTCCGATTACAAAATTTGCATGTCCCTGTCTAATGGTGTCTGTTGACATGGCACCAGGAGAATAGGGAGAAAAAAAAAGAAGTCACGCCACTCCTGAAATGGGAGGGTGGACAGCACGGGATGGTAGAGCTGACAAACAAAAAGCGCCCTCAGTTTTCATCAGTGTAACTTTTGGCCGCTCTGCAATCGCCCTCCTGCATGCCAAGCAGAGAGCATCGGCAGCTGAGGGGAGGGCTGAAAAAAAGAAAAAGAGCTTTGCTGTCAAAAGCAAGTGGCCGAGCTCTGAGTCCGATGTCTGTATTCACTGACACACTCGACAGACGGGAGTGGGAACAAGGTTGTGGTTGGTGTGGGAAGGGCACTGACAAAAAAAAAAGATGGAAAAAAACCCAGACTGGTGTAATAAATCAAGTCAGTGACGCATTAACACATTCATGAGGCAGTGAGATGAAAGACATGGGTAATATCTGTTTATCACTTTCAGTAGGGAGTGGATGAGTCTAGATAAAAACACAATGTTTCAACAGCTATTAAAGCTTATTTTTTGAGACCATTAATAGGAAATTTCCCTGTAAATTACATATTTGCTAAATTATGATTTAGCAAAAGATTTCACAATCTGCTAGTAAAACGTCTGAGTTTCTAAAAATAGAGCAGCCGGGATTGGCTGAAGAACAGTGAGAAAACTTTGATTAACTATTTCAGCTATTATGGTTGACAAGTGAGACAGTGCAGGAAGACTCTTTAAATTATTCAGAACTTGCCATTAATACTGCCTTCCTGTATGACCGGACTGATCTTATACTGTATAAGATGTACCAGCCAATGAGCTCACAAGAATGGTCAGGTCAGGGCATGAAATACGCCTTGCAACACATCCAATTTCTTTTCGACATTTGACATTGTTTGAATGTTGATACCTACTAGATGACAAAAAGTAAATGTTCAACCAGTGGTGGAAGAAGTACTCATCCTTTACTAAAATGTAGTAGGAGTAAAGGTCTTGGCTTCAAAATGTAAGTAAGTATTTGTGAGCCACATGTATATAAAGTAGTATCAAAAGTAATTATTATGCAATATGTCTTCCTTTCAAAGTGTTGTATTACATGTTTTCAGTTACTATTAATTTTGCATTCAGTAATATTTAGCATTTTACTGTTAGCTGGTTGAGGTGGAGCTAATTTTAACTACTTTATATACTGTCTGGTCATTTAATCTATAACAATACATCATAGCACACAAGTTGAACATAAAATCTTAATTAAAGCCATTAGTTAAATGTAAAAACTACAATATTTCCCTCTGAAATGTAGTGGAGTGGAGGGACAAAGTAATAAATCAGATCAAATGGACAACTATCTCAAAATTTTTCTTAAGTACAGTACTGGATTAAATTTAATTTGCTACATTTCACCACATTGTTTTTGGTTTACTGTGGTTAGCTTTGCACCCAGGAAAGAAACACTGCTGTGCACGGGGCCTCTTCAGCATTTTGTCACTTACTTTATATTTGATACATCTCTACAGACAACCCAACCCTGAGCGTAACTCCTATCTGACTTTCATACACAAAGTCAATCATCTCCTCACCTTCGAGAGCAGCACTTCCCAGAAAATAATATTATTCTCCCATGATTCCTATCCAAAATAAAAACTTTCCATTGGAGACAACAAATCTTGCAAAAGTAAAGTTCTATTTTCAAAATCAAGACGAAAGTATTTAGGGATGAACAGGGAAGTTTTGGATGGAAATTCTCACTTTTTTCATGTTTTCTTTTGATTGCCTGTCCTATTAAAATCTATTTCATGTTATTTACTTTGATTCAGTTTGACTCAGATTCCCTAAAGAGAGCCAATTGTGTGGAGTACAAAAACAAAACTTGACTACCTAGAGCATTTCAGAGTGATGTTGCATGGATGTCATCTTTTGATGAGCTTTAGTCTGAAATTTCAATCATTCTGCACTCTGATCATTTTATTTTTCCGCATAAACTGTTCCCGAGGGATTTTAGAAAACAAAAGAATTTGGTTCAGGCACAGGTGTATGTCATTTGCAAATAAAATAAAATAAAAACCCAATGCTGCCACCTGGTGGACAACGCCATCAATACTGCTTTAATTATCTGCTAAACAGCTAACTTAATTTCTTCATTATTTCCCACCTCAGAATATGCTCAGCCCTGTTGCAGCTCATGAGAAGTTGATGCTCCCCGCAGAGGTGTAGTAACCTGTACAATCTGTCGAATATCTCTGGGACAGCAGGACGGTGTTCAGCTGAAACTCTCCAAAACAATGAGCACCAAATTTCTGGAATGAAAACAGCAAATAATTAAGTAAAAAAAATCAATTTTTGCTTATTTTGCATTATAGTTAATTCAAGTTCCCAATAACAAAGCAGTCTTACCACTCAATGGTTCAGAAAAGTCAGCAATGTGTTTAAAAAGTCAAGAAAGGATGATAAGCTGTCACTCAGAAACATGGTGTTACCATGGTTACAGGCGACTGAGCATTTGGTAGGCACCCTCGTGTCATTTTCACAGAAAAGAAAATCAAGGATTTTGTTATTCAAACAAAGACTTCAGGAAGGAGGGTGGATTTTTTTTTAATCTGCAGTGTCACATTTAAGGTGTCACTCACAATGAAACTGCATCTGGAAGATTTTACAGTCAGGCAGTCTTTCTTTCAATCAAAACTCTCCTCTTTGAGCTATACAGACTTATTCTTATTCCCCTAAATAACGTGTTTAATCAATACACTCTTCAGCAGGGTGCTCTTAATCTTTTTTTACCAACTCATAGATTTTTAGCGCCCTATATATTCACATTTCTGGTTGTAAGCAAACACTGATAAAATATTCAGGACTGTGACTTTTATTATCAGTGTAAATAAGTCCTAAATGACCGGGATCTAACTGCCTTATTATTACTCCAATTAGGCATCAATAAGGTGAACACTTGCCTTAGAAATGTTGCTAGAACTGTCTACAGTGTTTGTGCAGTAGGTATTTGATCGGTTCTTCCCACATATAATACGCAATTGCTATGTAATACACTGTAATGATCCCTGTCAAACACCACAGGACACGAAAATAGTTATTTTTCACAATAGATATGTCATTTTGACATGAAACCGTAGGAAAAGAACAGGTGTGAATAATAAAATGAATGACGACTGAATTGAATATAGCTGCTTCACTGTCATGGCTTACTGGGAGACTTGGATAGAAGAAGAGCCATTGATAATGTTATTAGTAACACATGTGCTCTTCCTGCTGCGACAAGTCAAAATGTCTGCTGCAAAAAAGGGCCAATGTAGATGTTTCGATTCGTGATTTAAAACTGAGGCGACCATAACTGGCTACTAAGGAGATCAGGTGGGTTAACAAATAATTACATATTGCAGCTGGTCTTGGAACATAATCACTTAGTACCAGCCTGAAATCATAACACTTTGCGACTGTCGGTAAGAATGAGTCAGCCCCTAAATTAACCTGATTATCCTCTGTTCATGCTAAAGTGGTATCAGAGCGTCCCCCCCCCCCAAAAGACCCAAATCTCTCTATTTTAAGACCTATTAATTGGCAAGCTCTCATATCCCAATGGGACTCCAAAGGCAGTGGAAATGTCAACCACAGTTGAAAACCCTACACGCAGTTGTATGGTGCAATGTCGCTGCAGGTGCCTAAACAGAGCATAATGTTCTGTCTGGCTTCCTTTGTTAATTGCAATTTCCTCGCCCATTATGACAACAATGTACCACTTTCTACAGTGCAGTATTGTTTGAACAATGATTCAGAGGGTGTAGTAACACAGTCTGTTCCAACACTGCTTTTATACAGAGGCTGTGTAAGCAATTAACAAATGTTGGGACACATGTAGGAATTGTTTGCATCAGCTTTCAAGGTTAAATTTACCTCCATTGCTGCAGAACAGCTGTAAGTTGTCAACCCCTTTTTTTATAACATTGGAATGAATTTACATTGTTTTTTAGTTTTTGAAAACCTAAACTTGTTTTTACCTTTGGCATTGTACCATTTCAGGTTATTCACTGGACTTAAACTGTTTGAATTTCACTAAAAACTGTTTTTTCATCTGGCCTATAGCTAAAAACTATTTCAAAATCCTCATGTGTAATTGTCAGTGGGTGTTAACAGCAGTCAAGTCATGAGTGCAAATTTGGGTGTTTGTAATTCAGCAGTATTTGAAAGGGCAAGCAGGAGTAAATTTCCTCTAACCTTTAAAATGTTTCTGGCATCAAATGCCTCTCTTTCACTCGTGGTTTGTCTTCCTGGGCCACCCGTGTCTTCAACTGGAAAAACACAAGAGTGTAAAAGACAAGCTAAACAATACAGACAGAACAAAAACATACAGATCTCCTGATCAAATAACCATGTTTACTTTCTGCTACAGTGGGCAATAGAAAGGTGACAATCAAGGTCATTTAATTTGTGAAACAGGGACTACTGTGAAGAAAATACACTGAATTTTAATAGGATTCGTCTACATGCTGGCAAACATTGTGAGCATTGACACAGCCCCTCGCTTGTGCTGTGTTGTTGGTCAGCTCAGTACAAATTTGAGAACTGGGGCTGGACCTTATCCATGGCCAAAATGAATGAAGCCATTGTCAGAGTACTTGGAAAACACGCTGCTTGGTGCACGTAAACAGCGCTGTGGCCAAAAAGAGAACAAGCTGCCTGATGCCTATATTCAGAAACTTGTTGTTGTAATTGTTCAAGTTTCAGCTTTGTCGTCACTGCTGCTCACATCTAAGCCAAGAGATAATAAGGGGACATTGGCAAACAGGAGCTACCAGTGTGATCACAGCAGGTCAATAACTTTGTTTTTACACAAGCTACAGGCCCAGTGCTGGTTAGCCTGTCGTGTGTGTAATGTCTTTACCCGTGGAGTCCTTTCTGAACAGAGTGTTCATCACAGTGCCGTGCAGCTTCACTCTGTCCCACTCTCGCACCATCAGCCCCACTGAGACAAAGTGCTCTACCAGCCGGTCTGCAATCACCTGCAACCTTAAGAGCAGCAATATTAAATATATGTTGTGGAAAAAAACTGATTCCAGCGGAATACAAAATGTGTCCACTTTGGACTCAAAGGATTTGTTATAGATCCACTCACTTGTCAGATCTGTCTTTCACATTGACTTTGGCATACAAGACGTCCACCATGGCTGGGTCATCATTCATGTACTCTATACCAGTCACCTCCAGTGGCAGAGGTTTTCCTTCTGTGATGTCTCTGATGACAGATGGCAAAAAAAAGCAGACTGCAGTGACTCACCTAATATATCAGGGTTATAATATATTTAAGGTTGCCTCCAGATTTTAATTTTATGTTTTCAGGCATCAAATCTCATCAGACCTTTAAAATGTACAATAACATAAGCCTATTAGTTATTAAAGAAAAAGGCTGGTGTTTTGTATTTTTACAAAAAAAAAATTTGTCACTGCCAAAACAAACAAACAATGTTACAGGTCACAAATATATATATATATATTTACAGCAGGACAGAGTAGACTGGATTGACTAACAAATGTGCAACAGTGCATCAGTGTGGCTTATTGATGTGTGTGTTTATGGCACAGAGCAATAAGTTATATCAGGCTTTGGCTACACCGACAATACTTGTTAGCCGGATCAATACATTGTTGGATTTCATGAGCTTTGCTAATGCTAAGATAGAATATCATCAGATTTCTCCTTTAAAAGGACCAATGTGTGGGATTTAATGGCAGTTAGTGGTGAATACTACTAAATGTTACACACTGGACCTTTAAAGCAATGATTTTAGTTTTGTGTCCATAAGTGTTTTTAATTACACAGCTAGAATTTTAGTATGACATAATAAACTTGTTTGGCCCGTACCTGATGAAGTTTTGACACTCTTGGAGGTGTTCACATGCTTTTCTCACTTCCACGTCATTCAACAGAGCCATGGTGCCGACGGTCAGGTGAAGCTTTACAGGATTCTGAAAGATACTTCCCTCTACTCCATGATCCTACACATCAGATAACAACAATGTGTGAAAGAAGAACGTATCAAGGACATAATGTGCTGATCCTAAACAATACATGTCCACCACTGCCCCTCATTAACACCGTTCACATTTATCTTTCCGTCTACAGTACCTGCGAACACTGCTGCAACACCTCGTCTTTAAATCTCAGGAATCCCTCTTGAATTTTGGGATCATTCAGAGGTAATGACAGGAAGTGCGTGAAAGGCTGCTTTTTCCGGAAACTCTCAACCAGGACCTCAACTCGTGTGACTGCAGATGAGACAGCAGCTTTTTGGGAACCTGTGATAACTGTCCGGGAAAAGGAAGAAAGTTGAGAGGTAATCTTGTGTTTCAGAAAGTGCTCTCTAATCTGGTTCATGACTCTCTTGATCCTCACCAATCTGTCCTTCCACTCCTTGTTTTGGGATGCTGATAGATGTCTTTGTGTCAAACTCCAGTCGCCTGCGTGTCTCTCCTTTTTTCCCAATGATGTATCTGTGGGACAAACAAGCAAACAAAGAAACACAATATGCTGATTAGAAACAAAACATCTTACTACTACTTCTACCAATAAGACAGATAACTCACTTGTAAAGAACACTTGGGACATCTATGGCACAGCGGTATCCTTTATCAGTGTGTTCAATGAAGTGGGTATCACAGGTTTCATCTTCTGCAAGGTCTTCACTCTCTAAACATGTTAAACCACAAATATTACTAGTTTGTTTTTAACAACAAACAACAAAAAACAACTAGGCTGCAGTTAGCTGTTAACACTGACAGGACTTACCTGGTGGTCCCATGTAAGAGAAATCTTCTTCTTCCTCATAATGTTCCTCCTTAATGATATTCCTTCGATATATCCTTCCATGTATATTGATCAGAGATGGACGTAAAACATCCATAATGTAAACTAGCTAACGTTAGCAAGACCTAAGTTAACCTAACAGCATAAATAAATATCTAACTAGCTCGCTCGCAACTTAGCGACACGAAAATGGGTTAAATCAGCTTATGTTTCTAGCTTTTTAAACACTTACTTGACTAACTAAGTAGCTAGTCGCTCATACTATGTATTATTTGACGTTCATGTATCGGGTTCCCTGCTTTACGACGATGCTTTAATGTTTAGTAGATCTACAAGCGACCACTCCGTTAGAGCTGATGGAGCCGATCCATCCACATGAGTTTCAGATCTGCGGTAAGAACGTCATCGCGTCAAACGTAAAATGCCGTCTTTGTCGTAAACTGGTGTTAAAACATCTAAACAAACAACAGAGCTAATAACTGCGCGGGTTTAAAGTCTTTACAGATTCACTGGGACATCGACGGTAGGTTATATTGTTAGAAAATGGTTGGTTATTGCCATGTCGTGTGTGGTAACATTAATGGTGAACGGTGGTTAGAAGGATAGTTAGCTTTCTCGCTTAGCCACCTATGGCTAGGTAGCTGTAGCACTCGAGCTATCAGAGTTTACCAGAGCGAGAAAAACAAAAACAACTACTAACATCAGCTTTGGTTGGCTGTTTTGGCTTTGGTTAACTTTAATTTAAATGACTGAAACAGTGGCCTTCAAAACTGTAACTGTTACGTATGTTTCCCACATTACAGCGGTGACAGTTCTTGTGATTCCTTTGTGTGTGTTTGTTTTGTAAAGTTTCCTAAGGTAATGGCTGCGTCTTCTTCGTCCTCCTCTGCCGGAGGTGTGAGCGGCAGCTCGGTGACTGGCTCTGGATTCAGTGCTTCAGAGCTCATCCCTCCCAGGAAAGTCTTGTACACATATCCTAAAGGCGCAGGGGAAATGATGGAAGGTAAGATCAAACACGCAGTTAAAGGCGTCTATCTTTAGCTGCCTCTTTCCTCCCAACAAAGCAGAGGAGGTATAAATCATACCATGAGATTACAACACGCGTCTGTTTTCTTTTAGATCGTTTACAGTGAGAGAGGAGTCAAATAAGAGCTGAGCATCTGTTTTTCTGATTGATGAAGTCTTGCAGATGTTTTTGAAGACATTCCCAGATTCCTCAGACAGAGGAACCAAAATAAAACGACAATTAATAACTAGAAAGAATACTGGCAATACAATAAAGATCTTTTAACCAGTTTCCCAAGTTGTTTAAGCCAACAGAGGTGGCAGCCAGATGTGACATCTCCTTGCTTCACTTGTACAGTGCATTACCTAAATTAAAAGCTTTGTTATCTGGTTAGTTTACCTGTGTTGATCAGACTTTCTGTCTTCATAAGTTACAATGCATTAATGTTTTTACGTCTGGATGACATCTTTGTTTGGATTAAGAAACAGCCACAGCTAGTTAAAAAATAGTCAAAATCTTTGTTATTGTGCAGCAGAGAGAATGTTTTGATGAAGCTGGAAATGTCTTCAAAACAGACGTGTGTTTGCCAGGTTTTATAACTCTCGGCTTATATTTATCCGTAAGAAAGACAGACGCTTGGTTAAACAGTGCAACCTTTTCATGTAAAAACAATGAGTACAGCCTGTGTCTATAATAAAGTCATATCACAAAGGTTGTGTCTTATTTCTTTTAACTGAATTCTTATATAGCACCCCGAGATATTAATGATAAACGTGTCTGTCGTGTTTCTGCTTTAGCACTTCATTACGTATCCACATAGGATTTATGTATGGGACCAAAAGGCCGTCTGGTTCTGTACTCTGCTGCATTGTTGCCTGTCTACCTCAAAATACACTACTCAATGTGGTTAATATGAGTTTTGTATAAAAGTACTGTAGGATTAAAAACAGCTAATAAAGCGAGGAATTGAACTGCAGTGATGCTGAAGGTCTCTTCCTCTTCTGAAGGCTCTTTTTACACAATGTTGAAAATTGCGTAATGGGTAGCCTGAAGTTTGACATTTTCTATTAGCTTAGTGAACACCAAGGCTTCAATTATGTCTATTAAATAAATCTTCACCAGCATTTAACTTCTTCTCTACATGTGTGTGTGTGTGTGTTTTTGTTTGTTTTAGATGGCTCCGACAGATTTTTATGTGAGTCTGTATTCAGCTACCAAGTTGCCTCCACGCTCAAACAGGTTAAACACGGTAAGTAAGAAACAGTATATGCGCTCTTTTTTTGGTCCGTCCATGACAAGCTGTTACCTTAACAATTGTGTATTCTTCCAGATCAACAGGTGTCTCGGATGGAGAAACTCGCAGGCTTGGTGGAGGAGCTGGAGGCAGATGAGTGGCGGTACAAACCAATTGAACAGCTTTTGGGATTCACACCATCTTAAATAAAGAGATCCAGATGCCTTTGCTTAATAAATCAGCCAAATAGAAGGAGATGGTTTATTTAAATTGAGCAATTATATTCCTTCTTTATGGTTTTATTCTATAAGTGTGAAATATTATGTGGAGTTACTGAATGTGAGATGTGTTATTTTATCATTTTTACTATTGTATGAGCCAGGTTTGCTTTTTTTTTAAAAAAACAAGTTGTTATAGTTTATCCAGCATATTAAAATAAACCCCCTGTCAAGTTATATAATGAAAATTAAACATTTTGTAACAGATTATTACAAGGTTTTTCAACTGGTTTAGGCGAATAAAGTTGTTTTTCCAGTCCAATCTGCTCTTAGCCTCAGTGATAAGGGAAAGAATATCTTTGGTAATGTAATAAGTCCCTTGAAGCGAGGCATTGTGTTCCTACGTGGCTGCACTGTAACTCATAAATCTGAAAACCTGCTGCCTGCTCAGTCTCTCCGTGGGTCCTCATCGCTGCTCGCTCCAACAACACTTGGAGCAAAACAAAGAGAGCTTGTAAATAAAGTCATACTTGGACATTCCTTGGGTCAGTTGCTGTTTGTTTGCTTGGCATGGCATAGCTCATGCTAAGCCGATTTCTATTACGCTGTAACTAAATCTTTGTGCTGTTGTTTATGTAATGGTGTCTCAAGTTACGTAGTTGTTGTCGAAAATGCACAGTTGTTCTTTTACTCAAATGAGCTGAAGTCTGAAACTCACAGATGGGACTGTGGCCGTGTCACTCGCCTGCTGTGTCGACAGCGAGGAAACGTGCACCTCTTGGTGTTTTGCTCAGAGAGTGAATGTTTTCAAACAAACGAGGGGAGGGAATGTACAGAATGTACTGTTCTGGGGTTGACTGTCTAAGGACGGCCCTGGACATTACAAGACACACCTCTAGCTGGAGTTTAAATGTCCTTTCAAGAGTTCATAAGTTTGTTTTACCACACACTTTCTAAGAAGTCATTTTCCAAGTTGTTTGCTTGTAGTTATAGTTAAAACTATTTTCTGTTTTTTACATGAGCTGTAGTCCACATTCTTCGTATTTGAAAAAAGAACAAACATTTTTTTTCCCCCACATCAAAACTTTCTGGTGATGACTCTTAATTCATAACATGCCTCTCAGAACATACTGTACCTTCACGTGTTTATGTCTTTCAGTTCCTCCTTGATATACGTATGTACAGTCCATCCCCCTCACGTGTAGCACACAGCTTATGTCTGGCTCCTTTCCAAAAACTTTTCTCTGGGCAAATATTGAGTGTGTCATGTATAGTGCAGTCTTGCCAGACAGAAACACAACAGCAGTTTCTGCTTCGCAATAATATTTTTGTGTTTTCTCAGAATGTGCTTGTGTTTCTGTCTGTCACTGTACCAAATTAAGTGTCATTTAATGGCAATCCCATGCAGTGTTTTTATGCCCTAATGCACATTAATAGCACCAGAATAAATGATTATAAGATATAATTAAATAGCAGTGTGTCAGCTACGCTCCTGGTGCATTCCTATTGTTCTGCACGTTTTCTTTGTTTTCCATTTGAGGGCAAATGAAGAAATGTTGCACATCTTTATGAATAGAAAATACATGTATTAGCATTTAACCATGTACCCACTGTTGTGTAATGCACCCAAATGTGTTGATGAGCTGATGTTTGTATCTCTGTGTGGCAGATCAAAAATTCTGATGTAATGGTTGAGCAAAACAGGTGACGTAATGTGCACTGCAACATTCAACCAGCTGAGGCAAGCCTGCATGGAGTTGCTGGACTTCTAAACTGTCAATAATCTAGATGCACATACGGCAGAGGCATTTATTTATTCATATAAAGGATATGAAACAAAGAAATACAATAAGACCTTTGCAAGCCCAGGCAAGTCCCTGTACATTTCCATAACACTGGGGTCTGCTATTCATCACCCCAACCCCCCTTCTCCTCCCCCTCCTGTTTGTCTTCCTTCTCTGCTGGCATGTTACCAGGCAAGATACAGCGCAGATGGCGTGCCTCTCTTTTTGATTGGCTTACAGGAGAGGAATGGGCGTGGCCTACCAGCCCCTATATAAACATTGTTGCAGCACAAACCGCAGAGCTTGGCAGCTTGCGAGAGAAAGAAGAAGCGTCGGGGATAGAAGTTGCTAGATAGTTGTTTGTGTAGACAATAAACCCTTCAAATAACTATCTTTAACACCGACAAAGGACCCGAACAGCACCGCATTCAAATAAGCTGTAAGTATTACGTTATAATTGTTAATTTTGCTAGCTTTGTAGCTATTTTTGAATGAGTTAAACAGCTGCTACCTACCTCAAACAAAGATGTTTTTCCTGCAAACTTGTCCTGTTTACACCCCTTAACGAACTACACTTTAAATGCCTGATACTTATATTTCATTTTCTATGTACTACCTCTTATGTCGAGTTTGAGTGCTTATCTGTTGTTCTTTGTTTCCTCATAAACAGCTGACCACAGAAAGCAGCTGATACTGTTGAATATTGCAAAGAGGACAACCATGCCTGCTCTCTCTGCACCCACTGATATCGGCAGCTCACCCCCTTCTCCAGTGGATAGCAGTCCCAGGAGGCTGTCCTGGGGCAAACTTGTCCAAAGATTGGCAGATTTCAGCACATCTGCCAACAGCAGCAGCATTGAGTCGGGGTCCAACAATGGCAGCAGGAGTGACCTCTCGGACTTAGGTACAAAAAAATGCTGCAAAACATTTCCAACACTTCAATAGAGGTGAATTGGATTTTCCTCCCTATGCATGGCTCCGGTTCTAACCCATTGTGTCTCTTTATAACAGGGTCAGATGTCTACAGCGACCTGTCTCCCTCTAACGAAGACCTGTTTTATGATCCAATGGAGGAGACCATCCTGAAAGAAGTAGTGGACCTTATTGCACGAAGCCTGAGAGAAGCCAAAGACTCAGACTGCGCCTTACGATGTACCAAACTGCTCATCCCAGAGAAACTCCTGGAGCACATCGGACAGGAGCTCCTTCACCTGGCAGCTAGTGAGCCCTGCGGTTTGAGGGGGGCTCTCATTGACCTCTGTGTGGAGCACGGGGCCACCTGCGAGAGCATGGGGCAGCTATCTGTGGACCCCTACCTTGTCCCCACCTTTCAGCTGACTCTGGTGTTGAGGCTAGAGTCTGGTGGGCTGTGGCCTAAAATCCAAGGACTTTTTAGCACAAAGTCTCCTTCCACTCCAGTGGTGCGGCAAGCTATTAAACTTAGCACTGGTTTCCGCGTGATCAAGAAGAAACTGTATTGTTCTGAAGAACTGCTCATTGAGGAATGTTGAGAAATGAAAGGGACTGTCGATGTTTTATTGTCAACGCTTTTAAAATGCCCAGTTCAGCTCACAGAAGGGCCTTATTACTATAACTACATGCATATGATGCCTTTTTGAAGTGTAAGGATGGACTTTTTCATGATTTAGCCTATTGTTCCTACTGTAAGGGAACTGGAGTTTATGGTACCTGGAGCAGGTGTTGCTCTTAACTGACTGTCAGATTTTCAAATTACAATGTGTAACCATCGTGATTATATCTGGTAAAGAGGCATTTTGCGAGTATTAAAGTGCGTACCTCAGTTTCTATTGAAACCAGACAACGGCAGCTAGCTATAGTCATTGAAGACCATTTGTGTTCTTTCTTTTTATACATGGCAATTAATTGTAATGTTCACCAAGTGATGAACTGTACACCAAGCAAAGCATTAGGGACCTTAGTGACTGCTTGATGTCAAGTGCGAAGGCCTACCACTGCTTGCCTTGCGCAATAAATGTGCAAGCTGCGGCTGAGATTTCAAATGTAACTTGATCTTGTATCTGTGTAGACCTGTCCTGCTTTCAACTTTATTTATTTGACATTCAAATACTCATACCATTGCACTGTTTTTGTACTTTCATGATTACAAATAAATTATTTTTTTTAACTGTTCTCTTTTCTGTCGTCTTATTTTGTGAACCTTGCCAGATCGAGAGCATCCATTTGCAGACTTAAATCAAGGTTTAGGATTACTTACATTTACTGTAGGTGGCAAATATTAAAGTGTTTGATTCTGCAAACTATACAACTACATATCATCAGCTATAAGCCCATTCTTTAACAAACTATACCAGAACATTAAGATACCTGTTATACTGAGGAATAACATTCAGCTATATTGTCATATAGATCAGCTGACTGCCACCTAATCAACCACATCCGGCCCCACAAGGGCATGTTTAAAAACTTAAGTTACTTTCGCAATAACAAAATCTGGCAAGTCAAAATTAGAAGGCCGGGGTGCAACATCTGCCAAAAACAGCTGAGTACATCTGCGGTGAAAGAATGTGGCGCTGTGGTTTCTGCCCAGCACATGCAGCACGTCCCTCAGAAATGTGAACGTGCACAAAGCCATGTTTCCAGTTGCCAGCCTCTTTCAGCCGGCTGACAGGCTTTACGTGTCGAATGTGCTGAGTGAGCTTTTGTCTCCACATTCTGTGCTCGTTCTGCTCGGAGAGATGAGTCATTTCGATTGTGTTTCGGCATCCAAATTTATTTTCATCTGGGAGTAAAAACAAGGTGGAAAAAGTGAGCAAGTACTGTATTGTTTTCTTAGTCTGATCATCCATTTTAAAACAAACAATAGAAAAAATAAATAGCATACTATGAACTCAAAAGTGTGACAAAAATTGCTTTTCCCAACAGATGTAAATCAAATACATTACGCTCCAAAACTAGAACCTGTTAAAGTCCCACTTGGGTGGGTAGGCACGTCTCTCATTCTCTTGGCTTTTATTGTGTAGTGCCATAAAGTTACACTGTATAATTCTTTAAAAGGAGGCAAAGTGTAAAGGGGCATTTCCTAATTGTTAACTCACAAACACACACACACACACACAGCAGAAGAAGACAAATCTCAGGTGTTCAAGTGTCTGACAAACCTTGGACATGAGTATATATTCATCCGAGGTTTCACATTATTCCTGCATAGTTTCAGAATGTGCATTTGAAGTCAAATCAGCAAATCTCCCCTCAAACGTGTCTCCTGTGCTGATTTGACTGCATAAAATAAAAAAGGAAGCATTCACTGTGGTATTTAGTCAACTGCTACGTAAATAACATCCGTACGACTACGACTAATCTCACTATGTTCTGGTTTCATATTGCATTCTCATAAAAAAAAAACCTCTCTCAGCTCAATGGCTCCCAGTCAAAACTGGAGCTTGGAGGTTTTCTAAACCCCTATCTTGTCAGGAGGACAAGCTATTTTAAGTGGCTTTTCCATTTCAAAACATTATATTAACATTATATTTTCTCATTTCACATACTAAAATTCCACAGAAAAGGTTTCAACCAGTTCATGTGGTCAGTTTGATGCAGACTGGTGCTGGTTTGTTTGTGTTGCTTGTTGAGTCATCTTCAGTCTCCAGATTGTTAAAGCCCATCTATTTACAGCCAATAATCTTTTGTGTTGATTCTGGAAACCTGGAGACAAGAAGAAGAAAATTGAGTTGTGAAATGAAATTAAACATGCAGGCAATCACTACAAAATGTGTTCAGAAATGAGAACAAAATATCTGGAGAACTTGCTTTTAATTATGAAAGCAGCCTCAACCATGTAATGAAGCTGTAATCTCAGACAGCTTGGCGCAGCTTGGTGTGCGAGCCCTCTGTGCTCTTTGGTACAGGTCAGTGTCTCCAAAATAGCGAGCTCTGTAAAGCAT
Source organism: Morone saxatilis (assembly GCF_004916995.1). NCBI lineage: Eukaryota > Metazoa > Chordata > Actinopteri > Moronidae > Morone > Morone saxatilis. The sequence goes on along the minus strand of NW_023339651.1, from coordinate 7,936,442 downwards.
GCCTTCCTCTGCAGGAAACAAGAGAAACAATTCAGGAAAGATAAATGAGGAGTAATAAAAATCACAACATGGCTTTAATCATTTCCCCAGAACTGATAATGGAAAAAACAAACAGTCAATATTCATGGTTAAATAAATAAATAAGCATGATTTGTTTTCCTGGCAAACATACTTTGTTGTTTCTCCTTCCAGCAATTGTTGCGAAGGTTGGAAATATAATCATCCTCCACCATTCGCTCCAAATTCTTCAGATTCACTCCAGTGAACTCCTTGGAGAAGTGCTCCCCCACATAATATGGCACCTTCAGGTTCTCAGTCAGCCTCTTCTGTGTGTAACCTGCTGACCTGCGTGAAGATAGGACAAGAGTGTGGGAGAGATATCATAGGACCGAACGCAGCACAAGGATGACAGATCTGGCACTCTCTGTCTCTGATAATGCAACTTATGGCTGATAACAGGCTCACAGACAGGCCAGAAACTAAGGCAGACAAAATGGAGACGGGTCAAACACATGGAGACAGTAATCCTCGCAAACACAGAAGAGGTCTGTGATTATTTGGAATTAACTGAGGCAGCATAAAGATGTTCTGTCTAAATCTAACAACACACTGAAAAGTTAATATAATGGATTTGTCTCCAATGGAAGCAATATAACTGCAAAGATTATAAAAGCAAATCTATTTTTGGGCTGCTTAATCTATAAGTCAGTAACATTTCAAACACGGCCACGAGCTTGAGTTGACATTTTATGTAATGTGGAGATAATCTTCCGTCTAAGTCTGTTGGAATTCTGCAGAACAACAGGTAGTTTTGTTGTTTAACGTCCTTTATAGGCTGGCATTCGGAACAGGGATCACACTCACGGCCTGAAGCTGAGGCTGTAGGAGGGGCTGTTGACCATGATCTGACTGAGGGCTGACACAATAACCAGAATGAGGATGGGCATGACCTGCACGAAGAGAGCGAGGCCTCCCTGCAAAGAAAACATTTCAGTGCCAAAACAACAGCTGAATCATTCACCAGACACTATTTGCTTTGTTTAAAGACAGTTGAATATGACTGGAAGATGACTCAATGTCTCCCCCTTTTGTTTAACAACAATTTTACATTATTTTCAGCTTGCAGGAGCTCTAATAATAACTTACATCTCGCTGTCGCTCCCTTCTCTCTCGCCTTTGGTACCGCATCCGCCCATTAGTGTACACATTAGCATTGCCTAGATAGATGTAGCACATGTTAATAGACAAACCATAACGAGCATTAAAATGAACATACTGTTACTCACAAGTTTGGCATGAAAACACAAAGCAGTGACACTAACTTGACGGGTAACCTCCTCCAAAGAACATATTGAAGAGGTCTTCTGGTGAAATATCTGGCTCGAAGTTTTCATTGTCTGGGCCGTGTCTGGAAGGATGCCTCCTCTCTTCTCCACATTGATCATACTGTCTTCTTTTGTTAGCATTGCTCAGAACAGCATACGCATTCCCAATAGCTGTTGTAAATGGAAAAAAATGTTATGTTCGAGCATCACAAAGAAGGGCTAAAAGACACATTCTGTAACCATAATTAATTAATGATTAATGTACAAATACACTTAACTCACGATTTTATACAATTCATGATACTGAGTTCTCACCTTTTTTTTTAAAGACAAATTATAAAAAAAGATTTTCTCAAACAAAAATCTACAAACTATACTTTCTTTATTAATTTATAGAATATTTTTTTATTTCTGAGGTAGGGTATAAACTGTGCAAAACAATGCATATGTACTATTCCGAAATTATATCACGGTTAATCATCTCAC
>NW_023339651.1:7920184-7934566 GCF_004916995.1 Morone saxatilis | reverse complement strand
TACAATCCTATAAATAATTGATGAATGAAAGTTCATGCCGGTCACCTTTAAATGCCTCTGTAGCACCTGGAGCGTGATTCTTGTCTGGATGGAATTTCAAAGCAAGTTTTCTATATGATCTTTTGAGTTCATCCTCAGAGGCGTCCGCCTGGACCCCGAGGATTTCATAGAAGTCTTTACATTGTTTTATCCTGTGTAGAGAACACATGATTCTCGGTGTCAGGAATAACTATTCCTTCTAACCAAAACCAGTTTTACATGATTATCAGCCTCACCTCCTCACAGCATCTAGCTGATCTGCTGTGTAGGGTTTTGCTGTGTCTGAAGGCTTTTCCTCAGGTCTGGTATCCTCACTGTTGGTCTGTCGCTGGCGAGGCCCCGAGACCCCGCTGGAGTCTGAGTGGCTGCTTTGTCTAGGTGTGAATCCATTCTTTGCTATTAGCTCCAGCAGTACTAGAAGGGGTATAATAACAGTGTTGTGAACATTAGAATATATTCAGACAAGAATTCAACATACACTGGGATTCCCTGCATTAGTAGATAACATCGTAAGGACCCTCACATCAGCATAGGCTGTAACACAGGCCCCTCAATCACACAAAGTATTTGTTGGATGGATTATTAGATCACTACAACAGCTACATCAATACAATATTGTCAGAGTAGCAACTGTGGTGCCCTTCAGGAATCTCATATCAATATCTAGTCTTGCTGTATGCTCTATTTCTCTGCCTGTGGTCCTTTTTAATTTGGGTTTTTAATAGGAGAAAACTGTAATTAAAATTGGAAAGATGTGCCAATTCAACCCACTGGAATATCACACTATTTCAGACTGTTTAAAAATGCCAAAACTGACCTAAATATGAACATTTATTCATGCGACAGTATTTTAAGAATGACTACTGATGTTATAGCCAGGTCAATTCTGAGACAGAAAGCTCAGCTCGAATATAAGCTGAGAACTAAAAGTAATGGAGCCTTTAAACCCCCCCAGTGGTTTGTTTAAGTTACTATAATCCTATATATCATAATATTGATTATACTACATATTAATGTGACAGTATTGTAGGGATAATTGTTGATGCTTTCAGGAGATATTTAGACACTGAAATTTGTGAAACAGCTAAACTAGTACACTAACTGTTATTTCATGGTTCATAACCAACATCTCATATCCAATACTCTCATACAGCTACACTTCATATATTACAATAGTGATAATACACTAACTGTACATCTTAACTGCACATGGGATACACAAATGAAATTGTACTTATAGCTTATATATATATATATATATATCTATAACTAAGAAATGACAATAGCTGTAGGAATTGTGGATGTCAGAGATCATAATGTTTTGGGGGAAAAAGCCTTTAGAGAGCAACTGTCTGTGCACCTTTAGTCATTAGTCTTTCACACCAAGGACCAGGTCAAAAACTCATATGGGGTTATCTTTGATTCTGACCTCAATTTTGAAGCCCACCAAAGTGTCATTTTATCTTCTCGGAGACATTGCTAAGGTTAGACCATTTCTCTCTCAGGCTTACAAAGAAAAATGAATGCATGCTTCTATAACCTCAAAGCTTGATGGTGACTACTGCGCTCTCGTTTGATCTACCCAAAAACTGTAGACAACTTACAACCTCTTCAGAACGCAACAGAGTACTAACGGAGACCAGGCAGAGAACATAACACCTATTTTTTTTTTTTTATAACACCTATAGTCGTTGCATTTGTTGCCTATCAGTTTTAGAATTGACTTTAAGACAATGTTACTGATTATTAAATGACCTGGGACCAGCCTGTCTCTCTCTATAGATATGTCCCTCAGATCCTCTGCAGCTGGCCTCAAGTGTTTCAACAAAAACACGCAACTGTGGCCCCGGCCTCTGGAACAGTCTCATCTATTTTTAACTTTTCTTTGCTTTATTGTTGTAGCCTAATTTTCTTTCTTTCAAGTCAAAATTAAATGTACTGTTGTCTATTTATGTTTTAACTTTTTTGTCTGTGCGGTTTTAATCTTACTCTGTGAAGCACGTTGAGCTGCATGTTTCTATGAAAGGTGCAACATAAATAAAGTTGAGTACCGTGACTCCAGTTGTTTGTGGATAACAGACATTTATCCAGGATGCACTTAGCTGACTGCAGCAATCTGACAGGACTGTATGGATGAGTGCATACCTCATATATACTGCCAATGGTGCATATTAAGTGTGTACATGCATTCTCCAGGTATGCAGGTGTGGCACGAGAATCAATTGCTGCTACTATTTGTGTTATCTGTTGTTGTGGATTCTTACTGTTTTTTCTCTTGTACATAGTGTTTATATTATATTATATTATTTTATTTGTTTTTTCTCTATCCACTTTGTTGCTGCAACATTGGAATTTCCCCATTGTGGGACAAATAAAGGAATATCTTACCTTAATAAACTGAATAATAAAACATGATTATCTGAGATGTTGGTAATCTAGGGGTCATTTTGCCTCCTCCTCTTCCCCCTACAGTTAACAGACTTTCTAGGCTTCGCTTTGCAATGTCAAAACAACTAATACGTGTTACCACCGACACCCTTTAAACATCTGCTTCATGTTAAGCAACGGCAGGAGCAGTTGAATTTCTCTTTTAATGACAACATTTATGACATTCAGGAGCTGCTATGATGGGACAAAGCTAATGCTACCAAAGGCCCCGGCTGCATGCGCCGCAGAGCTCATCCGGGATGCAGGTGATGCTGCCGGTGATGATGCTGCGTACCTCCCCAGCTGAAGCGCCCCTTTTGCTCCGGCTCGGCCATTTTAACTCACCCTTCGCCTTATCGGTCGGGAAGAGCCTCTGCGCCTTCTCCAGGAACCGCTGCGCCTTCTCCGGCTGGTTGCCGCTCAACGCCGCGGTCGCAATGTCAACGCAGCGCTCCGCCTCGTCCCTGTTTACTTCCATCGCGGCGGGCCTTAACTCGCACGAACAGGTGTAAATAAAAGGGCGCCTGCCGATGACGTCATGCGGATGCTGCATAAATAATATGTCACTTTATTGTTGGGGGGGTCGGGGGGGGTGCAGGGGGGTCAGTTTTTGACAGCGTGTGACCGTCCGTGTGCTCGCAGGTGTCTGGAGACTTGGTGTTTTTGAGAAGTAGGTTAGCTCCGGTTTGCGCGATGTGAACGGGGTCGTCGGCTCTCGTGTGTGCTGCCTCATTTGTCCACTAGATGGAGCCAAAGCGTGTTTTTATTTTAGTTTATTTTATTTATTATGTTCTGTTAACAAAAGTAGGCCATGGAGGTGAATACTCATGGATGTGTGACATTAAACCCTCTCTCTAATTTGGGTCTCAGCTCAACATCGCCTCGGTATTCTCACGTCGCTGCAAGATTAATAATCTTTTTATTATTCTTTTTAATTTTTTTGTTACATGATTTTGGACTGGGATTCGTTACATGAATGATAAATCACTGTGTAACATGTTTATTCCTACTGAGCAGCGAGTCTATAGAAAGAGTTCAGTTGTTCTCTGGCATTTTCTAAACATGACACTCCTAAAATATTCACTTTATGGCGCTTAACAGTGCGTAAAAGCGAAACTCTAGGCTCCAATATTACTTGAATATTAATATTATTTTATACTATCTTATTTATTGTATTTTATTCTTTCTATTTTGGCTGATCATGACGTCAGATAACTTATATATATATATTATATATATATTTCCACCCAGTGTCGGTGGGCGGGGGTCCTCCGACACTGGGTTTCTTTTTCTTTTTTTTAAGTGTACAGTAACTTGTTTTGTTCCTGTTTCATGGTTGAATTTAACACTTCAGTCACCACGTGTGAATGGGTGGGTGGGGGAAGAAGAAGAAGAAGAAGAAGGAGAAGAAGGGGGAAAAAAATTAATTCAATACATGTCTAGACAGCTGTATCTCTGCTCTCCAGGGGAGGTAAATATATGCTACATCTGGCAGGAGAATGAATAAAAGGTGAACAGCAGATAAACATACAGCCAATCAGAGCGCGGGGTTGATGCGACATCCGAGCGCTGATTGGTCCGTGGCTCCTCCAGCTCCAGCTCTTATTGATTCGCTCGCTGCGGAGCTGACTCTCACTCTCCCTTTCTGGGTTACTGTAGTTCTGTGTCGAGCTTCTTCTCCGTTTTTTTTTTTAAACACCGCCCCCCCTCCTCCTCCACACCGGACTCGCGTTTTTCCACCGGTCTTTGGGTGAGTTTGGTTTTCATCTTCAGCGTATATTTTGTTTCTAGTCAGTGCAACATCAGCGTTATGCAACGCAGCAAATGTCGTGTGTCAGCTAGAAGTCAAGCATCATCATTACATGACCATCCTCTTCCTCACTAGCGCCGACCAGCAGCGCCACAGCGAGCCTCAAAACTAGCTTTCACAGGAGTAATTAACATTCACCGTGCGAACTGCTCTGTTTCCTTGTTGTTGTTGTTGTTGTTTGGGCCTCCTCCTTGACGTTAGGTATCGCCACAAAACATTAAAAAAAACCACGTTTTGTCTATTTTTTTTGGGGGGCGGGGTGTTTTTTTGCCCGCCAGAGTATCACCAAACCGCGGCCACGATGACAGAGGCGGAGGCGTTGGAGAAGAAGCAGCACAAGCACAGCAACGGGAATGCTCTACCGGAGGCCACCAGAGAAGACGTGTTTGATCACACATACAAAGAGAAAGAGGGCCCCAAACCTGCCACGATCATCGTATGGAAAAATGTCTTATTGATGACTCTATTGCATTTAGCTGCCCTGTACGCCATGTTCCTCGTCCCCTCCGCATCTATTTTGACCTTGCTTTGGTGTAAGTACAACAAATAATAATCATACCTACTACAAAATGTATGCACAGGAGGATTGTAACGTTTTTATTCTACTGTTAATACAATCTGTACATGTCACAGCTGTCAGCATGCAGGCCCACTAATGTATAGATGTTTGCATGAGCCTCCCAGTATCCTGGATGTTGTGGGATTATAGATCAGGATTGAAGGATTTGGGATTTAATGTCACATAATAATAAAATAACTCATTAACAACAGAGGTAAACATTTTTTTTTTACATTAAGTAACAGTGGCAGTAAATCAGGAGTGCAGACAATATTAAAACCATAGATGTTGCACTTCTGAATAGATTTGAGTTCTTCCAGTCTTACATGCAATCATCAAATAGTTTTATCCACCCAGTCATCAGGTGATATGATGCAATTACATTAGCCAGAGACTCTCACGGTTCCATATAACAAGACTAGTATAAACCAATTCAGTCACTTTTAATTCTTTTCAGCAGGAGATATTATATGGTGGAGCAAATTCACAAATAATCTACCAAACTGGTAAACAAATGCTATTGTAAATGAATAATTTCTGCTTTTTGAAAAACAATTTTACTTCAGTTACATATATATATATATATTTATACTATATATATATATATATATATATATATAATATAGCATAGATGGGTTTATGGTGTGTCACCTGTTGCAGGATAAGCTTTCAAGCTCTAATACTGACAGTACAAACATACAGAAAATCTGATGCTTAGACATTACAATGTGCAGTATTAGTGCAATAAAGTGCTTGTGACAGGATGAGACGAGTACAAGGTGGTCAAACTAATTTGTCGATGCATTTCTCCCCACAGCCACACTTTGTTTTTTGATAAGTGCTTTAGGAATTACTGCAGGAGCTCATCGCCTGTGGAGTCACAGATCCTACAAGGCCTCAGTACCTCTCAGGATCTTTCTTGGCTTTGCTAACTCCATGGCATTTCAGGTACCTAAAAATGACAGACACTTAACGCTGTGATAATAGCAGTTTTCATTACTGTGTAAGTACCGGGTTGTGTCTACAGTGTATGTAATCTCTGTCTTTACCTGAACCCACAGAATGATATCTTTGAATGGGCTCGAGACCACAGGGTCCACCACAAATATTCAGAGACAGATGCTGACCCCCACAACGCCGTGCGGGGCTTCTTTTTCGCTCACATCGGGTGGCTGCTGGTGCGCAAACACCCTGACGTCATTGAGAAAGGGCGCAAGCTTGAGCTCAATGACCTGCTGGCTGACAAAGTTGTAATGTTTCAGAGGAAGTAAGTGGCTTCAGTCAAAGGTTGATTTTACACTTCATCTGACAGTTAAATATCAGCCTGGAAGGATTTATTCTGAAAAAAAAAGTGCACTTTACTCCTTTTTAGCAGGTAGTGTGCACAGTAAATAAACACAATTGCATTTCATAACTTTATTTCTGATTATATATCGAATACAAATAAAGAGCAAAGAAAGAAAGAAATAAACTCATCCACCCACTATGATTTACCCAGCAGTGCTGCAGAGTTTGCTAGAGTGCAGGCTCCATTAGTCATTCTGGTTGAACAAGTTGCCAAATACCAACATCTTATTCATGCATGTTCAGATTTACTCAAGGTTGGCTTCTGTAAAAAAACAAAAAACTGTGTCATCCGGAGGGAAGTGAGAGTGAACCATCCCATGTTTGACAAGCAGAGCATTAGTGTGTTTAATGTTTATGTTGTGCTAAACAAACACCTCCATTCTCTCTGCTCTTCGCCCACTCTTGTCTCCTCTAAAAGGTATTACAAGCCGTCTGTGCTGCTCATGTGCTTCTTCGTCCCCATGTTCGTGCCTTGGTACATGTGGGGAGAGTCTCTGTGGGTGGCGTACTTCATCCCGGCAGTGCTGAGGTACACCATGGTCCTGAACGCCACCTGGCTGGTCAACAGCGCGGCTCACATGTGGGGAAACAGGCCCTATGACAAGAACATCAACCCCAGGGAGAACAAGTTTGTCGCGTTCAGCGCTATAGGTATGAAAAACGCATGCACGCGACAAAAGAAAAGATAGACTCAAATTCCTGAACAAAGATAAGGTTGGAGAGACTAAGACTCATGACTGATAATAATGATAACACAACCTTAATGATAACACAACCTTACCTTAGAATGAGCCCGGGAACAGACAAACCACACACTGGCCGTTCACAGTTTTTCTCCTTGTCGCTTGGAAGGGTGAAGCGAGGGAATTACAATGTGCAACTACACCACTAGATGCCACTAGATCCTACACACTGGTCCTTGAACTTTCCATCAAATGTCAATGGCATGTCAAGTAGAACAACAACACAACACAACCTCTAACTATAAAGATCACTGCTGATTACAGATGTGGTTACTTTTATTGATGTGATGTGAACCCTTAATGGGTTTAAATATCTAGTAAACGTCATCTAGCTTTGCAGAGTCTGACCACGTCCTGTTAATTGTTTCTTGTTTTCTCTCTGATTTGTTGACGACTGCTTCTTGTTCCTTACAGGCGAGGGATTTCACAATTATCACCACTCTTTCCCCTATGACTATGCCACCAGCGAGTTTGGCTGCAAGTTGAACCTTACCACTTGTTTCATCGACTTCATGTGCTTCTTGGGCCTGGCGAAGGACCGCAAGCGAGTGTCCAGCGAGCTGATCACGGCCCGAATACAGCGCACCGGAGACGGGAGCCACCGGAGTGGCTAAGATTGTTGAATTGTGGTCAGCTTCAAGGCAGGAAAACCGAAAGGAAGAAGCTTCACAGTTCTTTGACAGCTATACATTTCTCATCCTCTGAGGATAAAAGTCAGCTTAATGAGGGCCTTGACCACATTTTGCTTGTTTTTTGTGGTTTTTGTAGCTGTAACTTAACAAAATTGTTCAAGATGGATAACAAACACATTTAGCTAAGGTCTTGGCCTCGATTTATATTGTTCATTCAGGCCAAGATCTTGCAAAGATGTTTTAGATTTGAAGTAGATGCATTTTAAAAGTCAACTTCATTCTCCGCTGTTTTGCCACTTTGGTGTGCATTCTTCATGCAAAGTCATGTAGCCGATCATTTTTATGTAAGTATTACTCAATTATTAATCAAAATAGACAAGAAGTGGAGCACTGAAATACAGAGTAACATTTCAACGGTTAAGGTGACTGTTATTGCAGTTTACAGGAGGTTTTTACATTTCTGATATAAATTCACATTTTGAGCGCTCTTAAAGATCTGGGGGGGAAAAAAGGGATGAGAGTTTTTGTTTGTTTTGTTAAAGAGTTGCTGGCTTTAATGAAATATGGCACATGACGGAAGAGTGAGGGAACCCAGACCATCTTATAACCCGACTATACTGACAACCGGTAATGCCAAAACTGTATGGAAGCTGAGTCATGCAGTGTGTAGTGCAGTGTGTAACTTGGTTTTCTTCTAACCAAACCAAATGTGTAGAACATGTCAAACATGACAATATAAGGGACACATTTATCATTAAACTAAAACTGCCGTTCAATATTAACAGTCAATTATAAATGTCATTTGAACTTAGAGCCATGTTTAATTGACTTTTTTTGTGTTTTTAATGAATATATTATAGTGCCAAGAGCGTGCCAACAGTCGACATATTTATAACCATCTCAGTGGTCCACTAGAGCACACTAAGTCGATATTGCTTCTTCACTCAGCATCATTTGTGGAAGTTTTTTAACATTGTGGCATCAGTGGCTTCGCTTCCTCTTGAGACTTTTATCCAACCTGTCCTTTTTGTCCTGAAACATCTGCAGCAGAGATCTCATTGGTTGCTGTAGCAGCCAGTCACGTGACAGTTCTGGTGTTACAAAACAACATGCCACCCATGCATGATGATATACTGTAGTAGGTGTTGTGGTGAGGTGTTTCGTCGGTGACTCTTAATGGCAGAGCTGTGTCTATTTTTGTAATGTACTGTGCAGCTGCATCGCTTTTGGATCATCAGAACTGTTGCCATGGTGATTTCTGAGACGCGGTCTGGTTTCCCTTCGATGTCCTACAAAAGCTGATTGTCATTGCAAAAGATTTCGATGTTTATGTCAATCTTAAAATTCTGGTGTGAGGAATGCTTATATTATCTTATTTATGTATTTATTTTATTCTTTTCCTTATTGACAAAAAAAAAAAAAAGATTGCTCTAACCTGAACCGGTTTTTTTGCATTCCAAGATTTGGCAGACAGTCTCGTTAAAAAAAAAGATTTATATCAAATTGGAGCAACTGTTTGTTTTTTTTTTCCCCCAAGAGTCAGGATACAACCTAATGCCTTATGACTTGCATCCATTCCTGGTCTTCTTCACGTCCTGTCTAGTTAAGACAAAAAAGGTTAAACTACCACAAAACAAATCTGACAGAGGTCCATGTTTACAGGCTGAAGCAACAGGTGGATAATCATTTTTATTCTGAAACCATACGAGCATTTAATTTAGGCAAACGGTAGCATGACAACATAAATGTACTGTAAAATGCAAATAGACGATAGAGGTTCATTTTCAAATAATCAGATACAAACCTTAACGCCTGGTGCAAACGCTCAATCGTGAAATTTAACTTGCAAAAATACGGGCCCCGACGGATGTGCCAACTTGTTCCAACCCATCACGGCATCTCGGTATGTATACTTTCAGACAAAGGTGCTGTCATGATGAATCTTGGAGCACGTAACCAAACCTCGACAATATATCACAAGACATGCAAACAACTCCTGCTGCCCAGAGCGCCAAAATCTACGTTTTCCTACTGATGAGAAGGATTAAAAGGTTGTCACTGATGGATGATAACGTCAAATCTCAACTGTATTCTATTCTGAAATAAAATTCACAATATTTTCAATACACGTAATTCAAAACCGTTGTCGCACTTTCTTTCATTTTTCTATATTGTGTCTTTGCTTTCTGTGGTCATAAATCTAACATATAAAACTAAACATGTATGCCAGATTGTTGTTTCCCCGTTGAGCTCCTTGTAAATATATCTAACAATATTTGAAATATTGTTTTTTAAATTGGATTCTGGTATAAATTTAAACACATTTCTCCCATCTGAAGTTCTTAGTTTAGGTCTCTATGTGAGCTGTCATGGCAGGTCTGTGAAACAGATGATCCAGCTGCTGCTGCAGGCCCAGCATAGTCTTAACAACAACAAACCACCTGAGGGAAGCATTTAATCTTGATTCTGCGAAGAATGAGGCCACAGGCTGTCAGGATATCTGGTGTTTTAAGTGATGAACGGGGCTGGATTCAGGCTTCGTCATTGCACAGTTTTAGGGAAGTAATCCTTCTGTCTGAATTTCACTTCAGGTACATTGTTGGTGTCTCATGTAAAGTAGATTTTTGATGCAAGATGGAGGCATTTTGGGGGGTTTTGGAGTGTGGACATCCCCATGGGATCTTGGAAACTGATGGAAAGACGTTTAATAAACCAAACAATTCATGAATTAGCCAAGAAAACAATGGCTAGATGCACCCCTGATTCATAAAATCAGCTCATATTTTGCATAGAAAATGTTTTGCCCATTATTTGACACATCATAGTCTTCAAATAAATGCAGTGGAATAAAAAGATTCTTTTCTTAAATATAGTGGAGTATAAGTATAAAGCAGCATAAAATGAAAGTAGAAGTACCTTGAAATTGTACTGAAGTAAGGTACTTTCCACCACTGCTAAACTTTCACCCCACACACAACTTAATAATACATGAGTCACAATGAAATATTGTACATTTAACATGATATTTATCTGACAATTATATTTACTTAGCAAAATCTTGCTGATAAAGTTACTAAGTACTTTTATAAACACATAACCTTTACTTGTAATAGAGTATTTTTACATTGAATACCTAAATACTTCTCCCACAGCTGTTTTTTGTGTGCGGATGCAAATGATCTGCAGTTTTCTGGTAATACCCTAACTGGGCTAGTCTGTCTGTTTTCAGTTCCCTGTGTAGGTTTTGTCTCCTGCACTCTAAAAAACACTGGGTTAAAAATTGATACAGTGTGGGGGCCAAAATTGCACCAACACAATGCTGGGTTAATTTTACCAGGTAGCAACGAGGAGAAAACCTCCCGACAGAAGGGTTGTTCTGATTCAGTAACCCAAAAAAACATGACCCAGTCCCAATGGGGTGTTTTGACCCAGTGTTTTTTAGTGTGCGCAGTGAAGAACTCCACACATCCCAGTCTGCTGCTGACATAAGCATGCAAGTCCAATATATCCCAACTATGTAATACTGCAGCTATTGGCTCTTGCCTGCAGATGAAGAAAGCTCTCTGAACATGTGTTAAATGGTTTACACAGGGCAGAGAGGAATGTAGGACCAGTGTGCTGACCGGAGACCAGTTTATATTACATCAGCATTTGCTATGTAATGCAGACTGTTTGTATTGTGTCTTAAAACGTACAGAGGGGATCTTTAAAGTACCAGAAGTGCACACATTATACAGAATTGTCCATTGCATGTTATTGGATTCTAATTATTGATGCATTAATGTGTAAGATTAACTTAAATGTTAATTTGAACTACTTTATATGCTGCCCTATGCTATTTGTGGATTATGTTTTGTATTAATAATATGAATTTACAAAGCAAGAGCTGTCATATAAATGCAGTGGAGTACAAAAACAACCATATTCTCCCCATTTAAATGCATTGGAGTAAAGTAAAGCTGCACTAGACATACTGAAGTACATGAGTACTTACTGCTGTCCACCTCCCCTCACTGTGTCTTTGATGGGATCACAGCTCTATAAACTACCACACAGTTAATGAGAGTACAGCATGACTCAGGACGCTACTATGGTGTGATGTGTTGTGAAGTTGCATTATATTAACATCACCCCAGACTGTCATGACCGAGGTTACTGCAGTTCAAAAAAGCCCCAAAACATACGCGCCACACAGCTCACAGCGTCTGACTCTCACCGGCCAATCAGCGGCGAGGTCCTGACTTATGATCCTCCTAGACCAATGGCGGAAGGGCGGGTGACCCACCTGTGCCAGCTTGCAAACTGCCAGTTCCCAGCCTCGGGATTTGGCAGTGAATGAATGAAACGCCCCTCGAAGAGCACAGCGTGTGAGGAAAATAAACGTCGTAAAAGGGCATTCGCCCATTTTTGGTGCGTTCAAGTGCTTTTGGAGATTTTGGGGAGATAGAGCTGCGCCTAACTCGAGCTTCCCCTGTGGGTGTCGATGGGGAAAGCTCTCTGAGATGTGCAGGTAGTAGCTCATTGTGTTGCAGCTGCACGGCGCCACTGCAGAGATCGAGCAAATGCAAGATGATGTCTAGAGAGCCACCTACTGTTCAAAATGGAAACTGGACGCAGAGTAACATTTTAGAGTTTTATATTTTTGTGTTATAGTTTTGGATGCATTCATGTGTAGCAGCGGTTTAATGCAAGAGATGAGATTTTTTTTTTTTTACTTCTTTTTATACTTTTGTGTAATGCTTCAAATATTTGTGCATCGTGTGTTTTCTATGTTAAATCTCATGTAATAGCTGTCAAATAAAGAACATAGGCTGCTCTATATAGTCTTACACTTATCAATATGCCTTTAATAGTGCCTGGAGTACATGAAGCAATGTGGTGGAATATTGGTTTGAAAAAAGCATTTCGATCAGGAGGGACTTCATTTTGAATGAACGAATATTTGAACAGACGTGCACAATAAAGATAGTAACACTGGTGGTTGTGGTGGGATGAGGAGGATGAGCTGGATATGATGAACTGGAGGATGAATGGGTGGAGGAGGGTCGCAATAATGTCACACTGACACGACAGCTGACAACAGCAGAGGGGAGAACAAATATAAAGTTTAACAGCAACGACAGGATTGGCTGGAGGAGATCGAAGTCTGATTGGTGAAAGAGTAAACGCCCATAGTCAGCTGACCAATCCCCTGATTACTGCTCAGTAGGTGTGATTGAGTGAAAGTGAATGAATGAGTCATAAGTGTAGTATTGCTGATTGAACATGAAGCCAGTACAAGTGTGCAACCTTACATTTGTACTTTTTGTGCCTGCATGGGTTCAAGACATTGTAAAATGGTTTGCTTACTGGATTAGCTCTAAATATATTAAAGAAATGACCACATACAAAACTAAAAGAAAGAAAAAGTGAGTGAATGAGAAATGTGAAATTAAATGAATGTGAACTCATCATGTGAAAGGTACGAAAAAAACCTATTCCTAAATGTGAAATCCAGTTTCTAATAAAAGTTTTAAAAAGCTGCAACCAAGGGCTAATGAATAACTTACTAATGAATAATTTAGTAATGCTGGGTCATTATCTCCTCATTTTCTAATTAGCCAACTACTAATGATTAATTTAAGAAGACAGAACAAATGTCACTTTGTCATTTTGTAAAATAAGCTCCAGTTTTCTTCTTTTTAATAACTGATCTATAAAGCATTAACAAAAGCGTTTTTAACCATTAATAAAGCCTGTGGGTATCGCAGGCGATAAATTCACAAGAAATTAATCATTTAAAGAAATTAATCAAGTCTCAAACCTTTGAAGTGACATTTTATTTGAAAAAAGATACCGCAATGAGTAAAGTAAGCAACATGGATTGTATAAATATCTGTGCAACCAAAAAAAGAGCACACTGAGGCACTTTACTGCCTTCTGCTGCCATGATACACCAAACTATCCAGCTTTATGTCCAGCTACAAACCTCAGAATATCATATGTTTTAATTTGTCAGTTAATGTATGTTATCATTGTATGATCTAACCTAAAACCAATACCAATTTTTAAAAAGAAAGTTATTCAGAGTTACAAAAGGATAAGATGTAGCCTGTATGGAAAGATGAGTAAAAGCATCTTTAACGTGGAGGGTGCAGCACGGATGTCAATTCATTTACAGTTCAACATAAATTCATGTCATTTTTGTTCATGAGCTGCCATGTGAACTCAGCAGTGAGGGAAGGGGTTAACATGGGGGCACATGCACACTGATGCAAAAAAAAGATTCAGTCATTCACACAAGCCGTCATGAAATAACAGTGCTAATCGGGCTAAGTTAACACAAAATGGAGGAGGAAAAAAAAAAAAAAGCCGCTCTCAACTTGGGGCGGATGCCGCAAAAGAAGGGAAAGTTGTGTTGTTAGAAACCGACATTTTCCTCCCGAAATTAAGACGAAATCCAGCGTCTAGATTCTATTAAAAAAATATAGTCACCTTCGCCTTGAGAAAAGTTGTGCCCTGGCTGTGTGCTCTCTCTTTCCCCTCTCTCCCACTCGCTCGGTGACTTCCAGATGCTGCTGCTGCTGTTGCTGAGTGTTGCGCCCGTTGGTAAGTAACTGTCTCCACGGCTACAGTCACTATGGCGCGAGGGGGTCTCGAGGCAACTGTTGCTACCCTCGAACGCCTACGTCAGGGCCCTGACTATGCAAAAAGGGGAGGGGCCAAAGAGGAGCAGGAGTCCCGCCCATAATAAATAAACAGCTGTAATGCCCATGTGAGCCACTAGGAGGTGGTCTTAGCTAGAGGACGTGGTGGGGTGTGTATAATTCATATAATTCATATAAT
>NW_023339651.1:7913590-7920084 GCF_004916995.1 Morone saxatilis | reverse complement strand
AAAAAAAAAAAAAAAAACAGAATCTTGACAATCACGGTCTTCTGCAGTGCTTTGGCCCAAAACCCCTCATGGCACCATTAACTGGACACAGTCTGTTACAGCAGTCAAAATGAACAATCAGTATTTATGTTACAGTGTTTCCAAATGCTCTTGATGCTTGTTATGAAATGATACACGCTCCCTTATACAAACTACACTGACAGGATAGATAGGAAGTACGACCCACATTTTATTCTCCCGATTTCCGCCCCTACGTTGGACGTAGGAGTTGCTAGTCCCAGATGTTTTGTTTCTGCAGTTGCAGGACTGCAAGTATTCAATCAACGACGACCGCCGAACTGAGAGGAAAAAATATGCACACGTGTAGAGCATAATGTGGACTATGAAAATGCACCTACTTGTACAAACACCGCCTTGATTCAAACTTTTGCACCACTTGCTTCTTATATTACATCAACTGTTGAATTTACACAGAATCACAACTTTCAGAATACATTCATCTTATCGTAAAATTACCACAGCCAACATCGACAAATCTCTACAAAAATCCACCTTACTGCCCCCCAATCAGCCGAGTCCTCGCGTGAGGAAAACGTATGGAGTGATGAAGACCACAATCTGCAATATCATCAGTAATTATTCTCATTATCAAAGCACGTCATCAGGTCAAAAAAAGAAATAAATACATATATAACAATATGGTAACACTGATGTGTGGTTTTGGTGGTGTCCCCGGGGGTTAGACGCCCAGCTTGTTGGCGATGGTCATGACCACTTTGAGGATGGGCATGAAAGCAGAGATCTCGCTGAAGTTGCTGCTGCTGACCACCTGAGTGTGGACCTCCAGACCCCGCTGGTAGTTCTGGCTCGCCACACAGCGGCTGATCTCGTGGAGCCCATTCAGGATGTTGTGAGAGAGCTGAGAGATCGGCAGGGAAACAGTATTACACGTTACTATGCTGCACCTGATGTTTAGTCTAGAAAAAGTCAGAAAAATGTGGAAAATGCCCATCACAAGTTCCCCGTAACGCCATCTTCAAATTGCTTGTTTTGTCTGAGAAATAGCCCAAATTCTTGGACGCTGTGCTTAAGTTGTGAAGCATTTTTATTTTGATGGACTTTTGATTGAAACCTCTCGCTGTGTGGGTGTTCTTAAAGTTGGAAATAACTATACATTTTCTATTAATTGATTAATATTATAATTTATGTGTCCAAGTGAGTTTCCTCTCAGACATAAGCACCTAATTGTGACTGATTCAGCGGTTTGTCTCGACTTGAAAAAACTTTTTTTTAACGGTGTTTATGTTGCGTTGTATGAACTGTGGTGATGATGAGATGTGCCGTATTGATTTGTTTTGATTTGATCTGGTGAGACCAAAGGTGATTTTCTGGCCTCAGCTGGACAATAAAGTTGTATTGTCTTCTATTCTGTTACCTCTAAGATTTGAAATATGTCTCTACCACTTCACAATACAATTGAAGTGGATGGAAGTGAGTTTGTGTTGCTCAATGCAAAGTTAAAAAAAAAACCCAGCAACATGTTTGGTTACGCTGTTTTTTTGCAATTTGGGTGAACTGACCCTCTAAATTTTAATTCATCAGTGCATGTGGGCCCTAAGAAGACAGGACTCTCTCTAATAAAATCAATTTTAAATCAAATCTTTTGCAGCTTGATGATAACACTGTGGTATGTAATCATTTCTTACCGACTGCTCTCTCAGCTTGTCATACAGGTATCCCAAACGTTTGGCTGAATCATCAAGTTTTCTTTTTGTTTGCTGAAAGGGAAACATTTGAGGTCATTTTATATCCAACAAAACCCAAACTATTTCCATTGATCAATACAAGCTTTATCACAAACACAACAAACTTCGGATGCGGCCCCGCACACACACACACGCATAGTGAGACTTACTGGGTCTCTCGCTGCTAGCTGGCAGCGCTGCACCAGGCTGTCAAAGGTGGACTTGAGGACCATGTGCTCAGCTGGGATTTCTTTCTGCTCCACCCTCTCTGCTGGAAGCTGCTGGAGGAGCTGAGGAAAACACAAATACGAGGTGCTGACATGTTTGCAGCGTTGCTATCGAGGATTCAAATAACAACCCCTTGTCGCACACCAACCTGCACGTTGGGCTCCTGGGGGGCTCCAGGGGGGACTTGAGCATGATCGTGGGGCTGAGGGGCCTCCACAGGGAATCCCATTACAGGGGCTGTAATGGGGGCTGGTGGAGTGTAGTTATCAGGAACCTGCGTACACACAACAGTGAGACACATCAAGCCAGTGAGAGGAAGGTTATAAAATACTTGACTATACTATAAATACTGTTTAGCAGGTTAGATTTGACGTATTATTAAAGCTACATTTACAGACTTTTTATTTTTATTTTTTCTACAACTTAGCTCATAGTTAGCTAGTTGTTTACTTAGCCTTGTCTGCTTCAGGTAGCAGGTGTGTTAGCGATTGTTTGCTGACAACATCTAGCCTCTGCTGCAGGAAATGACGTTAATGAGAGCAGAATCATAATTCTCTGTGGGTTTGTCACTAAGGACTCAAATTACATGTAGTCATTTCATTCATTGTTATAATAATACAATAATTACCAGTGGAGCATAAAGACTAATCATACATTAAATTATTGAACTGAGCTCTTGATGGGTTGAATTATTTAATTTGGTGTACTAACTGCGGAGTAATATTCAGGAAAGAAAGAAAAAAAGAACATATTGGATAGATTTTCTGGAAAAAGGGATTACCTTCTTCTTCCTGGGTCCGCCTCGTACTGCTGGTGGGTCATTCCAGCCTTCTTGAAGTCCTACATTTAAAAAGGAGAAGAAAGAGAGGCGATTAGAAAGAAACTAGCAGCATATTTTTTCCCCGTAGTGACACTCAAGCAGCCAAAGATTGTCTACACAAGACAATCTCTTTGAGTTAAGGTTAGTCTACTTGACAGAAATGCTCAAAGTAAAAACATGTAATTACGCCACAGATCTCAGCAGTTCCAGCAAACATAGCAAAATGTTCAGGCGGCATCCCCATAATCACTAAACAGCAACAATAGCCCAATGTTGAACAATTCAAAGCCTCTCGTACCTTTTGAGCTCAAACATGTATGTATCAACTGAAAATGTTGCATGACAGTGTATGTTATCTTTTATGGGCTGGGACTGTACAATCCAAAAGAAAACCTACAGAATCTTGGTTCAAGCCTTGAAACTGTGGATTTGTTTACAGTGTTTTCGAGATAACATACACACAAACAAATCAGCTCTCTACATTTCCCTGAAGCATGTGGCCGCACAAGCAAACACCACCAAAAAATACACTGAGTGACCAGAAGGATATATAATCTCTGTACTATCGAGGGCAGAATTGCATTGGATTAAGTCGTACAGGTGTTGTTTTTCTGGTCACAAGTGTATATTTCAGTGCACTCTTGTTCCATATACAACCCTAACCCTGTCACCTTGATGGCCACACTGGGTATTCAGCCAGGGAAAGTAGCCTGCAAGTCAAATGAGGTGGACAGCTGAATAGGATGGAATAACCATTAGCAACAGATTTGTGCAAACATGAGTATATCTGTCTCAATCTGCACATTTTCAAGTAAACATTGGTGCATAAAAATCACACAAAAACAAAGTACTTTTTAAAATATAAATAAATAAAGATAAGGATAAAGACAGAATGATCCAAACTGTACAGGAAAGATATTTACAATGTGCAGGACAGAAAAACCAACAGGAATGCTTTTTAAAGATGAACATGATATCTACCTGTAGGGGGAGGAGCAACGGCTGGGGCCGCGAATGGCTTTACAGCAGGAGCTCCGGGGCCTCCCTGTGGATACCCTGATCCAATGGGAGCAAAGGGACTAGATGTCATTGGCGGTGCAGGCCCTTGGTTGTGGAGGCCCCCTGGATACATGGGAACTGGACCTCCGGTGTGGGGGCTGGGTGGCATGGGGCCTGAGGCTAAAGAGGTAGACGGCATGAAGCTTGTCGGTGGCACCCCGGGGCTGGGCATGGGGGGCAGGCCTCCAGGGGTCGATGATGAAGGCTGTAGTGGAGGTCCTGATAAGTTAGCAGCTGGCATAGAAGGACCTGGAGGAGAGAAGGCCGAGGGCCCGCCAATGGGCATAGGCTGAGGCTGGAATGGCTGATGAGGAAGGAAACCTGAGAAAGGACGAGGACCATTGAATAAATCATCAAATCAGCCTGAAAAGACTAAAAATAGACAAACAGCTGAACATCAAACCTGGAGCCGGAGCAGGATGTTGTGGGTAGGAAGGCCTCATGGCAGGGCGGGTCGCACTGGGCGGCAGTACACGAGAAGAAGGTGGCAGACCAGGCCCGGTGTTAATAGGAGCAGCTGATGGTGTAAAAACTGACGGCATAGGAGGCTGCTGTTGTCCAGTAGCGGAAGGCTGGTACTGACTCTAAGGTTGGGGGGAAACAAACAACACTATGTTTTAAAGAAAAGTTCAAACATCCAAAACGACATAGGAAAGATAATCTTGCAGAATAATACATTGATACCATGACTTGTGCTTTTGGTGCAGCAGTCTGAGCAGCAGGAGTGGGCTTGGCTGTGGACACACTGACTCTGGAGTTTGAAGTCTGCTGTCTGACAGCCTCTCCCTGAGCGTGGAACAGCCTGTCTCTCAGCATCATGATCCCAGGCTGGGGGGGAAAAAATCACGCGCAAACAAACACACACACACACACAAAAAAAAAAAGGTATTTATGTTCAATCCTAATGGAGCAAAACTAGGAATTTGGGGTTTTGTAATTAGGTTACCGCTATGCCTCTTACCAGGTCTGAGTTCTCCGGCAGGTAGGTCATGGCGGTGCCCAGACTGCCCTCTGCCGCCAATATGCCAGCGTAGCAGGTTAACTTCTCGGCCAGTATGGGACTCTGGACTGCCACCTCGCTGTTGCGGAGGCGTTCGATGGACTTGCGCAGCATCATTACTTTTTCAACCAGATCCTGACAAATACAAATAAAAGAAAAGTGTGTTTGTGTGACTGCAACACTCTTACCATAAAGATCTTCTTGCTTGTTTTTCTGAAACTGCTACACCGGTTTTTGCACGTCAGCACAAGCAACTATTCCTAATTCATCTCATAGTGAGATCTCTTTGTGAAGCACAAATCAATAATCACCATGTAGCTTATTATTCTAGTCTATTCGTTGATCATTTTTGGATGTGGTAGCACATAAAAATAAGACTCCACACATATTTCACATTTGGTATTGAGCTTACATTCATGTGCTTGATGCAACAGCGTAGTTAAGAGTATTTCATTCGTGCAAAACCTCGACCAAACCTGACAAAGATTATACCTCTAGACCAAGAGGGGAGGAGCTGTCTCTATGCGAGGCCCAGCACTCCACTAGCTTCTCAATGTTCCCAGAGCAGATGTAACACAGACAGGCCTGCAGGCAGCGTTTCTCTGTCCTCTCCTGCTCCAATCGGCCTCCCAGGGTATCTACCGAGAAGAATTACAGAATGAAACAATATGAGGAAAGGTTAAACGAGAGCATGGGAGAAGAGATTGGATAGAAAGGTTATTCAGCAAGTAAAACGAGTACTGCTGAAATGGTACAGTTTTCCTTGAAGCAGGGCATGTTGCAGCATGATGAATGTGCTGCTACACTTTTGAGCGACTTACCGCACAGACGGGCAAAATCTTCAGGGTGCGCGTAGGTCAGCAGAGCAGCGAGAGCCTCCTTCCAATTGTCCAATTCACAGCTTTGCACTATGTCTCTCCAGTTTTGGGTCACTACTGATGATATGAGCTACAGTTGGGGAAAAGTTTAATTAGCATAACATTCAGCAAACACTTTCTCCCTGTGATTGCACCAAATGAACCACAATGACTCTTACCATTGAAATGCTGTTCTTTTGCTTGCTTAGGTATTTTTGCTGAGTTTTCTTGAGCAGCTCCTCTCCTCCACTGACAGATAGGAGGATGGCTTCAGCGTAACGGCCATCATTCAGACACAGATCCACAGCTCCTTCAAAGTTACCAACCAGCAGCGCCTGGCTAATCAAACCATCTGTGTCTTGAAAAACAAAAAACAACAAGCCATCATTAGCCAGCAATCTAGCAACACAGAGATAATATGTATTTTAATCACATAATTAGTTGAGAGATTTTACCAGATGATACAGGGATCTGGAAGTTGGAGTTTTCCTTTGGGGTCTCACTAAAGAAGTCTGCCGGTGAAACAGAGCCGGAGGTTCTAGCATCAGTTGCTTCTTCACTCCTCTGGAAATAAAATTCACACTAAACAAGGGCTGCAAAACTTGGTATGCAAATGATGATGACCGAAAACATCTTATGTGCAGACTTGCTGACCTCAGTGGAGAGCCGCTGCATCTTTTCTGCCAGATCTTTGGCATCTACTCCATGTCCATTGTGCTGAAAGCTCTTCCCCAGACATTTGGAAATCTGAACAAACACAACATCTTTCATGCTAAGTCACAGGA
>NW_023339651.1:7911963-7913552 GCF_004916995.1 Morone saxatilis | reverse complement strand
AAGAGGCATTATACCTTTTTCTCCAATTCCTCTTTGCTGAAACCCAAAAGTCTGAGGAATTTAATGCGGGCTTCATCCTCAAAATTAACCTATAAACAGAGAAGTGAATTAGCTCAAAATGACACACTGACTGTCAGAGCTGATGTTATGTCTTAATATCAAGAGGACGTGAGGGCCCACCAGAAGGAACTTCCATATGTCCTGCTCAGCATCTGATTTGGCGTTCTGAATCTTGGCCTGGCAGTAGTTGTTGAAGGAGCCTGACTGCAGCGCTGCCTGCAGCTCCCGGGAGCGCTGGAGGAACTCTGTCTCCGTGGTAACCTGGCTCACAAACACTTGTCTGGGGACGGGCTGGGGGCTCTGCACAGGAGGCAGCTTAGGATTCCCAAAGGTTATCAGCTTTCCACCAAACTGAGGGAAAGAAAACACAGATCAGTTATAAAAGAGATTACTTTGAAAATGTTAGTGCTTTTTCCATTAATATGAAGCTTATAACATATTTTAATGTTGCACTTACAGCAAAGGAAGCTCCTACTGGTCTGCGCACCCACTTAGGTGGCTTCTTCAGAGGGGGAACTATGGTGTCCTGCACTGTAGGCTGAGGAACCTGTAGGGGAGGCAGCACCTGCCCTGTACCAAAGGGATCCATTGCATCAAATGAGGAGGATATCTGGCAAATAAAATATTAAATGTTATAACAAGCACAAGTCTTTGGGGTAGAGCTGAAACAATTAGTCAATTAGTTAATCAACTAAATTAATCTGCAACTATTTTGATAATAGATTAATTGGTTAAAAACAAATCTATCCTTCAAATTCAAAGTTATATTCACTACATGCAGGTAGACAAAGTAGTCTCCCTAAGTATCATTAGTCGATGTCAAATCCTGTCACACCAGCACCATCTTGTGGACAAACAATGCAGCTCAGCAGACTACAGTAAATACATCACAAGAATAGCTGCTACCTTATCAGCTGCACTTTGCTGCTGAGCCTTCAAGCTCCCCCCCATCACGGAGTACACAGTGATTCTCCCATCAAATGAGGCAGCTGAAAGGAGGGCTGGGTTCCTCGGGCACCACTTGATATCAAAACACCACTGGTTCGTTGTTGGAAGCTCATAAATGACCTAAAATGAAGGTAATGACACTTGTGAGGCTCCATAGCATTGTCATTAAGTCATAATAATGAGGTGAGGTATAACAGGTATAACATAGAAGCAGCAATTCATGTCATATACCTCTCCAGTGTTTGGATTCCAGCAGAGGATGCGGTTGTCTTTAGCACTACTCAGCAGGAGCTCAGGGTCAGCTTGGCTCCAGGATATGGACAGAATTCCCCTGTAAGAAAATACCAACAAAAAGGTACATACAGTATATTCTGATGACCAAAAAAGAGAAATGAGCATGACACACAAACTGTTAAAGCCTCACCTTGTGTGGTTCTCAAAGACTTTAAGGGGTGAGGTGGCAAAACGGAGGTCCCACATCTGGATGACTGGCAGTCGGTCATCTTCAGAAGCCAACACCAACTGGGTGGCCACATCAGGGTGCCAGAGCATTCCTGAACAGTGCATCTGAAATTGCAAAA
>NW_023339651.1:7864201-7911917 GCF_004916995.1 Morone saxatilis | reverse complement strand
GGATGTTTTCATAATACATGATGATCAAAGTAAACCTGAGTCTTAGAGGCAAAATGTGAGACATTAAAGCTGTTAGAGGAGTTTAGTGTCGGGTGGCTGCTGTGCAGGTGTGCTGGACTGTTCTGAAACTAGACAGCGAGTGTCAAATATGATTTTCATTATGACAGTAGGTTGGAATGAAGAAACAATATCAGTAATAATGTCGAGCATTTATCAAAACAAATGAAGGATACATAAAAGAAGCAGCATCAAAAGTAAAACCCTGCCAAACATTTGTTAAGCAAGATTCACTATTATTGGGAGTTTTTTTTAAATCAAAAATTACAAATTGTTCATTTTCAATGGACTGAGTACCTACGATACTGTAGACAATAATAATTCATTTTTATGTTTGTCTTTGTAATCTAATTGCAAGCCAAGAAGCAGAAGAAGACGGTATGCCAACTGGCCTGTCTGCTGTAATTTTATTGGCCGACAGTCAGACTCTGCATTGATCGCGGTAGAGTGGCCAATTTGTCAAACCAAACAAAGCCTAGGAAAAACTATGCAAATATTCAATCATCTGAAAACGAAGTGTGGCAGATGTGTCTTACTGATTGATTTATGGAACACAGACATGCAGTGATTTGGCAGACGGTAACTTTGGACTTGGCTGTGTATCACAGACACCAACCCTGTTGCTGTGGTCACTGATCTTGATGATGGGCTCGTTCTTTCTCAGGTCCCACACAACTGCTTTCCCACTAGGGTTGGCGGAGGCCAGGATGTGCTGAACCTGCCTGTTCCAGGACACAACACTGATGTCTTCAGCAGGCTGAAAGAAGAGACAAAGGTTGTGACTGTCAAAACAAAGCTGATCTCTGATATTTAAATGACAATACTACAAGGCTTGTGCAACGCAAACACTGCTGGTACACATTTAAATGACCATTTAGAGAAAGCTGCTGATAGTGATGTAGGATCAACATATTCAGCATGATCGTTGTATAAAGAAAATGTCCACGTGACAAGGCATCGTTATTTCCATTATATAAAAGGGCAGTCACACACACACTACATGAAATTGAAACCATGAACAGAACTTTCTTGTGGCTTTCATTCTTGACTCAGATATGAAACAACAAAGGTAAAGAAACAAGGACAAAGCTGCCTGTTGGGGGTTGTGGTTTCTATCATGTGTTGTGACTCAAACTGTAAGGATCAAAACAACAAGTCAAACCATCCCTCACAACAGACGTGTGAAATTCATTAAACCTCTGATCCATCAACTACACACCCACCTGTGTCTTTGCTCCCGGTGTCATTGGACTGCTAAAGTTGTTCAGATCCCAGATATAGATCTCTGAATCATTTGCTCCTGATGCAAGGAGATTACTCTGGGAGAGGAAAAATTGAGAAAAATCAACAATGTGCACTACAGTACCGGGAAATAGAAGTCCTGCTGTAAGGCGGTCTCTAAGGACGCGACAATTTTAACTGCAGACATTTACCTGAAAAGGGTTGAAATCAAGCGCTCGGATCGGCCCTGTGTGTTTGTCCGACTGACCCACTACTGCTTCTGCTCCGGCGTTCATTATGACCTCGGGGTTATATACAGTTAATGTGCCATTTTCACTGCCACCAACCAGTCTCCCTCCAGCACCATCTTCTCCCATTCCAAAATTCACCCACACGATACTGTGCAACCTACGGAAAATAATAAAAGCAAAGGGAGTTATCTCCTACAAATGATACGTGTAGCCGAGCCTACGGTGGCTGATGTGGACAAGTGTTGCTTCCAATCCAACAAAACGTATCCACAAGTTACCTGTTTGTGGTGGGTAATGACCCTTTGAGCTGCATTTCCAGAGAGGGGTCAGAGAAATCCACCTCAAATATCTCTAGGGCAGCTGTGGTGTTGAAGGAGGCATCGAGCTGTTGTGCTGATGTTCCTAAGGCCAGGTAGATGGGATGGTGTGCGGCGGGACTCCACGCCTGATGGGCGGTCCTCTGGATCTCCTTCAGCCTCATTTTCCTTTCCTAGACAGACAGGCGAACCGACCCCGCTGAATTAAAAGATTATACATGTCTCGGGACTGACATTGGCTGTTGGTTTGCACGCTTCTTTAAGGAACAGCTGTGACACACAAATCTGGATTCACAAATCAAATATTTCTACTTTATAACTTGGCTCCAACAGGGTGCCACCCTTACTGACAGATTGCCACCGACTATTTCCTGAAACTGCTTGGCTATCCGTTCGCCCGTACAGCCAGGCTTCCACAGAATATTTGTTAAAGCAAGACTACAGGTTAACTACATCGTAGTTAGTTTAAGTGTAGTTTACCGGCGGTTTTATCTACATTATATTATCGCCACGCCACTTAGAAAATGAATTTAACGCAAGCTAAGGTTAACCTGATATGCAGTTACGCTAACGGTAGCATTTCGTTTCACACACTTTATAACATTGTACACACAGTTTTTGGCATTATAGGCATTAACTATAACGTAAGGAAGCCACTACATAAGTGATATATATATATTTCTACATATGAGCCAGTAAGTTAACGCCTTCTCTTCCTGATAGTGCCGGATTGTCATGGATCCAGTGCATAACCGGAGCCACTAGCAGCCAGGCTAACAACTCTGACAGCCACCACCCCAGTTACCACATTTCAACAGAAACGAGAGGCACTGTGTATCCGTCACCTTTAAAGCCAGTTAAAACATAAAAATATATATGTTTATGAGAGCAACTCACGTAAACTGTCTAAGCCGCAGCCCGACTGTCCGCATCCACAACAAACCGGAGCGCTTCTTATCAGCCGAGCTAGCAGCTTAGCCGCAGGCAGATTCCTCGACCAAAGTGCTTTGCCGTGTTGTCACTACGCTACGGTAGCCGACACGGACATTTCTCATTTGGTGGTGGCCTAAGGTAACCCCGAAGTCACCGTTGACCCCTCTAAAAATGATCATTCATAACGAGGGATCAAAAGGGTTTACAAATGCTCCTTGTGGCTTGTCGGTCAAGATTCAATTTATTTTATTTTTTATTATTCTAAAAGAAGAACAACACAGCTGGGAATTGAACGGTTAACATCTTTATTTTTGACAGAAATATACATAGTAGAATCAGATTTAGTCATTAGATTTCGTAATTCTTGACTTCCTCTGGTGTTTTTTCCGGATCGCCTCCTCTCTCCAGGTACAGGTTGCTATAAGGATACTGTTTTGGTGCCTGGAAGAGAGACAAATGCTTTATTGAAAATGTCCATGCTATTAAATAAAAGATACATTCAAAGGCATTTCATCTACAGGTGGCACAGCACTACAAAGATGTGGCATTAAAATACTCAAACTAAACTACTATGCATGCATTTTATTATGATTCGTACTACTCTTTTTACATTACATCAGTCTTGCTCACATTGCAATGACATGATTAAAAGTATTCACAAGTACGAATACAACGATTGCAAAATTGCAGATTGCAGCTGGGAAAGAGCAAATACAGTGAAAGCTAACTTAGTGTAATAAACACTAGAAAAAACTTGTTTAACTGGATAACTTTGTAATCCTCAATCCGCTCATTAAACAGCCATGTTTTCTTGAAAAAAATGAAGATATTAATGTATATACTTAACAGAACATTTACATAGTAACAGTTACGATCTACACTATATGTCAGACAAGTCAAACTTGAGATAAATGAGCAACTTCTACCCTGACTAGTTGGTAAGGAACATTTTTAAATTCAAAATGCTCATATACACAGAGGGAGAAAAGTGCAGATTTAGATAAAAAAGAAAAAGAAAAAATGAGAAGTTGACATATATTTAAACCACATGACCTCCAGAGGTTTTTTACTGTACCTATTAATCTGATACTGTGGACGGGACAAGTGAAAACATCTGTGGTGATTAAAAATAAATAAATCATAGCGTTGATCTGTACTTACAACGGGTTGGTAAGATGGGAATTTCTCCCCAAGGTAGAACATCAACAGCATGAACCCGATGTAACCAAACAGATATTTGCACATTTTGGGCCAAGGTACAACGGTGGGAGATGTATCCACACGGTTCCGGATGTACATGTCAAAATCCCAGTGCATCTAAAAATAGACAGAACAATCACTGATTAATGATCATGGGAAATCATACACTGTTAGAACGTCTCATATCGTCATCTAAGGAAACTGGTGATTGTACAGAGGCTTGTGAGGAGAAAGCAGTGTTTTTTGTGCAATCAAGCTGAATACTGTCTTAATATCCAAAAGTAATAGTGTCTATATAGAGGATGATGTTATTATCTAAAGTTAAGTTTCTTCCAGACAGTCTAAACACAATTATGCATGTACAATCTTCAGAGATTATACAATATTATGTAGGGGTTGTGTCCTTTTTATAGCAATACATAGAACTATAAACATTATTGATATGGATCCGAATATGAATTTTACAGCTGGTACCAAGACATGCACTGAGTGGGACACCGTTTTAAAATTACAGCAAACATAATCAGTTCTGGGGCCCATTTTACAGAAACAATCTGTTAGCACTGGCTGTAAATTTGGGCTGCAGGATATGATAAAAACATCATATTGCGATTGACAATAATGGGAATGATATTTTTTTGACCAAACACAATTAAAATCACGATAATGTGAAAAAACAAACATGTTTTCTTAAATCTGGAGAACCACGGCACCTCTGCAGCACAACGGTACCTAATTTTAATGCTGTTTTGTCACACGTTTGACCTTCATCGAAACATTACAGCCCTTAAGATTTGCATACTTCACTTCCTCCATATTGTGATTTCGATAATATTTCAACTAATTGTGCAGCAGTATTGCAAACGGTGGAAGTGTCATGCTTCACTAATGCCTATTGGGTCAGAAATCTCAGATTTATTTGCAATTCCTAGAGGATTGCAGCATGTTTATGCAGGGCTCCCAAGCATGGTGCATGTTTTGTGAGTGAAATGTGTCAGAACAAGCAATGAGAAAACAATTTCATGTTCATTCATATCGGCAGAAATCAACCTGGTCAAGATATGGACTGCACATATACACCTGATATCACATATATAACTCACTGCAATAGCATGAAGTCATCAGTATCTTACCGGCTCTCCCCAGTTTCTCCTCAGGTCAGGGTGGTCCCACTTGTACCAGGGGTCTCTCTCATGCTGGGATCTATCTGGTAGCTTTGGATAATCACCATAGCTACAAAAACACAAGGAAAACATACAGTTAAGATAAGATAAGATAAGATATGCCTTTATTAGTCCCACAGAGGGGAAATTACAAGTTAGTCATCTATGTAGTTAATTCGCTACTGTTGTGGTTCGCACAGTGTTGACCCATCTGGCAAACAACAATGCACTCTTCGTAACACTGCAGAGAAAACCAAAACAGGTGAAACTGCTATGAATGGCAGGCTTTTTCAAAATAAAGCTCACCCCTCGCCGTTGTCGGGAAATGGTTCATAGTCCTCAACCCTCATGTTGTACTTCTTTGCAGCAGCAGCTCTCTCCTCGGGGGTCTTCGGGTAAGGACCCGGTATAACATCCTTTGACCCACCAGAGGCTGAAACGCAAACAGTTACACATGTGAATGAACGAAGTTATAACGTAATCACGTCCGCCTTCACCTCTCATTCACAATAATCGCCGCTCAGTGCAGCGCGTCAGCTAACGATAGCATGTCAAGGTTACGTCTATTCGATGCTTTTAACTCTAAACTCGGACTCGTATGTTCAGAGAAATTAATCAGAGAGTACAACCAAAAGCTAGAACACCACTGACCTGCTCTACATCCCGACAAAAGGGCTGAAATCCCAGAACCTTTCCCTTTAGAAAGGACTTTGGCCCACCGTCGGAAGCCAACACCAGCCATGTTTACTGGCTGCTGCTGTCTGACAGACTGAGAAGTACGCATGCGCAAGGTTGGAAGTATGGGTCCGCATGAGGACCAATTCATACTAATAGGCTGTATAAGACTGCTGAGTGACCCCATTACACATATTAATGGTATAATTATATCAGGAGTGACCACAAAAAATCAACCACAACTACTAAAATATTTATTTCATAGTGTTTTTATTAATGTTTTTATTAATTTTTTGAGTAGCAGACACTGTCAAAATAGAGAAAAGTGTGACGGGAGACATGAAAACTCATCCAGTGGCTGAAGGGAACCAATATCTCAGAGTGAATGCACTAAAGCCCTGAGGCCTGTTCCTCTTCCCATCAGATCCAGCTCAGGTGCACAGGTGCATTTACTGGGGGATCGTCACTCTGCCACCGGTGACAAATTGAAGAAAATCCATCAGAGAAGTTCTGCTATGTCCTTCTCCACTTTCCCAATGGGGCAGTGAAGTTCATACCTGCAGTAAAGGGAAAACATTAGTGCCACTATAATGATTAAACCCATGCCTGACCAAATTAAGGGCTAAGTGGGTTTTTAACTTGAGGTTTGTGGTCTATAACTTTACCTTTTGAAGGGCATGCCATCTGCAGTGATTAGGAACTTTTCAAAATTCCAGCGAATGTCATTGACTTTGATTGGGGACCAGTAGAATTTCTTTATATCTCCAATAACAGGGTTCACAAATGGCAAAGATTCCTGTGACGAGCAAGAAATTACAGTGTGTCTGGGTTTTACAAGGCAAAACAGCTGCAGTACTGACAGCACAAATGTCATCCATTAATCTTATATCTCCAAATCATATGCAAAACACACTACCTTCAGATAGGTGAAAAGAGGATCTTCATTTAATCCATTCACCTCAACCTTGCCAAAGACAGGAAACTTTGGTACAAACCCCCCACCAGGTCTCGCATACTTAAGAACGTTGAGGGTTTCATGATTCACCTCTGGAAAGAAACAAACAAAAGGAGTTATTACTAATATGTTTTAAACACGACCATGACAAAACCATAATGTGTATATTCACAACTTTGTCTTCAAAATAAATTAACAAAAGTTTACCATACAGCATGAGCGTGTACATTAGACAATGTATGTGGTGAAAGAAGTATTCAGATCCTTTAAGTTAAAGTAACTACACATTTATATAAAAAAACCTCTCCATTACAAATAGGAGTACACGTCCTGCATTCAAAATTCTACTAAAAAAAAGTATTTGCTGAAAAATGAAACATTACTAAAAGATTAAAGTAAAAGTACCCAGGCCCCTGTAACAGATTTATATATTACATTAAAAGATGAGTGATGTATCAACACAATACATCTAAGAAGTTCAGAGAGGAAATCACTCTTTCACATCTGAAACTAGAAAAAAAAATATGCAAAATAAATGTAGAAAAGAAAAGAGTACAATATTACCCTGTGAAGTGTAGTGAAGTAGGAGTATAAAGAAGCATAAATTAAAAAATCTCAAGTAGAAGTTGCTATTAAGTACAGTACGTCAGTAAATGTACAGAGTTGCTCTCACTGATATAGAGTACAGTATTTCTATTGATACAGTATATTACCAGGTTAATAATTTATTATGTCTGTCCTATTTCAAGAGCTTCAGTGTACCTACCAGGTGACTGAAGACCAAACTGGTTGCAGGAGAATCCAAGAACAGTAAAATTGAGGTCGCCGAACATTTCCATCAGTGCATTCAGTCGATGGTACTGACGGAAAAGGACACAGAGTCAAATCCCTTTAATAAAAATGGCTTGACTGACACAGATTATGTGTTATGAGATAATGTGCTCCGACCGCAATCGTTCAGAGCTCTCGCAGAGTCTTACCTCCTCTATTGTTGACCCTCAGAAGGTGGCAACGTTGATGATGAGAAGCACCTTACCCCTGAAGTTACTGAGCGGAACCTGCTGTCCATCCAAGGTCTCAGCACAGAAATCATAGATAGATTTATTAGCCATGCTTGTTCTGTAGCTTGTATATGGGATTGTAGTCAGTCAAGAGTGAGTATTCACCCAGCTATCCTGTTGGCTCATCTCATTCACTGAAATATAACTCATGGCTCAGCAATTGTTCAGCATGACCGACTTCATTGTTCTATTGGGCAGAGGTGAGCTGGCAGAATGGTCATTTGTTCAACATGTATTCCACGAAAAACACAAAAAACAAAAGCTGCTCATATGGTGACAGCTAATAGGCATTAGGAAGTTAAATATTCAAAATAAACAGATATGGATCTGCAGTGGAACACACTTATTTTGTATGCACAGTTTCCTCTTTTTAAAAGTTACTACTATACTACTATTTTTTGTTTGTGACAATAGCTGTTTAATTATGAGATAATTTGTTCCATAGTCTGAAATCACAGTCTAAAAGTTACTGCACAGAGTAATATACACAGTAGGTTACATCAGGCTACTTTGTGACTAGTTATTTGATTCATAAGCGGCTAACATTGTTTTGATAATAAGGGAATTTTAAAATATCATCATTAAACCAACCAATGCTGGCAAATGCATGATAATAAGAGTAATAGAGTTATCTATGGAACTTTTAAAAGAGTTATTTTATATACAGCAAACATATATGTAAATTGGCTTAAACGTGACCTTTGACGTAAACCCGGAAAATTACAACTGCTGCGTTCAGTTGTTCCTCGTAAACGCGTCTATTATATTAGATCTAAATAGGACGTCTTCAACATTTAGGCTAAGCAGCATACTTTTGGTAGAAAACGATAACAGTTTCTCTCTCTTAAAGGTTGGTGGTAGTTGTTTTAGTTAGCATGTCCTGTGGCGCATTATTTGGCAACTTCATGGTTTATAAAGATAATAAAAAGGGGAAAATAGCCACAAGGCAGCAATAACAATTTTAATGTATGGGTGTTAGATTTTTTTTCCTTCAATTCTTGGCTCTAGTTTTCCCTGAACGCCATATTTGTAAAATGTATAACAATATTTGGTAGTTTATGTGCCATTCTTCTCTCAATGAAATACCTTACTACAGTACCTGAAGGCAGCATTGGGTTTTGGGTTACACCTCAAACGCTCGCAAGATGCTAAAGGAAAATACGATATTTTGGCATCTTTGTGAAGAACAACACGTCCTTAAAAACTCTGTATAACATAGCGGACTCAGAATGGACGAAGAAGCTAAGATACGAACGTAAGTGCCCTTTGAAAACGAGAGTTTTGTATTTAAAAAGCAACCGGATCGGTGGCCCCGGCAGGCTAGCTTCTCAGCTAACAGCACTAGCTTGCGAGTAACAACAACCAAGTGAGAGAGGAGGACGGTCGTTGTTGCTCCCATTTATGTGTGCCAGCTAACTTCGGTTTCATTGCATGTTACAGTGAGAAGGCTAACGTGACAGGCTTTTACTGCTGATGCACTATTTCTGTCATTCTTAGTGCATTTAAACATTGTTTTTAAGGTTGTTTTCCTTTAAACCGCTAGGGCTGCGTGCAGTATCAAAGTTCAGCTGTTAAACAAGGTTTGCATTTCTTCAGCAGATGTCATCTTTTGGACTTGCCCTGGGAGGATGTACTTATTCCACATATTTTAGGCTATTTGCCACTGCAACACCTTGTCAGCCTGCAGAGGGTGAGCAAGCAGTTCCACAGCCTCATCCAGGTGTACCTAGCCAACTGCAGGACTTTTGATCTGACCTCGGTAAGTCCTGATCAGTTCCAGTTCTAATAACCCATACATATATTTATTGAACGATATGTTTGATAGGTAAGGTTTGGTATCTACTCTATATTTACAGATTGGACCATCCATTCCCAAGGAGGCGTTTTGCTCCATGTTAAAGGACAACAAAGTTCTCCATAGCCTGTCACTTCAGAACTGTTCGGACTGGGTGACAGACAAGGAGCTGCTGCCCGTTATCGGCCAGAACCAGCATCTGCAGAGAGTGGCCATGAGCGGGTGCGTTTGTCTCACCCGCCACTCTCTAGTGGCCGTGTCCTTGAGTTGCATGCACCTCCAGCACCTCGGCCTGGCGCACTGTGAATGGGTGGACAGCCTGTCCCTGCGCAGCCTGGCTGACCACTGCGGGGGGCTGCAGTCCATCGACCTAACCGCCTGCCGCCAGCTCAAGGACGACGCCATCTGCTACCTGGCCAAGAAGTGTTTGAAGTTGAGGTCTCTATCGCTGGCAGTCAACGCCAACATCACTGACGAGTCGGTGGAGGAAGTGGCCAAGAACTGCAGGGGCCTGGAGCAGCTGGACCTGACAGGTTGCCTGCGGGTCAGGAACCAGTCCATCAGGTATAGTCTATCTTATTTTCAAGTATAATCCAACTAACTTTGTGCCATCCCACCACCTCACTTGTGCACCCATCCATAAGATCCTCTGCGTGCTGTGCTCACAGGACTCTGGCAGAGTACTGCCCGAAGCTGCAGTCCCTGAAGGTGAATCACTGTCACAATGTGACAGAGTCAAGCCTGGATCCTCTACGGAAACGCAATGTAGTGATAGATGTTGAGCCGCCTTTGCAGAGGGCTCTGGTACTTCTTCAGGACGTGCTGGGGTTTGCACCCTTTATCAATCTCCAGATATAGCCAAAGGGCCATCTATCTGTCCAACAAGAGCGCACAGGTAGGTAATATGAGCAGTATATCTACTGTAAGAGCTTTTGATGTGTTTATATCCAAAACTGTCTGTCAAATATCCAAACCGGGCTAGAACTCAACCACAATGAATTTATTACCAGTCTATTTCCAGCCGATAATGATGGTGACAGTCAATCAATTGTAATCGATATTTGTTACAGGTGTCTTCATCATCAAAGCGCTCGCTTTAAGCTGCGTCACAAGGACACGTGCGTTGCTCTAAAAAAACGTCAAGACAATCCAAGAAGACCTGGATGTTTTGCACTCAAGTTTGTGTGTCAAAATAATGTTGATAAAACCACTCACTGAACTGTGATCAGTGATGCATATTTAAAGAGGAAACTGAAAATAAGTCTTCATTTGTGACTGAAGCCATGTACTTTGAAGAATTGCTGCCTCATGTCCAAAAGATGTCACTGCACTATTTGTTGATCATTCAGTGTTGTCATAATGTGTCTTTATAGAAAAGCAGTTCTAACCAAAGTACAGTGTATTTGTTTTGTTGTTTTTTTAAACAAAGTATTATACTTTGTGTATATTACATTTTAAGAACCTTTTATCTTACGTTTCATTTAGAAACATAAAAAAAAAAATGTTTGAGTTTAATTAAACATTTCATTTTGCATGTACGTGCCTGCTTAAAGGATCAATTCACCCAAATCGCACAAAAACATTTTCTCACTTTGCACTAGCTTTGTCGAGCAATTTCGTTTTATTTGTTCATGTTTTATTATCTCCACTACAGAGACTTCTTCTGCCACCACAATATAATAAAGGTTAATACAATTTTGTTAGTGGTGCTGACCATGTGTCTTCCAGAAACAATGTCCTGGCTCCTCAGGATAATCCACAGACCTCATTGTCAACAGTTTTAACCGCTTCCCAATGAAAACTGTTGACCAGCTTTGTTGCTTACAGTTATGTTAACCAAAACTGTCCGCATGGCTAGATGCCACCAGAAATGAGTGGGAAAATGTTTTTATATAGTTTTTTTGTGACGTCATGAAGTGACCCTTTAATCCATATTGTTCATAAATGCTTACTTGTATAGCCTAGTATTAGTTTGAAATAAGTATAGGAATTCATTATGATCTGTTTGCCACTAAATCCTTGAAATGAATCTTGTTAAAAGTACGTGTGTTGAAATGCGGTTGCCCGGTAATACAGCCTATGAATTATAGTATAATAGAATTAATTATTACATAGTAAAATACAGTACCATCAGAAATAGCTGTCTTTTCCACTGCATAAAGAGGCACAACTCTGCTGTGATGTAATCAACTGTTATGTATATAAATACCTTAGGGTATCTGAAAATATTGATCCCATACCAGTGCTCTCTTTTTTTCCTAAATTTGATGTGATAATAGATTTGTCCAAACAAGTGTGGAATATAAAGCTCAAAGACAGCAACAAATAGTCTTCAAGTATAGGTAACAAGGTTTTTTGGCAAATAAGGGGGCAATGCTCATTTTTACATCTGTTCTTGACGGATTTAATATATAAAAACATTCAAAATAATGACCAGGCCTACTTTTTCTTTGAGCTTCTTAAATAATGAAAATGAGCCCCTATCTATAACCTGCTGTGAATAGCAGGATTCCGCTAATTCCTCTAATTCCCTTGCCTGTCAAACATAAAGAGGGTATTGTCAAAGCGTTGCAGCGGTGTGGTTAAAGATGGGGTTAATCTATTCAGTGCGCTGTTGTTTTATGACTCAAACTGGCACAAGGTGGCAGCAATGAGTCAGTATATTTCACTGCTTTAATTCTGTTATTGGAGAGGCTGCATGACTTCTAAACTACAGGACCTTCAGGAGCCACAGTGGTAGTCTACAGTGTTAAATATGTCAGGGTAAAGTGTCAGTGTGTACATACAAAAGGCCAAGATACTTTAAGACTTAGAGAAGGAGTCTAATGTTTGAGTGGTTAGACAGATTGTGAAAATAAACATCATGATCTTGTTAACACGATGCAGTGAATGCACAATAAGAATTCATGCTTCCCCTTGTTGCTACAGCTACGCGTTAAAACCCCTTCTTACAGTTTCCTCTGGTGGTCCGATTGGCAGACTATATTGTAACTTGTCTCTGTGACAACACAACAGGTCTATTTTCCACTTGATGGCATGGTTTACCCCATCTGCTGCGTGCTGTCCACAAGCTGAATTTGCACCAACAGAGAGTTGTGTTTGGAGGGCTTCAGGGATCGACCAGCATCCTTCTGTTTGCTGTGCTGATCATCATATTGTACCGCTGTGCCTCCGAGGGGACATCACAGTGTCGTTAGTTATAAAGTGAATCTTGAAATTTCAATTTATAAAGCAACTCACGCCGCATGTCATGCTGTAGATACTCATATTTACACACATTTAGCAAGATGTTTCTTACTTTTATGCAAGAGTTAAACAGGGATGTCTGGTTAGAATCAAAACATTTATCCCTCAAAATAAGAAATAATTAAAAACAGATTATACTCTTATGTTCTTGTATCATAAAGCACGAAAGAGTTTCAGTTAAAACACACTTACTGAAATAAAAGATAACTTCTCTGTCTCTCATCTGTATAATAATTAGTATAAATAACATCTTCAGTGACCCAGCAGTGGCCCGTGCTTGTCGCTGCTCAGCAGTCAGTGGGTTAAAAACATTTCAGACTACATTCATCATGTAGGACCTCAATTAGCATTGATCTGCAGGGGGGGAAAGAAACATCGCTGCGTTATTATATACCATGGAGCAATTTCTGTTCCAGTGATTGAGTGTATGGGGGGATTTCTCAAACATAGCCGGCCTAACATATTTTGTCTTCCTGTCAATAATCTAGCACTTGTCTAAATTATTGATCAATAGCAACTGATCATTTTATACCTAGGCACAACAGTGAAGGTGGTCCATTTTATTCAGTATGCAGTTTTAGCCCCTGGCAGCGTGTAATATACTGTACTTATTAAAACTAAGAATAAATCTAAGTTTAATCTCTGCTGCTGCTTTCAAAGTCCTCTCTGACAGAGTAACTCACTGTTGTTGTTTAGAGGCTCGTGTCGTTGCAACTGGTTCACACAACAACTGCAATCCTTTTAAAAACAGGCCTTTTTCACAGCAGACATTTTGACTTGTTATAGAAAATGCACAGGTGTAACTAATTACATTAGTGATGGCTCTGTTCTATTCAAATGTCCCAGTAAGGGACTGTATCAAAGTTATGATATTATTTCATAAAAAGCAAGGCCCTCCCCAGCATTACTAATATTCTATATGGAACCATATTCATTCAATCACTAATAACTCTAATCTGTTTCTCCTCCTTATTTTGATGGGGAAAATACAATTTAAATCCCATGAGAAATGTATGAACAATTAAAATATAAATCTGGGACGAGAAAAAGTTAAAAAGACCCTCCCATTCCCTCTGACCTCCTCCCAATAAATGGTGTACAGTTCCTAAGTCATGACAGTGTGACAGTGAGCCAGCATGCACAATGCTGGGACCCTGAAACTGAAGCAGCTAAATTGAATTCAGCCATCATTCATTTTATTATTTACACTTTTTTTTGATGTGACATGTCAAAATATCCTCTGTCACATATTAATGCTGTCATATTCTCATCAGAGTCTAGACTATGAGCTGACTCAGTCAACTGTGTGGGTTTTAGGACCAAAGGAAGCTGAAAATACGAGTTCATTCCACCTTCATACTGGCAAAATCGGAATTAAAGTCATTCTTATAAATTAGTTTACTCCCTACTTTAACTACTTCTACTTTACTTTGAAATTTGGTTTCAGAAGAGACATTTCTTCTCTAAATCTGACAGGAATGACAAAAAAATGTACAACAGACAAAGTCTTACTAGTGTTTGGTATTGTAAGCTATAGTATACAATTCTGATCAATCCTGTTTTTGAGGTGAAAAAAAAACAAATGGTTTCATACATTTCTTCAAAACTCATCTGCAGGACACATTTACTTGATTTTTGATACATCATCTAAAATATCAGTGCAATTTGGAGCTCATTAAAGAACCCAAATGCATGTTTTCTGTTTAAAAAAGGTAAAATATGTTTATTGTGCTTATACATATATATTTAACTTTTTAAATCAACCTTACGGTAATAGAATGTTCCTAAAGTGTTTTTTTTCTACTTTTAAATAGCTGTTGACCTTATAACTACAGGTCAAATGCCATTTGTCTTCTGTCACAAAAGATCCCAGTCAAAAAAGAGACGTGAATGTAAATTTTACTTCAGGTAAATAAGACCAGTCTGGAAAACCAACAATACACAAATATACTTAGAACTGATTTTCACGTAACATTAACCAACTGAATAATAAAGCAAAGAATTATCGAATTATTTTTGTTATTCATATGAATGCAAGATTTTATTATTTTTTATCTTCAGCATGTGTGAAAAACACATTCTGCTCAAGAAAATAATCATGAATTGGTTTAGTACACTTTTCAGCTTCATGTTAATTAAATGAAGTTCATATAAGGTGGGGAGAGAATTACTGTAGCTGTTCAGATGGGCCCAAAACTGTTAGAGATTTTGTTCATTTTCATATTTTTAATTAACAGACTTCTTCTCCCGTCTTCCATCAGTGAATGAGTCTTTCTTTCATTTATTTGATGTAGTTTATCTCCTCCAACCATTCATATACAACCTTATTGGATCCTGCGACTTAGGGATCCATCTTTTGGCCACCAGAGAAGCATAACTAATGACAACATTAAAGTGGCTTTGTGAGCGTGGCCATCAAAATGTCGATCAGCCAAGCAAGAAATAATTTTTAAATCAGCATGAATAAACATGTTTGGGATCTGGTGAACTAAACTGCGAGGGGCTCAATTACAAAGATTTCAAAGGTGTTTGTGAACTTGTGGGAGATGCTGATGAACAGT
The DNA here is from genome assembly GCF_004916995.1 of Morone saxatilis. Classification (NCBI taxonomy): domain Eukaryota; kingdom Metazoa; phylum Chordata; class Actinopteri; family Moronidae; genus Morone; species Morone saxatilis. The sequence continues at coordinate 7,896,482 of NW_023339651.1, read as the reverse complement.
CTACCTCTTCAGGGTTCATATGTGTGTCATGGATGTGAGGCTTTAATGAAAAAAGACTGTTATGTGGAGATTCAGGCCAAGCACTGTTGTGTTTTCAGCCTCTGAGTGGAATGAGTGACGATGCCGCACAAGGCGTCTTCAGGGTGCTGTCTAATTGAAGCGACATTTGAAGCTTTTCTAGGACTCATAACTGTCAGACCCATTAGCATCTTCCTAATTACTGTACGCCTAACCCCAGACTGGACAGGAAACACACGGTCAGCTAGCTCTGGACCTCCTACTCACATAATTTATCTGTTCATTAAGACATTTTTTGTCATTTGCTCTGAATGAATAGAACATTATAGTCAGTGTGACTCAACCACTCACTGTGGCGAAGATTGTGTTGGCCCAGTTTTGTTTGAGGGAAAATTAAAAAATGTGTTCTCATGCCATCAACATTTGATAAATTAAAATTATAAGAATGACACTATTTGCAATCGTGATGAAATACTTTGATTAATTGATTAGTTGGTCAACAGAATAATAATTGCCAACAATTCTGTTAACTGATTTAGAATTTAAGTAATTTCTCTAGAAAAAAATGTTAATTGGTTCCAGCTTCTCAAATCTTCATATTTGCTTTTCTTAGTTTAAGTCATTGTTAATTGAATATATATTTTGGATTTTGACTGTTGATTCAACAAAACACTCAGTTTAAAGACGTCACCGTGGGCTCTGGTAATTTTTTTTTTTAAATCATTTGAGCTTTACTAACTTGGTAACTGCAGAAGTACCCCCTGTTTGGGAATCACTGTAGTATGGTCTGTGGCATAGCTGGAGTTGTGGGTGTTGTTCAGTAACACATATTAGTAGTAAAGAATCTTTAAGCCTTTAAGTTTGCACTCTAGCACTTCCTAATCAGTTAATCCCTCCAGAAATTAGATGATTCACTTCATGGTCTTTACAAGTCATGGTTCTGTCACTCCTTTAAAAGCAAGTGCATTTCTCCACTTTATCACAGTCCTGCTATTGAAGAGGTGACCTTCCTTCTGTCAGACAGTCCCCCGCTCTGCCACCAGTCTTGAGTTCAGCAGCCCAATTCTGAACACCCAGAGGCCAAGTTTCTGTAGCTACGCTCAATTTGCCTGCGATATAAACACACTGATTTACGTAATAGAGAATATGTATACAATAAGCAATGATGAGGATTCGTCCTGGCAGGAGCATTTTGCCCTCTGACTAATCTGAGCTGCTAAATTGTGAGTAACTGTGTTGAACTTGTGTCCTCCAGCCAGCAGAGATCAGAGTTCAGCGTTCTGCTGTAATCACTGATCACATCTTGTTATGCTTAGTGGACACTGAAAGATGCTAGAGGCTGTCTCATCATTTGCTTTGTGGGGAGATTAAGATCTGATTTAAACCAAGGAAAGATGACTTTGAATTCAATGCACAGCGGTTAGACGCTTACATTGTGCTCCTTTCTTGTACAATGTAATGTCTATGAATGGGGGTATCTATAGAGACTGTGATCATTTGTAGTGGGATATAATCTACATGTTTGAAGCCATAATTAGATTAGTGTCATCTGAACGATTAAAAAAATCGAAACCAAAATATCACCAAAGTGTCTGACAATGATTCTCTCCTCCGTCTCATTTCTTGTGTGTTGCTTCACTGTCTAACAACTCTGACATAAAGGAAGCTCTTAGTATTGCTTGACAAATGGAGAACAAACAGCAAAATATGTGTTTAGTACATGTCTGGGCCCGTAGATTAATGACATTAACGAAGTTTCCATTAGCGCGGCGATTGGGGGAGACAGAGGCATCCATGCGTAAATCCACATGACTGAATCACTGATAAGAGAAAATGAAACACATCTCTATGGGCCAAGAGGGGCCAGGAAACGCCACTCCAAATTAGCCTGCAGCCCAATTTGTTGTTACTTCATTAACTGATCAGCATCTGTAGAGCAGAGGAAGGAAGTTGTGAACCCATCTTTTGCCCAAAAATTCCCTTCCTTGCCTTCGCTGTGCAGAGTGGCAGCATGGCACAAAGTGACAGGAGCTCCCCCAGGCAGTATTGTGCTCAAGGGTTTCATCTAGTTGAGGTGGGTTTGTTCATTCAGCTCAGGCCTGATATATGAGAACAAAATTCTCTTTTTTTTGTCCCAACCTAATGATATGTTGCGTAATCTTAATGCTGATATTTTTGCTGTGTAATCCATTGTTTCATGGCTTATTCAGTAGTTATCAGATGACCTTAAGTTTCCATATCTCTGTCCTTTTTCAGACTATTTAGAGTCATAGTCCTTGGAGTATAGAGTTTCAGATCACAGAAGATTATGCAGTGTGTTGCTGCTTCCAAAAAGCATTTTGAAATTATACTTGAAACGGCTAAACAAAATGTATATGTCCTCGCTGCTAAAAAAAATGGGGTTAAAAGATTTGAAATAGTTGAAACAGTGAAACATTGATGTTTGTACTACTTACTGTTTGCTTGAAGTGGCAGTCAAAATACAAATACTGAAAGCAATTGAAATAGTTACAATAGAAATGTCAGCTGAAGACAGACAGATGAATGTAGTCAAAAGGTTAGTTGACGTGGAAGTGGTGAAAGCAGTTCAAGTGTCATTTAAAGTGAAAGTTAATAAGACAATAAAACTTTTACACAGCAGCCATTTTGACATGAAATAGTAGGGTAAACACAGGTGTTACTAATGATACTAATTTAAGGTTCTGTTCCATTCTGGTCAAACTGAGGCAGGGTGCTGTTACTATGCATGCTGGCTCACTGGAAAGGCTCTGCTACACTACATGGAACTGAGCCTTAATTAGTATCACTGGTAACACCTGTGTTTGCCCTACTATTTCATGTCAAAATAGCTGCTGTGAAAAAGGTCTACTGGCAGGTGATGATGCATTCCATGCAATACACAACAATGGAAAAATCTGAGAGGCCTGAAGAGAGCATTAAACCTCAACTGTGATTACGGAAACACTATAGAAACTATGAAAAATTTGAACTATTACAATAAAATATGAAGGGTGGGAAATCTTTTAAAGTTTAAATGAAGTTTGTAGCTGAACGTATGAGTGTGTATGAGGAGGTTTAAGAAAAGTTGAAAATGTCGGAAAAGATTGACGGAATGTTCAAAGTTTGAACGAACACAACCTTGAACATTCCGTCCATTAATTTCAATGGTGAAAAAAATTATTAGATATGATATGAAAATGTTGAATAAAGTTTTGACTTGCTTATTTCTGCTCTGAACTTAAGTAAAAATGCAATTTTTCCTGACGTTGAGTTTTCTGGGTTGGAGCTGTCTGTACACACACTAACACTGGTACAGCTGACACAGGAGACGTTTTCCTGGTATTTGTGAACATTCAGTAAAGGGAAAGCACATACTGATGCCTATTGCTGACACCAAAAACAATGCCTCATAGACAAGGCAATAAGTCACTTACAACAAAACACCATCTCCCCAGTGTCCTTTACAGTGTCACATTTGGCACTCTATACTGTTACAGGTAACAGTGTTTTAATTTTTTACTTTTAAGTCTGCAGCATAACAGTACTATACTATTTCAGCTCTTGAATTCAAGCCTGAATAGAACTTATGTAACAATATGAGAACCTCTGAATATGAGACAGACTGTAAGATATTTTGGAATAAATATGTAAACACGTCTCAACAAAAGCTCAATGGAAAGATATGAACAAATAATTTACTATTTACAAATTAGAAATACTGTCTTTTAATTGTAATGCAGTTACATAAATAAAAAAAATCAATTACAACATGTACATGTACTTCAATTCCACAGAGGTGGAAAAGTTTAATGCTGTGTATGTTTTATTATTAATGATTATTTAAAGGAATGTACTCTTCGATCTCGCATCTCTGATCATTTGTTTTGGATGGACGATTATTGTAAGGATGATTATCTGCAATGTTCATGTGGGTTGTGCATGACATGTAAATAAACATAATAAAAATTACAAATATAAGCACTATTATTATTAGATTGATTATCAAATGTACTTATGAGGTAATTACATCATAAATGAAGCAGAAATAAATGAAATGGTTATTGGATGAATGCTCTTAAAGTAGCAGGACATCAGGGCTGAAGTAGATCAGTGGAGGTTTAGGTGTAGCTGAGGGGCCTTTTGTGCTCTTATCTGCTGATGGAACTGGCTAGGATGGCTAGTTTCTTATCTTCCATGGCCCACTAATATCCACAGGGGACCAACATCGTTTGGCACCCTGAAATCCTTTTTCCTACACCGGATGGGAAATCAGCCTGGGTGGATCAGAGGGGCTTGAGACATGGATGCCATATGGCCCCTTTTTATTCCCTGTGGAATTTGGGCCTTTGGGATGCCCAGCATCTAAATGCACACAAGAGATTTTGACAATATGTGCCGTGACAAAGGCATTTTGGCAGTTTATGTTGTTGTTTGTCATTACTGGCACATCACTTAGATTCATTTGCATTTTTCAGCACTGAAGAGGTGACTGTGTCTCTGGACGCAAATGCATAAAACTGGACTTTTTCAGATTCTAATGGAATATGGTTTTGAGTAAATCTTGTAATTTAGGTAGTGTTGTTAAGATCAACAATTCTTTGTTCTCAGAGAGATCTAAGAACAAAGAGAGATCTAAGAACAAAGAAAGACATTTACAGTCAGACCTTTCATACAACTACACAGTCTGCCTACAACACGAAGACCACAGTTATACAAATATTAAATCAGTCAACCAACAATTAACAGAAACAATTACAAGAGACATTGAGAATAATATCTAAATGAAATAAAATAATCTAGTTTCAGAGTGGTGTGATTCTTATTCACTTGAAAGCTGCCTGGTACCTGAATCCAGTCCTGCCATGATTATTATAGCACATACACATGGGGTGTCCAATAACAGTGTACTTAAACAATATAACACAAAATATTCCACAAATCAGAATTAGACAGAAATGTAATGAGAATATCACGAATAAAATTAATCAGATAAACAATTTCACACTAAATAAATAAACTTAAACCAGTCCACATAATAATTAAGAATACATTTAAGAATGTTTACAATCAAATTTATTACCCAGTTTTTCTAATAAAATAAAATACATTTTGGGCTTAAATGTCTAAACACAGACAAAGTAAGGTTACATCTTTCAGGATTGATTGACAGGGCTATTTATAATAAAAAAAGAAAAGGGTGCACTACTGTATCTGGCCAGCTGAGGACATGCTTTCCTCAGACTGGGAACATATAGCTTTATGTAGGCTCACCTACCCACTGTAATCCAGCAGTAAGATTAGACTCAGCTTTATTGTCATTGCACGCAGTAAGTAGTACAATGAAATACAGCTGAACATCTACCTAGATTGTGCAAACAATAGCAAATGTGCAGATACTGTATTAAATAGAGACTGGACAATAAAACAATATACAAAATGTCCTGTATAAATGAATGCAGCTATAATGTAGCTTTCATATATACAGTGTGAACAGAATCCAATAAAATACTATGTTATAAGCAGGTATATGATACGTGAAGTATAAAAGAGGACAATAGACAGTTGAAAGTCTGAAATACAGTTAAATACAGACTAAATATAAGCCATTATTGTTAAATGTGGTTGTTTCACTTGATAATTAGAACATATACAAAAAGCTTTTTAATATTTTCCAAGTTATTTTTGTGAAATAATTCCCACCAAGGCCATCAGTGGGTGTAGATAAGGACTTTTGAAAGCCGACCCCACACTCTGAAGTGACCAACTTTTCCCACGCAGGTGTAATCCGCAGTGAGCTGAACCCACCACCGCACAATATGTTTATGACGCAGACTGAGAGACCTCCATCGAACTTTTCTTTATGAACTAGATTGAGGACAATTTTCCTGCTGAAAGGTGGTCTACCTGGAAGGCCGGGGCTCACTGCCAGCTGCATGTCATTTCTATCAAATGTGGCCTGGGTCTGTCAATTAAGAAAACACAGGGCAATCTGTGGCTGCTGAAAGAGATCCCCTTGGCCTGCTCCCAGGCTGAGAGACGGCCTTTTGTTCCCAGGCATGTCTCACATACTTTCAGAGCCCAGATAAGCTCAGGCTTCATGAAACCCTGCTTTATATTTGCCCACTGTAATGTCTCTGTGGGGTCAGGGAATATGGGGAAGCACTGTCGGCAAAAAGGTAATATCCCCCCTCCCACACACACATTATAGGGTCAGGAATAGAAGCCACAGGTTAGGTGGTCCTGAGGCCTGGCCAGGGGACTTTTTTGCTGAATGATCCCCTCCTCCCATGTGCCCACCCTCGATCCTTTTCTACGTCTTTCATACAGAAGACGTAAAAACTCCAAAACAAGCAGGCAGCTTTAGCTGTTTCCTGAAATCGGATAAACAGGTATACTCTATGCCTGGATCAGCCAGTGTGTGGGGGGGGGGAATTTGTTTTAGTACCAGCCGGACCACCCACAGACAAGTAAACAGGTACATCAAGGTGGGTTGAAATATAAGTAGAGGGGAGGGGGAGGTTCGAGGCTGGCAGGTAGGGGGGATCAGAGGGGACTGGGACCTCTCGATGACTTGGCGTTGTGCGTTATTATAAAATATGTCTTGTAAGGGAAAGAGGCTAAAGGCAAATACCAGGCATTCTTTTTGCAAGCTATTCTTACTTCTACCAGTATATCTAACTTTGACTATAGAGGACAAGTGTATAGTTTAATTATATTAGGTGTGTTTTCATGATTTGTTGCTGCTGTTGAATGTTTTACTAGAATGTGTTTCACAAGTTTGAAGATATGTTGTGTCTTATAATCACAACTCCACAAACTGTCAAGTGCTTCATTTTTGCTATTAGTAATAGTGGTCTAGGTTGTAATTACACCTGTTGGTAACGCCTATGGGTACCCTGCCATTTTGTGTCAAAATGGCTGCTGTAAGAAAGGTCTACTAGTTGTTTGAGTTGTTTGTTTTTCTATCTTTGGCTTATATACAGCAGTGGTTCCCTAAGTTTTTCCTGAACGGACCTCTCTTCTGCCATTGAGTGAAATGACGACCCCTGACTAAGTGACGTATTTTATGGATATTTAATATTATTTTCAATGAATAACAATAACAGTACAGAACAAGTGATAAACTGTAAAATTAAATGAAATAGTGAACGCAATAACAGCAACAAGAAGTTTGTGTAAAACAAGCAATTTGGAAGAATTTTGAGCAGATTATTTCCTGTGAATAACTGCATCAGAGAGGAGTTTTCCTGATAAAATCAATAGATTTTTTTTTTTTACAATCATCCATATTTAATAGGCTTCTCTTTTTTTGGACAGATTTAGCAGTTTTTCTTGACATTTGCCCATTGTTCTATTAGCTCTTTGGTTGTGTTAAAGGTCCGGTGTGTAAAATTTAGGAGGACGCTTGGAAGACTGAGATGTAGTCAGATGGTTGCAACCTGCAACTTTACCGCTAGATGCCACTTAATCCTACACCCTGGTGCTTCAGTAAAGAAAGAATGTGTTGAATTTTCTCATTCATTACGTACAGTTATTTCATTTTTCTCTTAAATGATAATAGTGGTTATAGTAGCCTACACAGACATTTCCTTCATCATTGTCAGCAAATTGCCCATGCAGGAGTGAGGTATTTAACGTCCGGTTTGGGTGTAGTTCCATTAGATAGTTTTAAGACCATGCTGAGTGCTCTTGAAAATTAGTTTTTTGGCAACTTCCTAGGATGCACACAGTCTCCCAGCAAGCCACCAAGGCTTTGTCAAGACCGCGCTGGTTTAAGCTTGCAGCTTTTCAAGCCTCCCATTATGCTTGACTCAGTCGGGCAGAAAGCAAAAGAGCCTTTTCTGCAGTCATGTGGGCATACTGGCATTATACACAGTTCAGTATTAGATATTTGTGAGTCATATAAACAGAAGGGAGGGCACTGAGGCTTCTTGAAGAAAAAAAAAACTTTATAATTGGGGAGTTATATAAGTGTCTAAATCCTCCTCCAGGGATTTAATTTTTCCCCCATTGTGTGTTTTGAAAAGCAGGAAGACCTCACAGCAGAGGTGACAAATCCTCTGACATAGAAATCACTGCAGTACAGTTTAAGGATTGTAAATGAGTCTTCAGGTGAGGTGTATTTAACTGCCTCCAACTGTGATTCTTTATTTAAGATTTTGCTGTATTTAACTATAAACAGTCAATTATATAGGCTTCATAGATTTCTTCATGTGTATACCAATAAAAGAAAATTTGTAGAATCTACTTTATTTTTACAGTCTTTACCTAATTAATACAAAAACACATTAAAGTAGATATCTAAATGGAGTATGTATTTGGATGCATGGATAGTCCTGCTCCAAGTGTATTTATCGTACCTCTTCTGAAATCGGCCCACTTTTTGAGTCTCCTTTTAGACATTCAGGTCTATTTAGCCTCATGCACCCTTGTGTAGATTTGTTATGGTTCTCTTCTTTCTTCTGTAGTCTCCCCCAATTATAAACTGTATAGATTTCCCCATGGTGAATCCCTGTCCTCTCTTCACATCTACAGTGTGCATGTGGGTGTGTATCTGTGAGCTCGTTGTGTGTGTGTATGTGTGTGGCTCCCTGTTGGCCCAGATGCTGGGGTGTGTACACTGTGTAAATCTGGGGCTAGTCGGGTCGCTCAGGCATGACCTGGACTATGTTGGGCCTTGTCTTCTGAGCGCCTCCAGCAGTGTTCCCCTCCTCAGCTCTGACCAGCCAGCCTCACAAACAAGGATTTAGGTCATCTTGACCCCCCTGCATCACCCGTGAGTTTGTTAACGTGGCTCTGAGTCACTGCTTCTGATGATATGTGGACATGGAGTTTAAGATGTTGTTTGTCATCTGGCTTCATATTTAATTCTTTACCAAAGCCTATAAACACAATGGTTGTACTTTTCTGTATTCTGCAATTATAAATATATAAAGTATACAGTATACACATACCCAAATATAGCATGTTTACATACCCACTGCCTCAAAATGTATATATGTAAAATCTATTAATAACCGAGTAGTAGTGTCGTGTTGTAGCACTTTAATCCCATTCTTTTATGCTGTCCCACTGCCACTGTACTATAGGATTATATAGTGAAAATCAGTGGGTGTATCTTTAAACCTGCAATAATTTACCTTTTTGGCCACTTGGGAGCAGAGCAACAAGCTGTGAACATAACACTGACATACTGTATTATCACCTTATGTCATGGTGGTTAGCAAACAGTTCATCCAGCACACACAGAGCAACAATTCCTTTGAAGTTGTTTTTCTGGCTGTATGACAAATGTGAGTCCATTATTCACTCTCTCCTTTTTACTCTGTTTTGGTTTCCACCAGGGAAATATCTGGTTTTATAGAACCTATAGGCACTTCACTGTGTTCACCAGCTAGTCGTTTACTGCCTCTGCCTGCTGTTTGGTGCTGGGCAGACAGTGTACAGTGAGTTTATTAAAGCTTGCTGAACTTACTTTGGCATGATCCGAGAGTAGTGATAAAAATGACACTCGTAGGCAGCGATATATGCCTATCTAGCGTCCACCCTGTGGAGACAGAATGAATGAAAGCAATACATAGAACTTTAAAAAACAACTGGATTAACAGGCAAACCTAAAGAGATTTATTTGGTGTGGTGACCAGGGTGCCTTAACCTCACCTTGAAATCTCTTTGTTGTTTATGATGTGTAAAAGAAATCTCACCTGCACAGTCAGTATACTCTCAGCGGATGAATACACCCTCTCTTATAAGTCATTATGATGGACAAAATTGGTAAAGTACCACAAAGAGACAACATCATGATAGAGGCCTTTTGCACAGCAAACATTTTGAAACATCATAGTAGGAAAGCACAGGTTTCACTAATAACATTAACAATGGCTCCTTTCTGTTCAAGTGTCCCAGTGAGTTGTGGCATTGTGACAGTGATGAACAATACCAGGACCCTGAAACAGAAGCAGCTAAATGGAATTCAGCCATCATTCATTTTATTATTTACACCTTTCATGCTGTTACATCTGTTTTGTTATGTTTAGATAAATAGAATTGTCTTTGGGTTAGGGTTAGATGAATGGATGGTTGTATAGCTAAAAACACATTCTGTACTTTGTGTCAACTGATTTTTATATGCACATTTTTTATCATTTATTTACTTGTTTGGAGGGGGCTTATGCACTCCCTCACTTCTACAAATACCACCACACTGCTGCACTTAAGGGAGTGCAAAGGCCTGTCCTAGAACAGGCGTACCAGTACAACATTTACATGGTGCCTCTGAAATCAGATTATGTATGGGTTCAATTGACTTAATGGATTTGAAAAGACTAGATCCTATTAATGAATAGGCTGCCCTACGGCACTGCCCCAACCAATAGCAAGCTAATCTGGCATGCAAATTAAATCCTGCCTCAATATGCCTGCCTGTTTAATGCGATCCATTACACAGTTTCACTTATTTATATATACTATTATAAAAGAATAGGCTTATAAACAAACTGAGGGAGGGGTTTGTCCTATAAATGGTGCTGTGCTGGCCTGTTTCCCTGCACAGTGGCCCTGGGGCTGGTGGAGGGAGCAGTGATATTCACTGTCGTTCACTGCCAGTCACTGCCAGTGAGGCAGCCTGTGCTGTAGAAAACATGGAATTACTCTCACAGCTTTTAACTTTCCACTTTTAACCGTAATTTTTTCTACCGGAATATTTTTTATTGCTGTATTTTCTGTATTATACATGCAGGATATTTAGCAATCTCATATAATGCATCATGAAAAAAATGTTTAAGGTGAGATTTGATCTGTTTCTGATTTGATTGTGTTTGAAATATTTAATCTCCTGTGCACTCTTTTGCACTCCAGATTCACCACGCCATGCTGCAGGGAGATAAATGATTTGTAGGCTGAAGTGTGTATTCGAAGTCATAATCTGGCACATGATCACGCTGAAGGCTGAGCGGGATGTCTGCTGAGGAACTCCGGCGCTTCCAGCCTCTCTGGTTCTGCCAGGCTCTTCATGCCTGGTTACCTTAGAGCCTGCTTTGTTAGTGTCGGAGGGAATAGGGGTCAGGGAGAGGCCAGATTTCACCTGACCCCTCCTGAAATATTACAGCCTGGTTTACTTACGTCTGCAGCTGAGGAAAGAGCTGGGAAGCCCTGGGAGGAAAAAGGAGGGGGTATAGAGAGAATATTGTAAGAATCTGATGAGGGTTTTTCCACTGATGAGGTTACATTGTTGCTCTACTAGTATAATTTCAGTCAATTCCCTGAATTGTATTGCCTAAACATGTTCCCTTGTAGCCTGTATAGTCTCATGTAATACTGGCCTTACCGAGGATCAAAGTCTGATTTAATCTGGTTCAGCCACTTTCAGAGCATACTTCAGCACAACTGGCTTTTTGAACAAAATTGAATAAGACGTGAATTGAATATTTTCTGTTTATCTGACATGGGTTCCTTAACAAATATAAATAAATAAAGCCTTCCCAATGCAGGTATGCTTGAGTGTGTGCACCTCATTTCAAGCACAATTAACTTGAAATGGAGTGCTGCAGGATCAATAGTCCCCATTTGATCCAGGGGGGTCTGTCACTCCATGGAAATGGCACACATATGGTAATACAGCCAGCTTAACAACAACTTAGAGGATTTACTGTTGCCGTTTTCAGGCTAACATGAATAAAAACAAACAGTGGGCCACACTTGGGAGCCATCTTCTTTTATCTCAGCTTCAATTAATCTTAAAGAGAGATACCATTTAGAGCTAATGAACGGGGGGTAAAACTAATGCATATTGATATCAAGAGGTGAAAGCATCAGAATAAGATTGTGTGTAATGTTCACAACCATAGCAGGGGAGTCATGTTGCAGAATCCGTCGCTATAGGCAGCCTGGCTAGCTTGCCTCAGAACACAACATAAAAAGATAAATGAACACTGAATGACCCTGACGTAGCCCCGTTCCTTCATCATATAAATAACAAAAAGCAGAGCGAATAAAGCAGACTGTGCCGGGGCCAATTCCCCAAAGGGTGCTTATATGAAATTCAACTTTCAAGCGTTCTCCCTGCTCAGAATGTGGCATTTATTTGCAGGACTCTGTTTCAATTTAAAGGGAATGGCAGCTGAAGGAGGCACAGGGGACAGTGTCTCATCACCGCCACTTACCACTCTTATAGGCCTGCTGCCGGGGAGGAAAACCTCAGCAGGCAGCTCCACTTAAACAGTGAAGACCTCCACCAGTCAATGTAATGTGCAAGGCTCTGATAGCCTCATATTCTCAGTCCTGTTTGAGTGTGTGGGTGTTTGTTTGTGTGCGTGTGTATGTTTGTGGCAAAGTGATGCACACTGAAAGATTGGTGGTGTTTTGTAACGCTTGATATGTTTAATGGTTTTTCATATTTGGTCTCTAACCACGACTAAGAAGATTTAGACATTAACAAAGGTTTCGTCATTTTTTTTATTAGCTTTTCAGCTATCATGGTATGAAGTTTTCATTAAATAAAAAATACATTAGCACATCAAATTCAAACTAATTTAGCAAAAGTAAAAAAAAAAAAACCCACACAAATCTGTTTTTATTTTTGCAAAATTAAGTTACAAGAAGATCAATACCACTCTAATACCTTATGTCCATGAAATATAAGTCTGCAGACAGCAGGCAGTTAGCTTAGCTTAGCACAAAGACTAGCAAAGGCAGGTAATAGCTAGCCTGCCTCTGTCTAACAGTAACAGAATCTGACTTCCAGCACCTTTAAAGCTCATGGTAATATCTTGTTGCTACCTTTGGACAGAGCCAAGCTAGATGTGTTTTCAGTCTGTGTGCTAAGCTAAGCTAACCGAGTGCTGGTGCTAACTTCATATATGTTTATGTGCAAAAATGGCAGTGATATCAATCTTCTCTAATTTCCCAAATTGTCTTTAAAGATCCCATGAAATGAGCACATGCACCTCCTGGGAAACTGTACATCTTCAGTGGTGACTCAATAATTAGTGCAATTAAATAATTTTAAAATTATATTGTGCCTGTTCAGTAAAATCCAGCTGTTTTACTAACTATTGCTTTACACTTAAAGCCAAGTTGTAATGCCTAACATACACTTCTTGCTCATATGGTGTAGTGTATGTGATGGTGTTGTTAACATCATTGTGTGCACATTTTTATTATGACTTGCCAAGGGACTGCAGGTGAATATGAGCTATAAGCGTGACTGTTATTTATTTTACATTCAGTTGATTCAGGTTGTTATATAGGGGTAAATATATCTGAACTGGACCAATGAAAATATCATTGCAGATAATGGAAACCAGGCATAAACTTCATGCATCATGCAATTATATATGTCTTTGCCATAAAACTGGTACATGTTTTATTAGCTGTCAATTACATGCTGAGGGTTCACTACTCTTAGATAAAAAAGTGTTCATTTATGTAACACTTATAAGTAGATTAGTGCTTTTAAGTACAGAAAAAGGCTAAATATATATGTTATATATTTCACTCATAAATCAACCTTCATACACACACACTCATCGTCATCATACAGAGCAACTAAAATGATACTGCATTATTTTACACCTTTGTCTCCTAAACATATCATCATATTAAAGAGATATGATTAATTTTAGCTGTATTTTTTTAAGGTAATTTTGCACAAAGCTGTATGATAAATGCTTAAAGAGACCATCCTATAGGTCACGTGTTTTGATGCTGAAAACAAAATTAATTATCTTGTATTTTCACCCTAGGAGTCACTGAGCAACCAGACTAACTAAAACAGTGTGACTTCCCGCCCAAGGACGTTCCTGGGACCGTTCTTGAAAAGACGGCATACGGACGTTCCTCGCCCAAAGGGTTAATGTTGATGAAAAACAAACAAACATGTCCATAAATAGGTGCTTTCCCTGGAAGAAAGACTTTATATGCTACAAGCTCATTTGAAATTCAGCTGAATGTCTCGCACAATGGTCGAACATACAGGGCTGACGATGGGGGGTAAATTAGAGCTCGGAGATGAATTATCAAACAATTAAAAAAAAAAAAAGCAGAAAAGAGGCTGAGCCAAAGGGAAACAGAGCACAGATGATATTGGCAATGGTTTTGGAGATGATCTTGTCTTTCTGGGTTAAGACAGTAAGTTTGTCCTCTTATTTGTTTTATTCTTTTGTTTTCGTGCTTTTGCTGCACACCAGGAGCTGTTTTAAGAGCAAACTGTAGGAAAATTAAATCTTTATCTATTTCTCAGTGATCAACAAATCAAATGTGAAGTCACATGAGCTGACAGTGAGCCCAGTGAAATGGCAAAGGATGTGTCCATCCCCACCCCCACTCTCGCTCCACCCTGCTCTCTGTGTTCTAGCGATATTCATTTTGATTTCAATTAAAGATCCTGAGTGTGACTCTCGGAGAGAAATTGCCTGCCTTTAATTAGGTAGTCTAAGTTCATGGAAGCAATTGTTGTTTCCCCAGCACTTTCAATTTGATGAGCCAAGGACTCCCATTTTATAGCTATGAATGAATATGGTTTCATACCCCTCAGGTTCCTTGTCCTGCTAACTGTCTTGCAACCAGAGAATATTACTTGTGTGTTTCTCATTAGTCGTTGGGGTTATGCTGCTGTGGGGAGTGTATGTGTGTGTTCTACGTGTGCGTGAGTGTCCTCTGGCTTTGCTCTGGACTGCAGGTGGGCTCCTTCATCTGTGATGAAGAGGTCAGTAGCTGGCTAGGACCACATGGTGCGGTGCAGGCCGCTGCCCGCTGGTCAATAATCTATTACAGGACATCCCTCCTCCTCCTCTATGTGACTAATGCACTGCACAGAGATGGTGTCCCAGAGGTTAATGCTGCTCAGCTGACCCCAGTCCCCACTGACAAACACTGTCAATGCTCGATTCGGAAAAGCTCTTCCTCAGCCAAATATCAGGTCGGTCCACTCCAACGGCTGCTTGATGGGTGTTCAGGGATTCAGTCCAAAAGTTCAGTAATGTGTCAGTTTAATTTGTTTTCATGGTACAGAGATGTTCATTACTACTTTCTAACCGATATTAATGACCTAATACTGTTACATAAAGCATTACTAGATTAACCATTGATGGATCTATCCCTTTATAAAAGGTAATGTATTAGAAAGTGATGCCAATTGTTATTTTGACCTCTAAGCTTTAAAGGATAATTCAGCGTCTTATGTTCATAATTTTGGCCGATTGAATTAATCCAATTCATTCTTGAGATCTGTAATGCAAATGGTAAATGATATCATTTATATAGCAGTTTTATCCAAAATGTTTCACAATTTTGCCTCATATTTACACATTCACACACAGTCACATATCAACGGCAGCAAGTTATCATACAAGGTACTGACCTAACCATTGGAAGTTGTTTGGGGTTCAGTCTCTTGCTCAAGGACACTTCGACATGTGGTCAGGAGGAGCCAGGCATTGAACTGCTGACCCTGCTGTTAACCCTCTCTACTGTGGCTTAACTAGGGCGCCTGATTCATTACGAAAATGAAGTCAGGTGGGGTGTGAAAAAAAAGCAACCAGATGATCAGAAACCCCCACCTCGTGTTAGCTTAATTACAAGATAAAACGAAGGGGAACTGTAACGGATATTTTGTGTGCGCTCACGTTTGGTTCAACCTCCATAATCTGCCTAAACTCCATAATCTTGCCTTGTTTACAACCTGTCTGATCATCTCACCTGTTCTTGCCTAAACTCTCTTGTAGCAATTTCACCTTTCCCAAATGTACTTTAGTGAATACAATGACATCATAAGAAATAGAAATGATAAACTGACAGAATTATCAGCTAATTTGAGGGCGTTTGCATCCATATACGATGAACCATGTACCCCTACATACATTCTGTCACGAAGTTTAAGGCACAGAAAATAATAGAACAAGGTAAAATAAAGAAAAATAATTTTATTGGTGTCAAATTATTTGCTGTCAATGGCTGTCTGAAGTCTATTACCCACATACATCAGCAGACACTTGCTTCTGCACTTGTCTAATAGGGTTTTTTTCCCCTTAAATCTGGTCAAACACATGATCAGTTGGATTGAGGTCATGTGACTGAGCTGGCCAGTCAAACTAAAACTCCTTTTGTCTTATTGCACTGTCCTGTAGGGGCTACAGGTCAAACACTTTTTACCTGATGTGAATGTAACCATGCAGTCTCAAATTAAAGCTAAACGTCAGCACTTTAACCTCACAGCCATTGTTTCATTTCAAATCCAATGTGCTGGAGTACAGAGCACAGAGTACAGAGCCAGCACCAAGAAAATCATATCACGGTCCTGACTGCACTGTAACTGTCAGGTATTACGTGTCTAACACTCTGCTGTGTTTGTGGCTGTGAGATCTAAGGTGCCTCACTGCGTGCTGTGATAAACAGATCTCTCGATAGCACCCTGATTGGTAGAACATCATGTTATTCTGACAACCCTCACTTCCAATCAATTTATGCCACAAATTCTAACTCACATTCACTCAAGCATTGCTTGCGGCCTTGTTCCTCCATTTCCCTTTTCCCTTGTTGGCTTCTTCAGCTTCTCTCGTCCTCTGTCAGCTCAATAAACACAGCAGTCAACCAATTATTTATCCTTCCAAAAAAGATTTTAAAACCTGTGTGAGCAAAAAATATCACAGTTTGTTTTTCAATCCAATTTGCATTGAGTGATATTTGCACTGTAGTTATGAGCCCTCATATATGAATTGAAACATTACAGTCACACTGCATTCATTGTGAATAATATCCACAATATAAAGGTGATGTCTCTTTGTTTCACTCTTCTGTTTTAATAAATCACCTGCTGCCTCCGCAAGAAGCTGTCATTTGAAATTCTAGCAGCGGGTCTCGTCTGAGCCCGATGAGGACCGTGGGCAGGCCTCATGTCTGCGTGTGGAGCAGAAGGAAATTAGCCGCACCTGAATGACAAGGCAAAGGCTCCCACCCCCAGAGGGACTGTGATCTACACACAAACTCCCTTTTAATAGACTTACACCTCATTTGGCCTCTAAAGCTTGTTGAAGGGTCCCAGAGGACGGGGAGGGGGAGGCGGGCCCCTCAGAGGTCAGCCCCGCTGCTCGCTGTAAACCAGCTGCAGTGAAAGGGAGAGCTTGATTAGATGGCCATTCACACCCAGAAGGGGACCCAGTGGAGGGACAATGCCACATTTTCCCTTGCAAAACAACAGGGACATTTTGTCTGGCCTGTCGTGAGCAATATCTGTTATGTTGAGGAAGACTGTTTGAAAAGCTCAGAGGAGACCGAGTGATCCTGCATGTTAAGACAACTGTTCAAACTGCAGCCGTCTCCATTTAAACAAAAATACATGTTTCCTGATGGGTTTGGAAGAAGCCAATTTTATAAATGTCCTGTTTAGTTTAATAAATATAAAAATTAAATACTGATGATATTAGTAGATTGATATAATAATGCAGTATGAGTATTTAAAAAAAATGTCCTAGATAAGATGAAGAAAAACCATTTTGGTGTCTACTTTACTCTCTACTCTTCTTTGTGTATCTGCAGTGTAAATTTGTGTTACGATCATAATTCTGACACACAAATAAAATATTTTTGGGAAAAGGTTATAGGAGAGGATTGACAGCACTGTTAGTTTTGTATGCTAAGTATGGAGCTACCACTAACAGTCAGCTAACTTAGCTTAGCATAAAGACTGGAGAGCTAGCCTGTCCAGTGGCAACAAAATCAGTCTACAGTACCTCTAAATATTATTAAAGATACGATGTGTTAAGGCGTGGGTTTTAGAAGTGCTGGTAGGCTAATTTGGTTATCTTTTGACAGTTGTTTCCACCTGTCTTTGTGCTAAGCTTCATATTTACCATATTAACATGAGAGTGGTATCAATCTTCTCATCTAACTCTTGTCAAGAAAGCAAAAAGGTGTATTTCCCAAAATGCTTAACTATTCATTTAGGAAACGATAAAAAATAGATTCATTTGTTTTGATGAAAGTGGGTTATAAAAGCCTTTTTAGTACTGTTTTCCTTTAAATTAAATTATTGTTTTTGGACTATTTAGAACACAAATCTATTTGAAATCCATAACAGAGTCCTAATATCTGAATGTCAGCCGATCACATGCATTCAACCTTGATTCCAATTTAATGAAATACACATTTAATCTGTGAAACATTAGACATTAGTTGACTTATTGGTTGAGAAAGTCAAAATAAATGTCCTGTCAGCATCTGCTGTTTATTGTAAAATTCCAGAGTTGAAGTTCACTCATTCTACACTTTCTCTACATTTTACCCTGCTTCTCACTGAGCGCTTACACTTATTTCAGCAGCTGAAGAACCTCACTTTAAACACTGTAATAATACCATGTTCTCTGTCTCAGCTAAGACTTGTAGCTTCAGACATAATATGAATTCAGTTTGGCTCATTTGAGCATCAAGGGTTCTCAGGTGCTTGTAATTGGAGAGATAAACCCTGTGATCTGGACAATGGCAGAGAATAAGAAGTAAGGTGAGTATCATTTTACAGAGAATGGCTCATGTAATAAATACCTAAATAGGACATTTTTCAAGGCTTTTTTTTGGACATTCCAGCTTAATAAACTAGAAATAGAACGTTAAAGCTGCTATGAAAAGGTTTGAATTAGTATTCATGAAGTATGAAGTGGATTTCATCAACTTTGAGAAATAATTTATTTTGCAAGATAAAAAATATACTTTTGATGTCCCACAGCTATGAAATATTATCCTAGTGTTACTTCTGACAGTGTGTCTACTTGGGTTACTAAACAATAAACCCCAAAAACTATAATTGTCAACCAGTGAATATGTTTCAAGTGACACATGATGATAAACTGGGAATTCTTTGTGTTTGTGCGCCTGGGTCGATGCTCTCACTGTCTGGTTTTCTCTTTACACTTCATTCAATGACATCCAAAAACATTGATGGTTAATTATTTCTGAGGAGGCTTTTTGCATAGTTCCTGTATCCCCGGTTTAATTCAGAAGTATTCCCTTATCTTCCCATGGGTATAGAGTTTGCATTTTAAGTGAGGCACAGCACAGACACTCAGCAGCATCTTAACTTCCTAAGTTGAAGTGTGGCTGGGGTTAAGTGGTCCCTATGCTCACAGCACCTATCTCAGCCCAAACATGACAGCTGGGGACTTGACTGTTGCTATGGAAATCAACCCCCCTTCCTCCCTGCCCCTCCACCCCCCGAGTGCATGAAAATGCCCCAGACTGCTCATTTGAGACCATACAAGTCCTCCTCCTTTTCCCTGTGTTAACAAGTCAACTTTTGTGTTGTTCTGCCCTGTTTCAAACAGGGTTTATTGCAAATGGAAAATGGCTCGAGGTGCACTCGGGTGCTTAACGGTGCTCAGCTCGGCTTTGCAGCTGGAAAATCTCCTAGAATGGGCTCCTGTAAGCTGACTAGAGATGGAGACAAAAAGTGTTTGCTTCACAGTCTACCTCATTTTTAAATAACCACAATAAAAATATAATGCAAGTACATACTGTTTATTGGTAATATGAATTCTGTAGATAATTTATGTGATAATTGATTGTTATCAAAAGTTATAATCCCTATAATTTTCACTACTCTTTTTTGATACATTTTATGTTCAATATTTGCCATTCAATATTTGTTTTTTAATATAGTAATTGCTTCTCTAACTAGTTGCAAGTCCTGTGCAAAGGTGCCAATAAATACACATTCTGGACAAGATGCGTTAGAGAAAAGCTGGTCTTTTGTATTAAAACAGCATGAAAAGATAAAATCTCCCAGTCCACAGTTTATTAGGATGCACTGTTAACACATACACACTTAACCCTGCAATAACTGATTTTTTTCGTTTCTTGGGGGCTGTGGAAAGAGCACTGACATGTGATCACCTTTTAGTTGATATGGCGAACTCCTTAGCAAACCAGGTTTTAACATTTTAAATACAACTCCAGGCCAGTTGCATCATGTTTTATTTTAACACATGAGATATTTCAGTATATACAGTAGATATGCATACCTATATAAATACATACATACACATTTCTCAAGTGTCAAGTGTTTTATTTTGAAGGGAATTGCACTCCAATGGGGGCAATCACACTGATCTCACCTTAAGAGTTTCAGAGATCTTATCTGACCTATCCTGAAGTAATTGGTAAGTACTCATTGCTACCATCCCATCATGTCTCCTGTTCTGTAAATATGAACCACTGACTGGGAAAAAAATTTTTCATCCGACTCCTGTTGGTAACTGCAGGAGGGATATGTATAATTTTGACATCTTCCACCTGCATGATGTCAGAAGCTGTAAACATAGCAGGAAGTCTAATCAAAAGACAACATCAGTTATATGAGTAAGTTCTTGAGGATAAAAGGTTTTTGGTAATGCACATTTTTCAGGATATACCGGTAGGATGACAGGAATGAAATATTGCCAATTCAGCCATTTGAAAGATCTTATGTGCTTTAATTTTAAGATTAAACATTTCCAAATTGCAGTAATGTCATGATTTCAGTACTCATCCCAAAATCAAGAGTAAGCCTTCAACCACAAGTTATAAAGTATCTTCAGAAATTCATCTTAAAGCTGTCAATTTTAACTTTTAGCACTCAAACTCTTGGTATAAACAATGTTTATTCCCCAGGAAGCTGCCTGAAAAAAGTGCTGAAGGAGTTTCATAGCATCACCACCATAAATAATTATATGCTATACATTTCATCACTCCCACTCCTTTCCTGTCTCAATCAATCCTGAGCCGAGGAGCCTTGCATGCTGCTGTAAAATGACTGGAAGCTGATGGATACAGTCCCCAGCAGTACACGTGACCTGTCTCCATTGGCGCTTATGGCACCACATTTAATCTAAATGTAGTCCTTGACAACGGGAGGATACTTGCTTGACTGTGTGGGATCTTTGCAGTTGAAAATGCATTATATATATATGTTCTTTCTTATGGTTTCCATCCTGAAATTGGACAGTTGACACCATCTGTTTTCTGTCATCTTGGTAAAAATAGTTTAATTTGAGGACCCAGAGAGAAAGAAAGCAGAATATTAGTGCATGTTTTAGTGTTTCACTTAAAATGAACAACAATAATTACTGTCAGACTAATAGTGTCATGCTTTTAAGTTGTGAAAGTTGTATCACTGATAGCTGTGAGAATGCAGGTGGGAGCTGACCAATCCTGTGCCAGCTCTTCTCCACTCAGCTCCTTTCTCCAGGGCAAAGCGCTGGCCTGCTGAGAGCACACATGAGCGGTCCACGGAAGTGCCGAGATCCCGACAGCTCTAACCCCCCGTCGACATCTCATCCGTCTTGCAGTGTGTTGGCACTGTGAAGGGTAAACTGGGCTGATCTGTGGGACAGGCGGGGAAGGCACAGGAGAGCAGCCTTCCCACCGGAGCCCCGGACCAGCACGCTCAGATTAGAGGAAATTTGTTCCACAATATTGTGGCCTCCTGCTTTCCAAGGCTGGGCCCGCACAGAAGGCAGAGGCAGAGATTTGGGCGGTGGCCAAGCCTTTTCGTCGAGCTCCTCGTTCGTGCCACATGTGCCGAGCTCGACTCCCCACTGATCCTTCTAGCTTTATAGCCTCCCTGCCTGATGGAACAAATGCTACATCGCAGAAAATAAACTTATCTCATTTGGATGACAACACATTCCCCCAGGTTATAATGTTGCACCATTTTGAAAAGGCAGACAGGGTCAATTGTACATTTCCAGCTCAACCAGGGAGTCTTTTGCTGTGAAAATGCCTGTCTCGCCACATGCCTGACAGTGAATTTGGAACAATTTGCCTTATTGACTCCCTTGATGTTTAGTGTAAAGTATTCCCCTTGCATGGTGCTAAACATATATGTTTCTTCACAGATTTTTCACATTAACTCACATCTTCTTTTTGTGAACAATAGAAAAAGGGAGGCATTTTATAATAGGTATGTTTCAATCCATTACATCAGCCAGTGTTTTTTCAGAGAGGAGGATGCATGACATGATTGATGACCTTAGTAGATTATCCCCAATACAAAAGCCATCATTGAACAGCAGGGCTGCCATTGTGTGTGGGATGTCTCCCATTGATTTAAGTAGTATATTTTCATGATCTATAAAAAGGCCAGCTGGAGAGAAAATTGTTTGCTCTCAAACATTTAGTGTCTATAAGCCATCACACTTGTGATTAGAAAATGATTATCACTCTTTGAACTCCTTAATATTGTTTTTTTTTTCTGGAACAAGTACAGTTACATCCTTGTGCATAGTAAGTTGGTTATAACCAACTGAATAAAATTAAAAAGTCAGTTAACCCAAATTACAAAAAACATCTTTTCTTATCTATCTATTTAGATAGTTTTGGCTTTGAGATATCTGTCTCATAGACTGCCTCCACCCCAATACAATGCAGATTAATATGGTGAAACTAATTTTCTTCTTGAAAATATACTTATATAATACTAATGTTCTTTACCAAATAGGTTTGTGGAAATGTATGATTGAATGATGACTTTTCAGTGCTCCAATTTGCCATTGCTGTATTAGGATGGAAAAACAGAAATCTTAAAACCTAGGCAAATAAAACCCAAACTACCTGCATGGCTGTACCAGTAGAGGTAAGTGAGAAAAGCTTTTGTAATTTTGGATGAACTGATTCTTTAGGGAGGGACTGGCACTAAAAGCACACGGCACTTCCTACATTTGTAAACTAGCAACAAACCACAACTTCTTCCCAGTGGATTTGAATAATGATTTAAAGTAGGACTCAGCCTTTAGAAAGGTGAAGTCATCCCGCAGAAGAACAGCAGTCTGTCCACTCTGTTATCAGTGTCTACAATCCTTTTTCAAGTCTCTTCAGTCAGTCCGCCCATTCATTCCTAGACGACTCTTTAATTGACCTCCTCTGTCCACAGAGGACCTATTAACCACAGATTTGTTTTCATCTCTCCGACAAGCTAAAAAAGAAGTGCACTTTCCACACAAAAGAGCCCAGAAGAGCCATGAAACAAAAATGTGAATAAAACGACTAGAGGATATCATTATATACAAATTAATTCTCTCCTGAGCTGTAGCTGTCCCGTCCTTTGGCTAAGAATTGGGAGTGTCTTAATTGCTTTATCACTTAGCCTTGTGCTTCCCAGCAATCAAGTTGCTTCCATTTAATTCAAGTGCCACAAAGATGGGGAGAAAGTGGCCTCTCCCTGGCCCTGGAGCATAATAGACAGTGGAGAGTGAGGATACACCCTCCAAATTGGAAAACACTGGGCCATAGATTAACAGAAATGAACACCATTAGCCTGGCAATGAGAAAATCATTTTCCCCCTCAGGTGTTTTGGAACGCACAGTCAGATCGTAGCTGCGGTGGCAACTCAGAATCTGTTTTCAGCTGACCCTTGTGAATATTCAAGAGCCGAGGGATTTGAGACAATGTTTAGTATCAATTTACAGTTTTAATAAAAGTCAGACAAGGAGATTTATAAAAACATAATCCTGATTAAAGAAAAAATATTAATTACACAAGGTCATGACATATCTCATCAACAGATATGTTTTTCATGCCAGTCTACTGGGAAATAATTTCCTTATATAGAAGAAAAATCACTTTCCTCGTTTTAATTATTATCCTTTAATAGCCCATATTACACTGCAAGTTTTGAGCTAAGACATTTAAATTTAAATGAATTTGAATGCATTTTTTCTAATAAATTGATATATGTATAGACTTGGTGTTTTAAGTTCTTAAAATACATTTTATTTTATTTTTCTCCAGTGATATCACCCTCTACATTTGTGTCATTGGACCAAGCTGTGTAGGCCTACTGGTTAAAACACAGACACTAATTACGTACTGTATTCCGTGACTCTGGATTGTTTTTCTGTGTTGTCATTTAAATAAGAGTCGCATATGGAGTTCTGATGCTACGGGACTACTTGCTGAGTTTAGGCTAGACAGCCCACCGCCTTTCTAATGCTGGACAAACACAGCACTCAGTGTGCGAGCTGTCAAAATGAACAAAAAGTAATATCTAGTAGTGTTGCAGTTGTCTCTTGTATTGAATGAAGCACAAACCGGCACTCTGGCTGGCTCTGAGCAGCCATTTATTCAGAATGCAGCTCTGTTAATTCATTTCCAAAATGAAATGGCAGTATTGTTAAGGTATTTTAATAGAGCTTATTACAGTAGATTGGTAACAGAGTTTGGAGCACACCCCTCAAGTCTGTGAAGACACATAGGGAAAATTAAAATACATTACAAACAACAAAAATAGAATCGTAAATAATAATGCTAAAAAAGAGAAAGTGATAAATAATACATCAAATTTGAAGTAAGTAATGTCTAATGGCAAGGGGAATTGTTATATCTCTATTAAACAATCACTGCTAATGTTAGCAAGCTAATCTAATTAGCTTCCACTTTCCAACTGGAAACTAGTTATCCTAGCCTGTTAGCTTCCACTTTCTGAGTCGAATACAAACTTAACAGCATGATCCTCCCCCAGTCGTTGAATGTTGTAAAGCGATGGCTTAAATCCTTGTTGGTTGTTTTCTAATGTGACGTGGGACAGGTTTCTATTCATAGCAACATTGGCCCTCAGACGTCTGTCAACTGCTGTCATGAGAAAGCTTACGGAGCTGCTTTATGCTATTTTCAAAAATAGAAAAAAACAAAACATGCACAATAGTTGCAGTATCAATTTCTTTCCACAAAAGTGAGGATAATTAAAATTTCTGTTTGACTGAATCAAACCTCTCTATGATGCATGTTTCCGTGGCAATCTGATGTGTACATTTTTCCTGACAATAACACAGCAGACATCTGCAGACATGAGACTGTTCACTGATCTTGATCAGCAAGGGCTGTTCTCACACTTCTGCAGTGCTTGAGATGGAAGTGAATGACAGGTGCATAAAATAAAATCCCTCATCACCAAGAGCTTGCATTTTATTTCTAAATTGAAACAGTATATGTTTAGCATTAATTCTTTCTTTGTCTTCAGTAAAAGTTGACAGGGTTTTTTACCACATGTTTGTGTCCAAGTCCACCAAACTCCACTTCCCTTCAGGTTAATCAGGTGTAATTTAAAATCCAAAATTCCTGACAGTACATTTTCTGATGGTATTGCCTGTAGGCCTATGTTCTGCATGGCTGTTTGGATCAAAGACTGGTTATCTCTTCTATTGAGCTGTTCTAACCTCTGTCCACTCTCATTATAGGCAGGCAGTGGTGAATTTCCTAAGCAATCAGGACTAACGTTCTCGGGCAGGTATATAGACTACGACACTTTAACGAGTTAAAATGCAAAGGCAAGTAGAACATTAAATCAGAGTGAATTAGACAACCAATACCCTAAGTCATCAGGCTTCTAGGAAAGACAAGAGATGGTGGGTGACATGTCTGTACATAAATACAACAGACGGAAGCAAATGCGGAGTATAATATTAAATTGTACATGCACAAACATTATAAAGCTTTATAGTCTCAGTCCAACTTTTCCAATATGTTGTACTTTGTTTTCTTCTCAGATGTATCTTGAGCTCAGGTGTTGTTGGGTGTTTTTTTTTTCTGCTTGTATATTTAAAAGAAAAAAAACTACAACTCAACTACAAAACTATAAAATCAACTACCTTTGATCATTTTCTGCCAGCTACGTGCATGATAAAAAAGCTGTTCAACTTTTAATTGTTCAAAATCCAATACAGTACTTACTTGGATATTGACTCATCTACTCTTGGAAATACACTAAAATAAAGTTTCTGTTTTCCTTGCAAACAATCTCTTGTGGTCATGCAAATAATGACCGTAAAGAGTTGGAAGTAGTGTGGTGTTGTACCACAAATCTCTTAGGGAGAAGGCCAGGGTAGATGGCTGTATGTGCAGGTTTTTTCCAATAACCATGATCATTCCCTAAACCATATCAGTTATAATATGAGTTATAATAATTTTTAGAAAAACATTTAATACCATTACATGTATTTACTCTCATTAGTTACCTCTCTAGTTGCATTGTCAGTGGCGGGGTCCGCCATTCCCATACTGGAAGACAATAGCTGGTGCTTGCATGTATTGCATGTAATTTGTATGTATGTCCATAGGTCATGTAATCGTGCATTTCACCAGGCAAGAAGCTTGCTTGGAAGAAGTTAATTCTTATAACAGCAGCAGGAAATGGTTGAATTACTGTGATTTTAACAAACTAAACTGGATTATAATCGTAGACAGCTGGGTACGAGTGGCCAAGAACTGATTATGCTTACGGCTGTATATATGGTGGATGATGTGTTTGACTCACCAGTCCCAGACAACAGCAGGCCCTCAGGTAGAAAATAATTTGCAAGATAAACTATGTCATTAAATAACAGAAGTGGTTAAAAGTGAGTGTCTCATCATCAGTGTGCTTTTCGTCTAGCCTCTTACCTTTTATTGATTCATAGGCTGCAGAAAACAAAATGGCTAGTTTGAAGTTTGATGTTCCTGGTGTTACTAAATTAACCAGAACTGAAAATTTAAGGAGTACCTTTAATTGCCTAAACGTAACCAAACCTCAGAAAATTCCCCTATCAAACATTTATATATGTCATTTTGGAAGGCACTGACAAACAAGCTATTTGTTTAGGCCTTGTTTTCCTGTTTGGATGTTGATCACAAACGCATACAACTACATCCAAACTTCTTTTATACATGATGAATTCCATATAGCTTTATTTTTATGATTGGCAGAGACATGCATGGTTTTGAATATGATCTTGAATTGGACTCTGCTTTGGAGTCTTTTGTTTCAGTTTCAAACCTCTTTCATGCTGAGCTCGAGCAGAAGGCAACCAGACTTGGTCTTGGACTTTTGTAGTCTTCATCATTTACACCAACATTCCTTTGTGGTATAAATAAATATTAAATATACTTTTAAATCTTGACATAAGCCTTATCAGTGTCATTCAGTGCCAATAAAATGGAGGATTGTCCCTAAACACTGCCAGACAAAATGTTTTAATGCTACACATTGGAAGTATATTCTCTATTTCTTTGTTATGCTCTTGTAAATGTTTTTTTTAATTTAAAATCTTAATGTATCAGTCCCCTCAGGTAGTGGAAATGTGTTTATGGGTCACTTTCAGAGGAATTTCATTAATTCGGAGAGTTTTAGTGTCCCGTAAGAGTCTGTAAGCTGTTTCAGTGGCTTTTCCACCCTGACAAATTTCTAAAAATCCTGACGGAAACACTGAGTACTTGTAATTAGTTGACATGAACCCTTGTCTTGCCTGCAGCCCTAATAAAAGAATCAGCCAGCATCATGAATCTGGGTTATGCGTGGTATTCTGGGTAAACTGTGGGTTTTTCGGTGGGGTGAGGTGCGAGGTGAGGGTAGATCTGAGAGTTTCAACGCTGAGACGCACCAGCTGTGTTTATAGATTCCCACTGCACCTGCTGGGGTTACAGAGCAAGTGCACTGAGGGATTAAGCATTGGGGCACTGGGGCACTGGGAGTAGAACAAGGAACAACAGATTCATGTTAAGGAAGCATGTCAACACCTCCCTGGCGTCTGTACTTAAGCTATTCATTGTTGTCGGTTGCTACGTAAGTTTCAAACTAATCTGTGCCTCTTTTTTCCTAGCTGTTAATCAAATATGCCCAGCTGAAGAGGAAATGTGCCAACATGCCAACAGAGGAATCTGTGCAGAAAGATGAGGACAACACGAAGATGGAGATAGGGAAGATAAAAAGCTGTTGGACATTTAAATTTAGCATCCATAGACATTTACGTTTTGCTGGAGTGTGCTAGTTCTTGATTACAATGTTGACATTTTACTTGGAATTAACCTGATTAATGTCAATGAGCGTAAAAACCCATAGCTCAGCATTTCTCATGATCACAGGAGATGGATTAAGAAAGAAGGCTTTCAAATTGAATATACCTCTCCCTGCTCAGCCTGCTAATTGTGCCATTTACCACTACTTGAGTCACTGACCGACGCTATTTAGTCAAACTAATGATGATGCACAGTCCAAGCCATCCCTTGATAATTAAACGAAAGCTCCATCTCTTTTCCTGTATTCGCCTTTTTGTGTGTGTGTGTGTGTTTGTGTGAATTAACAGGTGCCCGCAAAAACATATCGAGCTGCGGTCACTTTGTTCCTTTAAATCACTTGTGGCATTGTTAGCTGGGAAATGACTTTTTTCAGAATCCATTCCCTATCACTTGTTATTGATTACGGAAAGTAAGAACTGTTAACATTCTTGTTTTGAACATTTAGTCAGGTGAGCCAGGTTTATTGAGCACACAGTCAAAAGTCTCTCACTTACCAAGATCTTCTTTGGGTTTTGGGTGTCAATCTTTGGGGAATATTAGAATCTGCATATGTTCATAATCTCATTAAGTTTTTGTTCTTATTGGTCATATTTGTTTCTTTTTTATGGCTTTAGATTGTTTCTAGCATATGATCATGTGATTTTTTGGGGGCACTTTTTTATGATTAATCTTTTTTGTTGATGTTTGTTTACTTCTGTTTCTGGCATATTTTGTGTTATCTGTTTTATGTTTTTAGTCTGTAACTCACTGTTACTGCTGCCTGCATTGTCAGTATTTTTAATCTGAACTAGGTTTTCCTGGATAAATGAAGAATCATTGGTTATTTATCGTACTGCTTAAAATGACCTAATTTGCACCCTGTCTCCTCCTAACAGTCAACATTAGATTATTTTTTATCATGACAATAATCTCACCTTAACTAAATTTTAGTTGCCCAAACTCACCAGAACAAATTTAACCAAAACTTAACCACAGATTTGACAGAACAGGTGTGACAGCCTCTGACTGCTACTGCTGTGTTTTTCCTTTGCTGGTTACATGCAGGTAGTGATGGGTGGAGCCAACTAACCTGATGTCTTGCACGTGCATAGGCAGGCTGGGCCTGGATTATTTAGGCTGGTTCCTCATTCTCTCTCTCTCTCTCTCTCTCTCTCTCTCTCTCTCTCTCACCATCGCTATAATCCTTTGTCTTGGTCTGTTTTCCCCTTTGTTTTGCCTTCACAACATCACGCATACATTCAACACTGCAACCACCCACTTTGACTTAAGGACAACTGATTTGATTTATTATGTTGCTTTGTCTTATATACACATCCATATGAAGTTTCTTTTGTCATATGGATCCTTTTGGACAAACAACCTATTGCTTTGGTTTTATTCTGTCATAAAACAATCACATTATACACATTTGTACATATTTACAAACTTTTCCACTTAAATGTGACATTATATATGAGGACAAACAATTTTTTTAAAACATCATCTGTGTGTCAATTTTTGTCAACATTTCTGTCACATCTCAGGGAGGAAGTTTTTGACCAAGGTGCTCTACATGCTCTACACTTGCAGGTTTATTTTCACTTTATGGCTGTTCAAAAAATTCAGGCTCCATCCAGATAGGGAGAAAAAAGATCTGCTGTACTGTAATGTTTTCCCTTTTCTGGCCTGATTGACTCTGATATCACCAGTGCCTCTAAAATAAAATGCCCATGTGTCCCTGTAAACACACAGCATTTGTTCTGAGGCAGAGTGGCACAGCAGAGCGGAGCAGAGCTTCTCTCCGGCAGCACTGAGCCTGACCGAGCCAGGGAATAAGTAAATGAATAAATAGGCTGATGTTGAATTTTCCCCTCACTTGCCTCCACTGACACAAATAGGATCTACAGTAATTTATAATGCTGTTAGAGAGGCGGCTCTCTCTCTAACCGAGGTGTCTGTCACCTCGCATGCAGGAGGCCTCTCAGTGCCAGAGTAGAGGACCTGCAGCACCCTGACATCCTGCTTTGCTATTCCACACACACGGCCCAAAGGCTAAGTGACATCAAGCCTCATTATTGTCATCACATGCCACATTTGTAACTGGTTAGCGAGCAAATTGTGATAAAATAGGCTGATGCCCCTTCTGAGCGTCTCTAGCTGCACAAGCTGGACTGTCCATGATGTTGGGAACCACATCGCTGGAGAAGAAAAAGAGAACGAGAGGTGCTTTCTGTGTAAAAAAATACAGCTTTACTTCTATCTTGTTCAATAATGATGTAACAGAAGCCTTCATATCAATAACTGTGATGTTAGGGGTCCTGATATCACTCTGGAACAGGAACTAGTGAGCTGGAATTACTTTTATCACCTAAAAATGACAAAAAATAACATTGAGTTCTACAGGATCAATAATGCTGGAATTCTGTATTACACCAGAGACTGTGCAGTCTGTGATATACACCCTGCGTTACCATTTATATGCATAGTATTTTAAATGCACAACATCTCTATGCTGTCTCCAGTGAGCTACTGCACATGTTCATATACGAGTCCCTCAGTCGTACAGTTCTTTTTTTTTTTTCAATCCACACACAGAAATAATGAGGAGGAAAATCTCTTGCTTGCATCAACCTCAAATTGGCGAAATGAAAATCTGTCTTAAACAAAGGGAAAGACCCCCATGGCGTCTGGGTCTACAGTTTCTGTCACATATATTCCTTGGAGGTTTCATGTGACAAAACACAGAAAGTTGCTTTGTCCCTCCTCTTGTCACGTTACACCCCTTACCCATAGTTTTTTTTTCCCCTTCCTGTTGTCTGGCTGTCTGTGCTGTCAGCCCATAGCCTGGCACCTGCTCTCATGTTCCTAATTAGTCTCATTTAATTAATTATATACTGCAGCACATCTCCTTATTTCTGGCTTCCTCTGGATTTCATCGCCTTTGTTTCAAACTTGCAGAGAAGATCAGCTCTCAGAAAGGTGCTGGTGCTCCGTTTAGGGTTGTGGCTGTAGATTTAACATACTGTCTAGACGATCAACTCACTACAAGGTGTTTATTTAAAGTATTGTTTAATGGAGGGAGGACTGGATCAGAGATCATTTAACATTCCTTCAAGTTTCTATGTATTTCATGTGTTTCATAAAAGTGCTTTGTAATGCTGTTGGGGCAGGTGAAGTTGTTGTTTTTCTGTGGGTTGTTGTGTCATCTTGGTAAGGAATACCTGATGGCATAAGCAGCTTCCCAGCTGCCACTCCATCCTCCTGTTACACTGGGATGCACAATGTGCTAAAGAAAAGGTTTCATCAAATATTTACCACCTGATCAACACAACACAATAGGGAAAGATCAGACCTTTGACTGAATAGGTCAACCACAGACTCATTGAGTTTCAAGCAGAGAAAATAGGACCGTACGGGAGAAAGGCAGTAGTTGCACTGTTGCATTCTGTGGAAATCCTCATGGTGTCATCGTTTTTTAATTCTTTTAGAAAGGTTTCTTTTTAGCTGTGTACCTTATCCCTTAAAGCAGTTTTCTTTCGGATGGACACTGGGCTCCACCATTAGTTAGCCTCGACTGCCTTGTTGTGTTGTTATGATTTGGGGAATAATGAAAAGTGATTGCTCTGCCATATGAACTAAAAACTCACAGTGTTTTGAGCAGTGTTTAGTAGATTACCTGTAAAGTAAAGGTTATCACTGATGACAAAGTATGTCAGAAAATTAACTACATTTTGCTTAACCAAACTATTCTACAGGACCAAATACTGTACAGTTTTACATCTCCAGATCTCTAAAAAGTGAAACAAAAGACTTTGACCTCCCTGCTTGCAGCTTATACACACGCATGGGCCGCACAGATGTATTGCTTTGCATTAAGAAGTGTCAAAGCAAAAAAAAGATTAGGAGTATGCATTCTTGGAGCGGCATTTATGTTTGTGTTGTTTTCTCAACAAGAGGTTGTGAGAGTGACCTTTCACTACTGACAGCTGATCACCTGATACAACACAAGGCCCGATATTGTTTCCTCGATGACAATCGAGTGTTTACATTTTCTTTGAGCATGACAATTGAATTTTTTTTTCTAAATGTAACAGCCGTCACAACAAAAATATTTGTCTGCTCTGTGAATAATTACATTTTCTCCTGCTTTGATTCGGGGTTTGTTTCTAAAGGACCTGTTTATGGAGAGGAAATGACAAGAAGTCGAGTTGACAGGCCTGGAGTGAGACAGTTAAATGCCCCTTGCTGCTCTGGATAATTAATAAATAAAGTACCAGGGGAGTCCTGTCATGGCTTCCTCTATGACAGGGGCTGTCTCCAGTGCGCTAAAGCATTAAATGACCAATTCCTGTCAGGCTAACTTCCACTGCACTCCCTTGGCACCCTCTCTCTCATTCTCCCTCTCTCTCCCCCTCTCACACACACACTGTCTCTCTTTCTTCCAAAGAGAGCTACTTTGCTCTCTTTGCTCTGAGTTTTTCAGCGACTGATGGC
>NW_023339651.1:7835384-7864101 GCF_004916995.1 Morone saxatilis | reverse complement strand
CTGAGTTTTTCAGCGACTGATGGCTCTAGTTCATTTCTGCTGAATTAATTGGTCCCTGAATGAATTCTGTTGACAGGGCAATTCATCATGTGTTTGGCCTGACAGTGACTGGGGTGTTGGGAGTGTGGTGGTGGGGGAGGCGAGGGTGAGGGGAGCTGCAGGAGAAGCTGGGGTTATAGGGGGAAAAAGGATGGGGGTTGATGATTCTGCCCTCTCTTCTACCCGCTTCTATTATTCCCCTTTCTGCTAACAGGAATAGCCTGCATCAAATTCTGCTTTCCCCCCACACTTCTCTCTGAATATTTCCCAGCTCCCCCGGTTGCAAACAAACACGCCTGGCTGACAGATCCAGCTGATTAGGGAGCTCCTCTGTCTGCTTTGGAGGATATCCTCATTACTGGCCAGTCAGGTAGCAAGCCCCGTTAGCCCAGGACCACCAGCGCCTGTTATGTGGGACCTGACACATTCACTAAGAGAGGTGCATCACATTAGGCTTTAATTGCATCATGTATCACAAAATAGCCATTAGGGTAATTATTTACTGGTGAAGGGTAAATGAGGTTTGGCGCTGGGCTGAGCCAACCAGGCAGCTAGCCTCGTTTTGGCAGAGGTGTGGCACTCACCTATACACTAACAGATCTAATCGCTGGTCATTTGCTTCGTTTGGAAATATCCTGTCATGCAAACCCCACTTTTTTCTCCTTTTTCTTACACTTGCTTTCAGTCAAGCAGGGCACTTGTTATGTCCAATCAATCAATGCTCACTCATTAGGAACCTCCCCTCAAGTATCCTCTGGGTGGCCTCACACAGCAAGAGTCAAAAATTACCTCATAATTGCTGCTCAGGCATCATAACAAGCTAGGCTGCCCCAGTGACACGGCCATACAAACAGGTCTAACACAGGAATTGATGGATACTGTAGAATCGTATTATATATTGCCGTATCCAATTAGATACAGCACATAAAGCAGCAGATCCATTCCCTCTTTTCATAACGTCCAAACCAGTGCTCAGATATAAAGACGTGAAATGCATTTTCATATTTTTTCCACAGCCCCCCTCGTCTTGGTGTGTCACGGCAAATGATAACATCCTGAGGATTTATTGTACATTTGACACACCAGTAACCAAATTATAATTCAGTTGCTGCGGCATATTCATAGAACCACTGTACAAATTGTACAGAGAGAGTGTTCAGTCAGCATGTATTAGTGCAGAGCAGCTCGAAAAGGTCAACAGTTAGATCTGACACTGTGGTTGGAAGTTATGCATGATGTGGTTCAATGTTATAAGACCTGAAGTAGAGTAAGTTTCTCATCACTGTTAAAACTATTTTTTATTACACATCCTGCCACATGAAGACCTCCAACTTGTTTTCTTTTTATAAATTACTGATGAACAGTATTTAACGGATCATACATATTCAAGTTCAATCACTCGATATGTGCACGTTTTTGTCTTGTGCAACTTTTGAGGCATAATAACTCAACTTCCTCAGGAGCAATCTACAGAATGAGGTCTACACATTAAGAAAATTACTGCTTATCCAATGAGGACTAATAACATTAATGTCACAGTTAGGTATGGAGCAAAAAAGTTGAGTACAAAAAGATGAATCATAGCTGCAGAGTGGCCTGTTCCATGTATAAAATGTGCAGTAAATCAACTTTTCAGCACTTATGCATTAACTTGATTACTGAGCTAGTTTTTTATCTGAATAAAAATCTCTTTACTAAATCCTCTGCTGACTTTTTGTTGTTTTTAAAATCAAATCCGCAATTTTGTATCTAAGCTTACACTTTTGTTTGCAATAATCAATGTAATTCTTGTGCTTTTATTGCAGATTTTTATTACTAACTGAATGCTTCATGAGGAATGACAGTGACAGGTGCTGATAAGAGCCAATCAGATCATCCCTCTGCTCTTATATATATACACAGTAAATAATATATTTATATTCCAGAGGATGCTGTTGTCATCTGGCATGCTGCAGTCAATTTGAGCTTGATTGACAGATACATCCAGGTTCACAGTTTATTGGTTTCGGAGGAGAGAGCCAGATATGCCAATTTAGACAGTAAAGTGACAAAAAAGTTTCAATCTAAATAGAATAATTCTGCTTCTGGGAATTCTCAGCTGGGGAGAGGGAAGAGTCAAGCTTCCTTTTTTCTCCCCTCCCTCCTCCTTTAACAAGGGCTGTGAATGACAAACATATACGACAGTTAGGGGCTGACAGAACATCAGCTTTTGATGCTTCACAGGGGAGCTATGAAATAAACAACAGGCAGAGAAATTGAATTACAAAGCAAAAAGGGGGTCTCTCCTCGTGGACCCAGAGGCATCAGAGTGCACCAAAAAACAGCTCAGCACAGTATGTTTTAGAGGGGCTTATTTTCTCTTTTTACAATGTTGAAATTTGAAGACAAATGTGTGATAGATGGATAGAAATGGAGTATTCTCTTCTATAAAACCTCATATTATTTTAATTTAATATCATATCACTGCTATCCATGCAGGACCAGAAAGTAAAACTCACTCTTTTGCCATTAAAACAAGATTGAAAATAGCGTTTGGACCAAGAAATGGATGTCTGAATTAATAACTGAAAAGCTCAACAACTGTATAATATATTCTCATCCTGTCTGACATTATTTCAAATGTACATTCTGCTTTATCATGTGCTCCCGCAGCCCAAATCCTTTGCAAATCGCGCAGCGCTAATCAGGACAGTGTCCACTTGTTGTAAATCAATAATGATATAACTAAGTCATACAAGGCGGCAGTGGCAGAGGGATTACGGAGCGAAGAAAGAGTGAAAATAAGCTCTAAGAGGGATTTCATGCATAAATCTCTCCCTGCAACTTAGCACAAATTGAATTCAGGCACACTGCTAGAAAAATTAATTCAGCTTTACAAAGCGAGGAGAGGTTAAACACTTTATGTGCTGCTCAGTGATCCAAATCATGGAGAAAACATTTAGAGGCATTCTCACTGTAGCCCCCGTGCACCCCGTGATCTTTATACCTGAAAAGTAAATACATTTATCTCAAAATAGTCCCATTAGCTACCTGAATTCATTGTGGCATTGTATTTTGGGGGTTTTACTCATCAACACACAGAAAATAAATAATTTGTCATCTCAAGCTAAATTTGTACTTAACATGGTAACACTTTAACCATTTGCGAAGAATACTACAATTACACACTCTAATGTAGTTTTAAGCAACAATAAGGACATTTTAAGTGTTATTTATTTGTCAACAATTATAACTTTTGCAGAATGGAAGTGGGATTTTCCTACATTGTACGTGGGAATGTACATCTGTGAGAACATTGTGGGTCACAGTCGTTAGTTTAGTTCAGCAATCCCTTTTTTTGACTTTGTTTTATGTTTACTGGAGAACAGAGCCTAAATACATCAAAATGTTCTTTTTTAGTTATCACTGTGGGTATGATTACAGCCTTTCAGGCGTTGGGAAACAGCTAAAGCTCCAGATTTTAAAGATTGGGTAAATGCAATAGAGATCGCATATAAATCTATGCTTGGTAGATTAAAAGGTAGTTCAGAAGTTGGGACTTCCTCCTGGGACCTTTTTAGTGGCTTTTGTTGTGATCTGGGTGTTTATGTATGTGCTATTTGTTTAACTTATCTTTTATTTCTTACACGATATCCTGTGGCTAATAGTATAAACCCCTGTAACCATATTCTTACTGCGATGTACCAAGCATTTCTCAACAATGAAAACTTAAATGCCAAAAACAATTATAACTTCTCCTGTTGAGCATCTGTAATATGTGCATATAAAGATAATAAATGACTGATAATATAAAGCAACTGTAAATATTTAACGTAAATATTAATAATTAAGTATGTATGTTATATTAGCTAATTATATTATTACACTAATTGTGTTTATCAACAATGTATTTATCTTTTAATAAATACTTCTTTACGCTCTAAGACAAACTCCATCAGCTATAAAAAAAACTTAAAAATACATAAAATATGCATTTTAGTGAAAGTCCTCATTACCCAGAATAGCAACTTCAGAGCATTTTTTATTGATTTTTTTTATTATTATTTCTGATGTTATTTTCTGTATTGCAGTCTTGTAGTAAATTGACTTATACTTATATGTACTTGTACTTATATATCACCTTTCTATTCTTCTCAAAGCACTGTACACTACATACCACATTCACACACATTCATACAGTGATGACAACGGCCATCACAAACAGAAGCTAAGACATTCATACACATTCACACACCAACGGCACAGCATCGGGAGCAATTTGGGGTTTAGTATCTCGCTCAAGGCATGCAGTGGGAGGAGCCGGGGATCTAATTTTAGTTACTTTAAATACTTAGGGTTAAATCCATAACACTTACATATTTTATAAACTAAACATATGTTTTTATGTAAAATCTGCAAAGTAACTTAAATGGTCAAATACATCTAGAAGAGTAAAAAGTCCAATACTTCCCTCTGAAATATATGAAGTGGAAGTATAAAGTAGCAGAACATATTAATATACAGGGCATCTGAGGCCCATTTGTTTGACTTGAAATTTAAGTATTCAAGACCCAATTAGGCCCACAAATAAGATTTTTTTTCATCTGTTGATTATTTTTTCATTAAATTTGCCTTTTTTGTCTAACCAACAATCCAAAACAGGGAAATCCTCACATTTGAGAAGCTGAAACAAGTACATTTTTTGGGCATTTTTGTTTATTAATAAATTAAATAACTGATTAATCAATTATCAGAAATGTTGTAACAAACTGACTAATAGTTTCAGCTCTAGTCCAGATAGTCAGAAACACCATGCAGCCCCTTTTGCGTAAAAGATTTCAGACACTTTTATTATTGTACAAGTGAGACCAGCATAATGAAAGTGATAATACCCATGAACATGAAAGACATTTTTTCTTACTGTATTTACAGAGAAGTGTCTTCACATCACACACAAAAAATCCTTCTACAAAATGAACAATTTGTAAATAACATAACAATTAAATAAACTCCACCTACCTTTAGGTTTACAGCTGAATATGCATATGATGACCATCTCTGCACTGCATAGAATTTATACATATACTTTTCCTCATGAACAATGTGGGTTTTTCCTAATAATAATAATAATACTGCTCTCATGATGCATATAGGCGGCCTGTAAATAAAACATTAACAAGAACTAAGTCTTTGGCAAATGCAAATACATTCACTTGACAGATAAAGAAACCATCATTCCAGCTTGATTCAAAGAAATATCTTGGCCTGAAACATGTGAGGGAGCTGAAGTTAGGAGGGAACATGTTTAAGGCATTTAGCTGAAATCATCGCCCTGCTTTTTGACGTTTATTGGAGTCGTCAGAATCATCCAATCAGAGTGAATCTGGACGCTTCTGGCATCAGACTAGACAAATGATGATACTGGTTTGACTTGGGATGGCTGTTATATCCTTTTCTGTGGTTGAATGCCAAAGACTTAATCAACTTAAATAAAAATGTAAGCTGTGAGAACATAGTAGTGCATGTCAAGGCAGTGACATGATAGGCCTTGAATTACAGGAAAAACTGTGAGGCTGTAAGTGCCTTTTCAGATTGAGACGTATTAGACTTACAGTCAAGTTTCATGAAATAAAGCAAATATGCATCATCATTTTTCTGCATAATAACGCTCCAGTGTTGCAAACCTCCAAAATAGTGCAAAATTAACAAAAAACACAAGAAAAGGTTTTGCCTGATGACCTCTTGTATCCTGACAAATAAGAAATAGTAAAACACTAGCCAAGCAGTCTTGTCATTACGAATTATAAAAATGAAATAAAAAAATTATTTTAAGAATATATTTACTAGTTTCTTGAAATCTTGCAAATAGCGGGCCATGGTGATATATTTTCATGGCTCCCTCTATTTTCAAACGGATGTTTCTTTATTTATTTCATTTTCATTTTTACATCTTGATTGTGTATCACAGAGAACATGTCCTAATCTTCTCATGGCATCAAAAGCGATCGATTTACTCATGCTGGATGTTTGGTCGGTGACTGTTCAGATGGATAAAAAACAACATTAGCTTGCCACAGCCTGCATGTGCTGCTGCTAATCTCCTCTGATCTCACTGCGCTGCCATCTGAATCGAGAGGGAGACGAATGGAAAAAGGAAAAAAGGCTGCTGCTACATTTTAAGCTCTGGACAGCGTCCCTGCTGAGAGCCGTCAAGAAAAGGAATGTACAGTATTGATCCATGATGGGATGAAACTGTGACACTGCTAGAGGGAGAAAATAAATTCTGATATTTTTATTTTCTGTCTTTTTCTTTTTTTTCTTCTTTTTTTTTAAACCACTGCAATTAGCCACAGTTTTCATCATGTGTGGAGCGACTTTCAGTGTCTCTGGTGATGTCTGTTTTTTTTTTTTTTGGCTTTGAGTGTCCAAAAAAAGCTGCGAGGAGAGAGGAGAGAAGTCGTCTGGAATCCCAAAAAAACGTTAAGTTTCTCATTGTGTGAGCCAGGAACATTTTATGCGCAGTTGCTCAGTGTCCAGTGGACCATGCCGCTCACACCGGGGCAATATGGAGGCTAAGGCCATGGTCCTGCAGGTTGATTTGGTTTCCATGGTAACTAGTGACGGTCATAGGCAGTGGCAGCAGTGGGAGGGGCGGAGCCTCTCGATGCGGCACTATAATAATAAGGGGAACCTGAAAGTTAACAGAAGAACGAACCATTTGAAACAACAAATATAGTTTTTACTGCCATTAACCAAATGTACTTCCAATATATCAGTTTAATTGTTGTTAAGCTCTTTTACTTTAAATGTTTATGGTTTATTGACCATTGCTTAAGCCCCACCCCCTTTGCAACTGTAACTATGCCCCCGAACCTTTCCATTCTGCACTCAATTTCTGATAGTTTTTAAAACAATACGTCTTTGTTGTCAGACAGAGACAGACAAAGGCAGGTTTCTCATTTCTCTCCAGCATCTGTCAATTTTGAAGGCTCGAATTACAGCTTTCCATGGCAGAATTTTATTAGCTAACTAGTTAATTAAGCAAACGTTATGTCCACAACTTGGCTGTCAAGGGGGCCAACACTGCATGTCCCAGGTAAAAGGTTAGCATCCTGTTTCTTTAACATTTTCTAATATTTGGTTGCTTAGCCTACATACTTTTAATGTTACAGGAGAAAATGCTTTCAGGAAGAAGACTAACTGTTAATGTAACCACTAGCGGTAGCCTAAACCCTGACAGCTTACAGGACCAGCTTTCAACCAGTGGGTCTGCTTTGTTGGTAATCTGTACCCCCCTACATAATAATGTAGTTAGTTAAAGATGAGTTCCTGGCTTTAGAAAAATATATCAGTCCCTCCAGGAAGTTGCGATGTTGCAATTGCAGCAATTAACGCAAATTCAACCAATCCCAGAGAATTCTGCACAACATTGCAATTTTGTCCAATCAGCACAACTTTTCTACAAATTTGATCAATAACTGTAGAGTTTCACCAATCATAGCAGTTATACATTATAGTCTTAAATATATGTTTGTAGCAAGTTTCACTTTTTCACGCATTTTCATTACAAAGAAAAGCTGCAGTGAAATCATGCATTTTAGACTACAACAACTGCCCAAAAAAGCCCGGAAAATCCTGGAGCGACTGCCTAATGTTATGCCACTACTGTAAATAATAAGCTAGTTAGCTGGGCATGCTAACGATAGTAGCTCAGGATAGAGCAAATAAACACAATGTTTAATCTATTCCTTACACTTTTATTGTGTTTTTGGTTTTGGAAAGCCAAGAAAAAAAAACAAAAAACACCACCCTCCAAACTCTTAAAATTAAAAGCATCCTACTTATTACAGCCCTCTGCAAACCACTTTGGCATGTGGAGAAACCCAAAGCTTGAAATCCTAAGCCTGCTGTGCATGGTTACAGTTGCTAAGGCTACAATTGGACAATTGCTGTTCGGGGGGAGGGGTTAAGCAAACGGTCAATTAATCGTTCTCATCCAGGTTCTCGGTCTACTCACTTAGTAATGCTGGGTTGCTGAATCGCCAGGCTTCATTGTAGGTTGTGTACTGTGGATGACTGTAGGGGTTCCCCGAAAACTCGCTCCCTGCAAAACAAAACAACAAATCAATTAGCATTTCAGTGCATCAAACCATTACCCCTTCACATGCAGTCATTTCTCGTCATTCAAAACAGGATGCAATTTGAGGGGGAAAATGATTGTCATCGTTGTGCAACCAGTCAAGCAAGTAATTTATTTCTTTTTCATTTCACTTAAGTTATGCAACACTGAACAATACAGGATGTGACACTGAAGGCGGCTTTCCTTGGCCCATTTATGGATATCTACCCATTCTTCTTCCTCCAGTATATTCCAAACCGGCCTAATAAATACAGAGTGGTAATAAACAGTTTCATGCATACATTTTTGATATGCTGCAATAAATCCTGCAGCCTTTCTTGGAGAAATTTTAACATCTCCAATCTGAACCCCCTCTGGTCTGAGCTCTGGTGTTTGGTATGACAGAATTTCATTGCTGGGGAAGTAACTTGGAGCATGTCAGTGAGCACTGCTGTTGGTTCAACACGTTTCTTTCTTTTACGAGACAATAAAGGCTAGATTTTATATGAAGCTGGTGAGAAATGGCTTTGCTTTAACAGTGTTTTGCGCCTGTCACTAAATCTTAGTGGTTGTGTATAGGATGAATGGGTTGTAACACAAAACCACAAGCCATGGGATTAAGGCCCTCATCTTTTGCTTTGTGGCACATAAGAACAAATGGAAAGTAAAAGTATGTTTGACTTGACGCTTTTCCACCAACATGATTTAACAGTTTTATTAGTGAAAATCCAAAAGTAAATCCAGACTGCACTGCCACTGGGGTGCTACCACATCTCCCTTTGTTTTTACTGGTAGCTGTTAAATGGACTCGTCTGTTTGCAGAAGTATGTCAAGAAAATCTCTATATTTTTAAAAGTGCCAAAGTTTTTTTAAATTTAAAGGTTAATCTAAATTAATAATTTAAATATTAGCAAATGCTTAAAAAACAGATACAGTTAGAAAGCATTGTGGGATACATGTGGTAGATTTCTTATTCAAGTAAGTCTAGTAGTTCATTTTAACACCACCACAAAGAAACAAGTTCAATTCACTTTCATTGTGGAGGCAGAAAAATAAGAGATGAATATCTTAAAATCTGGACAAATAAAACTGTCTGCAGTGCAAGATAGTACTAGAGGTATGAAGAAATATTTATCTTTTGTAATTTTCAAGTTTCAATGAAATATGGTTGCATGAGGTGTTTCTTCCTCATGGCAGCCCTTCATAAAGGGAACAGCCTGAGACTGTGATGGGTTGTGTGATTGGTAAATGATATGCTAACGCAGGACACACTCCACTGGTTTCCCCATCCATGTGGTTTAATCACATTAAAGCAAAATGCCGGCTGTGTTTTGGTGAAAATGTGTGTGGTGATGCCGCAGCTGAAGAAGCGTATAAACCCAGCACCAAAAACTGCATCCCTGCTCTGTTCCTGGCAGCACACACAAGCCTGACCTCCTCAGAGAGACAGCGATTTGAATATTTACCGGGCTCCCATGCCTCTGCCTTTTGACCCTTAACTGTTTGCTGTGAACCTGAACTGCAGGTTAAGTAGAGGAGGGGAAAGGGATATGCTCTGGAGCTCAGAGGCTGGGGAGGGCTGGTAGTGCTGTTTATCGACGCTCTGTGCGAACAGCCACGCAGGGAGATAATGAGCCAATAAGGCAAGAGAGGAAAGCAGGAAGGAAGGGAGAGCGACTGTCCTCTCCCCTGTCTCTGATCACTTATTCAGCCTGTCTAATCCAATCATACACACAGAGCTAATATAAGGATGTGTGTGCCTCTGCAGGTCAATATTTATCGCCTCTCTGCGTAATTTGGCACTAAAGTCTCTTCCCTCTGCTTCTGTAGCTTCTACACCTGTTCGTTTTGAGGGCAATGCCACCTGTTAAACAGACCCTAATGACAATATGAAGCAGTGACGTCGTCTCTCACTCACCAGGAACCATTCCAGCGAGCGTGGAGGTTGGGTAGCTGCCCTGGCCTGTGGGGGGAACGTGAGGGGGATACCCAGGTAAGGTTGTGTTGGCCATATCTCGACCTGGAGAGACAAAATAAAACACAACACAAAAACCACATCATCAGCGCTTTCTAGTTTTAATCTGTGAACCTGGAGAAACAGCTTCTTTATAGAACTGGGAGTGGGAATTTTATGACATTTTTCCCCCACTTTTTGGATTGAATATTCTGTAGTGGATGAAGTATTCAGATCCTTAAGTAAAAGTGGCAATACAGCATTGCAGAAATACTCTATACTAATACTATTACAAGCCCTGCTTTCAAAATTCTACTTAGGTAAAGTGATGTATGGTCAGAATGCACTTACTGTAAATATCAAAAGTAACTTATCATGCAGATAAGTATTATCAGACATATTGAATTTCTGGGACATTATTATGGATCCATTAATATGTAAGTTAGTTAGTTATATCTATACAAATTAAAAAACATGTTTTTATTCTTGTTCCTACAGTTCCTACATGTATGTATAGAGTGTGACACCAGAAGGATGTTTTCACATTTGCGTGCTAAAAGTGGAAAGTTTCTCTGTGTTCACCGAAAATCTGATTTTAAGGGGCGGGGCTTACAAGCATGATTTGTGACATCACAAATAGTTATAATAAGTTAAACCTGGCCCAGTACACAACCTATACAAGTGTGACATAGAAATTAGAAGCCACCAGTTCACATACACTGAGAATGGACTGAAGGAAAACTTTAGTAATAAACAAATTTGCATATTGATTAATTTGGACTATTTTTATATATGTCTTCATACATGTTTGGAGGGGATCTTTAAATACAGTGTTTAGTTACTTTCTAAAATGCAAATCAGCTACTTCAATTATATAATTTCACCACATTTGACTGACAAAATATGTTACTATACACACCATGTCTCATTACCACCACCACAAGTCAGTCAGCACAACTCAATTTTTACTGTAGTTTGAGTCTCACGTTTTAAAGAACACGGTGTCTTTTAAACCTGTTTCTAAACACCACAAAGCATCAATTCGCCTCTCCAACAAGTGAACTGAAAACAAGATACCAGCTGCTGCTCTGAGGCAACTGAATACTGGTCGCATTAATATGTCTCCTCATTACACAGTTCAAACTTGTCTAACTATGGCAGCCTTTACTGAATCCCATAAGGCTCCTCTTTTTCCCTCTGTGGCTGTAAAGTCCGAGCACACTGGCCTCTCTGCAGAGCGCCACCCGTCCGGCTGCAGATATTCAGCTCTGTAATTGAGAGTGACGGTTTGGTCGTCCTTGCTAGCCACGGGAACGTTTGGACAACGGCATGTAACCCCAATCTACACAGGGGCCGGGATAGGAGAGGCCCCTGTTATATTGTCAGCTGTGAGGGCCACTTGGTCTGAAAGGGAAAATCATCTCCCAATAGAGCTTTAATGAAACACCACAAAACAACTGTTGTCCACGCTGTTGCCTTTACAAACAAAGTCCAGCAGAACAGGGCAACTCTTGACGACTCAAAAGAAAACTTTTTAATAAGATGAACTAAAGAAAAAAAACTCTTGAAGTGGAGCTTTTGGTTGTAGGACATTCTTTTTTTTTTAATAGTTGGTTTTACCTTTAACATCACTGTAGGCAGAAGTATTTTTTGATTAAGAATGTCAGTGCTTTTAATTTAATGTTCATACTTTATTTTTAATAGTCTTAACTTAATCTAAACTTTAGATATACCTTTTGTCGTTTATCTGTTATGTTTGTTTCTAATTTACTGTAGCAACAATGTAATTATTCTGCCATTTGGCCAGGTTTGGAAAAAAAGATTTTTATTTTTGGTTTGTGACACCTCTGGGATATGCAAAGAAAAATAGAACATTATAGAACAAAAAAAACCCAGCAAGAAATAATAAAAAATAATGTTATGCTTCATACTGAGAAAACAACTCTACTACAACACTCTACCTCCCAAGTACAAAACACATTTATATGTCCAAATGTCAAAAACTAAATCGTGCTGCTAATTACCACTGCTAATGAGAGCATAAACCACAGGCAAATTTAGATATTGACTTAAAAATCCAATTCATACATGTGCAATATCATGAGCGATATATTTGTTTAATTGAGGGTTGAGCGAATGAGCCCTCTGGGTACTGAAGTACCTGCTACTACAGGCTGGCAGGCATATTGGCTGCAATGGGGGCCACGGGGGCCGGGGAGTAAAACGGCTGGTGAAGAGGCAGGGTGGCAGGCCTGGAGGTCCACAGGACTCTGGCCTGCCAGGGAAGAGGAGGAGGAGGAGGAAGTGGGGGTGGGAAGAGTCATGGAAGCCTTG
The DNA here is from genome assembly GCF_004916995.1 of Morone saxatilis. Classification (NCBI taxonomy): domain Eukaryota; kingdom Metazoa; phylum Chordata; class Actinopteri; family Moronidae; genus Morone; species Morone saxatilis. The sequence goes on along the minus strand of NW_023339651.1, from coordinate 7,851,676 downwards.
TATGGCTCTGTCTTAATGTAGGGTGATGATGGATGGATGAAGACCTTTTTTTGTAAGTGGAGGAGAGATACATAAAGAGGCAATAGGAGAGAGACAGGTGCACATGTGACCTTCTATATATGCCACATACTTAGATATTATATCATACACAGACGTAAAGGTGATTACTTAAAGGGGAAAATCCAGCCAATAAGATAATTCATATTGTGCTGTTACACTAATCCACAAAAATCTGAGCAACAGGACTTGTTTTTAAGGACGTTGTCATGTGACACTTTTAGCAGATGGTCCATCTAATTATTTTGTGGGAGAACAATTAGGTGCATTTATTCAAGTTTTTTTATTCCAATACATTTCTGAAATACTGTATTTTTACTCCCCTAAATCTTATTTTGCAGACTTTACAAACAAATCATACTTTATGATCAGCTTATAGAATATGATGCATTACCAGAGATTAAACTACTACATAATATTTAAATTGATTAGAATGAGCTGACCTACCACTTCTTTTAGGTACTGCTTACATTTAAAATCATATATCATAAATAATCATTAATGGACAATAATATACAGTTTTAAAAGGGGTCATTCTGCATAATGGGTGACTTTTGATACTGCAGATCTACTTATATATATATAAATATTTTTTAAGGCAGGACTTGAAAATAACCATGTACTAAGTACTGTATTTAAGTACACGTTTGATGTACTTGTACTTTATTCCATTTTTTGTTCATACTTCTTAATATTTCTACTTCATTACACTTCAGAGGCAAACGTTGTACTTTTTACTCTTTACTACATTTATTTGATAAATTCAGTTACTAGTTATTATAGATTAAGCTACCCAGTGGTACATTAAGTGAATAAAATGGGCTCCACTGCAACATTAAAGTGATGAACACATTAATGCATCAATAAGTGTAATCAAATGATATAATGTAATATATATTATTCTGAAATGGGCTTGTAACAGAGTATTCGTACACTGTGGTATTGCTGCTTTTACTCAAGTAAATGATGTGAATACTACTTCCACCATAAAAACATTTTTAATGCCGAGCTTCCATCTCTGTAGCAGAAAATGCACTTTGTGTCTTAATAAAAATACCACACTGTTGTCATAGTTCAAGAAGTATATTCTCCCTTAAAACACATGCCAAAAAAAGAAATTGTATGATAAAGAAACGATTCAGTCTTATGTTGAACAACTGCTCTCTATTATTTGCAAATCTCAGCACTGATGGCTGTATTGTACGAGGCCTGTTGAGATCTTTTGGTTAAAGCACTGAGACTCGAGGGCTGCGGAGTTAAAGAGCTTTACAGAGAAGAGTGAGGTCATGCTGGACCTTTCATTTATAATAAGAATTAGTTAGCCACAAGCCAGTGCACATAAGTCAAAGGGAGCTGTGGGAGTACTGTAGGTGGGGGGTCCAGCAGGGGTGAGGCCATTGTGTGTGTGTGTGTGTGTGTGTGTGTGTGTGTAGACACTGGTAACTATTGTCTAACTGTCTCAGCAAACACTGACCCAATCTTTTCTTCATTATGATTGCAGCAGCTACAGCAGCATGTTTAATAAAAGTAAATACTCTTATCTCTTCATTACCTCGCTTCAAGGAGATGACATTTACTGTACAGTCTCAAGCGAAACATCTAGTTTAATTTCGTTAAGATATGGAAAAGCCAGGGATACTGGGATGATCAAATAACCTATTCCTCTACCTTTCCTCTTTAGATGGTTCTGATCCGAATTGACCGACACTAATCCAATACCAGTTGTTTTTTGTTTGTTTGACTAGTGAAACTGATCAATTCTGAATCAGCGCATGACTTCTTCACTACAAGTGGACGCTCTCATAAACCAAAGTCCAGTTAATGTTTGCGCAAAATTTAATGATATTGTTCCAGAAGGTTTATGAAATGTTTTCTTTTAAATAATTTTCTAACATCAGTGATTGACTGATAAACTGCATTTAATGTGGGTCGGTCACTTCTAGCCGATGCCTGATTAGCCCCGATACCGATTCAGTTTATTGGATCAGGGCATCAATACTTTCAACTTAACCTTCATTGGAGACTTCGATCTTCGTTCTATCCTCAAATAGCAATGATAAAACACACATTTTGGTCATTTTTTTTTGATTTAGTAGACGAGTGAAAATCATCACGCATTTTAGTAAAAGCAGTTATTCCAATACAAATATAAGAAAGCAGAATATGTTTTCTAAAAGGTTTGTATTACCCAGTTAATAAATGTGAATGTCAGTCTGTGTATGCTGACTGTTGGCCATCAACTTCAGTCTTTTTTCATCACTTGTTGACTCTGATAATAATAACCACAGCCTCTGTTGAATCCTGTTTTTGTATATTCCAGGATACAGTTGGCAGTGACTGCCAGCAGCTCTCTGACTGTTGCTTTATGTCCACTTTAAAGCCCTCATTCAGAGAGGCGCCGGTTCGGAGAACTCTCTGTACAGCAATGATAGCCTCATTAGCTGCTTCCTAGCCTTTGTTGTTTTTACAACAGAGATGTGTGTCCAGATTCTCATTAAAAGATGGCCTTCTTTATATTGTCTGCTTCCTCTGACAGTCCCCTTAGATTGAACGCCAGCAAATCAAGCTATTTATTTTCCTCTGCCCTCTTTTTCCTTCCCTGCAAAAATCAATTCAAAGATTTTTTGGTTTGCTGTTACAAAAGCCTGTTGATTTCCGTCTTAATTTGAGAAGTGGCTTGTAACGGTCACTGCTGAGCTGGGAATACAGTATTTCCTGCTCTTAGTATGCCTTGAAATATCTGAAATGTGCTTTTGCAGGTATTTGACAAAAAGGTGCAAACTGAGAACAAATGAACCATTAAGTACCACTGGTAATTTTCCTGATTTGAACCACACAGAGTGAGTGAAAACATCATGCAGTTTAAATTATCTTGCCAGCGCTATTACACTGTGAGAAGACGAAGATTCTTTGGTTTTGTCTCAACCCACGACAACGTGACAAGAGAGGTGATGTTCAGTTTTTGCATTAGCATCAACTCAGTTTCTTAAAACACAAACAGAAAACCAGGGTGACCTTCTCTTTATTTGGCACAGGAACAAAGTCGTTTGTGAATGACTCTTTTGCTTGCAAGAGTATTAAATTTAGCATGACAGGGACACCTTCATGTTTGCTACAACAACAACCAAAAATCTTTGACCTCCATTTTCTAGGCTATATGCAGAATGGGGCAATTTATCACAAGCCAAAAAATCTCAGCACCCTAATTAATTACAACTAAGTAAAGAATGTTTGGAGAGCCAAATTGCTTTAATTCCCCAAACACCGGCTGAAAGTCATTCATTATCAAATGTGTGCTCAAAGGTTAGTTTGCTTTTGTGAAGACGAAATAAGCATTAATTTCGGAGCCGAGGCCTGTGGGGAGACGGACGAGCGGTTTGTCATGAGGCCACACATCACTGACGGCAGGTTCGCTGTCTGATCTTTGCTCGCTGCTCACTGGGCAATGGCAGGTCTTGGTACTTTCTGTGTAGTTCACCCTGAGATCACTCACCCTTAATTGAACGTTAAGTGAGGCTAGTTGTGTTTGCTGGATGAAGTTTTGTTTAGAATATTGTCAGGAAGGGGATGAAAAGAGTGTACAGAGGCAGCTGCTTGAGGAGGAGAAGTGTCATTGGCACAGGGGCTTTAAGCCTCTGGAGGCCTCCATTAACAGGCCCAGCAGGGAATATGTTTAAAGAGTCTTCAGTATGCAGTCACTGAGTGGAGATGTGTAAAACTCCCACTGAGTGCTCAAGGGAATCCGCTCAGCGCTCGAAAGATGGCTCTTAAGTCTGAAGCACCATCAAGAAAACAGGTGGGCTCTGACTAATTTCAGGAAATACAGAAACTCTCTATAGAAATAGTGGACAATTGGCCGTATCAAGGCCATCTCTCCATTTATTTCTCAAAATACACAAAAAAGTTCAGAGCTCCTCCTTCTGCTATTCATAAATTCACCCACGGCTCACACTATTTGAATTTTAAGCAGTTTGAATGAACAAGAATAAGAAGCACTTGAGATGAAATCCATCTCTCGAAGGGAATTCATCAAAGAAATTACTTCCCATATCAACAATAGAAATTACCTCACAATATGCAATTGTCCTATCCACATATTCATGGAACCCTTTGGTGTTTTTATGGGGTAAGAGGGACTATTTAGCAGGTAATACAGCATTAATGTGGAGAAGAGGGAGAGAGAAAAAAGCTGTTTTAATGGAAGTGGCTTCTTGCCTCTGAATTTCGATGATGTGCACAATGCCCTTAAATCCCTTTCTTATTTGAGGCTGCTTTGCAGGTACTTTTGAGCCTTAATAGGATAAGCAGAGGACACAAAAGATTTCTATCGCTCAAGTCTTTCACTTCACTGAGAATCCCGATCTCTGGCAATGAGCACTTCATGAATCATTCATTTTTAATAGATTATGCAAATTCCAGGACATAAAATCAACAAGATCAATAACTGCAGGCGTTTTAATTGGTGTTCGAAAACATTTTAAGGATGAACATAATCTCCAGTTCTTTCCCCCGTAAAGACACAATTAATTTGAAATTGGATCTCGGCCTAAATACTTGAGATAATTTGCTACTTTTTGCATGGCTTAAAATTCCTCTGGTAGGCTTATCGCTGGCAAGTAAACTGTAACACTCAGCCATTAGAGAGACCACACACCTGAATATCACCTAATATCCACAGAGGCAGGCACTGAGGGAAAACCAAGCATAGGAGCCACTAACTAAATACTAATTACCAACTGGAAGTCATAGTGATGTTTGTTCCATTAGTTTGACCTCTGTACGCTTTAGAGTGAGATCTACCGCCAGGAAAGGACATGGAATAAACCTATTTACTAACACAAAAGAAAGAGATGTGCTTTTTATACACAGACAGATACACACACACACACACACACACACACACCGATATGCATACAATCCCATCTTTCTTCCTCTACATGTCTCTTTGCACCTGTAAAGCAGTAAGGAGACCCTCTCTTCAGAGACCATCTAAAGTATCCCAGGTGCAAACAAAGCCGCCTGCAGAACCAGGTCTGCTTTCTACAGAGGCCATCAGTGCACAAAGGACAAACACACACCTTTCTTCTCAGGAGGCCTGCCTTACAGGGGAAATCTACCTCCCACATATTAATGAGAAAAGGGCCCTTTCTTTTCTCATAAGACTGCTTGGCTATCATTTGAGAAGGGGGGCTGCTGCAATTTTCAATCACCCTGTCCTCCCCCTCGCAGAACTCGTTGCCTTTGATGGCTGCTGCATAATTATATGAATTTTAATAAAAGCTCTGTATATTAATCTCAGGCCCCCGACAGTCATCGTAAACTTTCAGTAAACTTAACCTTCTTCTTGGTAATAACACGGCAACAACGAAACAATATTTCAATTAGCCAGGCAGTCATTAACTGTGACAAGGAGAGGAGACGAAGAGGGGGGAGAAAGAAAGAAAGTGAGAGAGAGAGAGAGAGAGAGAAATAGGGAGGGTAAAATAAATGATCATGGTGTTAGAGTTAGGCGGCAGAAATGCCAGAGCGTATTTACCGAGGCACATTACTCGTGCTTTGAGACACACAAACTGTCTCCCGGCGAACAAATCACAGGAGCAACACAGCAGCAGCCAACAAGCAGTCAGTCCTGCATGGTGGCCTTTTTTTTTTTTGCGAGACCTTGCTCTGATACACAGTCATAGTTCTGATGTGCTGACACCCAAAGGTCCTTGTCCAGCGGTGACTGAACAGCTCGCACGCCCCCCCAACACACAATCTCTCTTACCACCCTGCTTGCTCAGCAAAAAGCAAGACGGAGGACAGCTGCTAAGCTTTTATCGCATCATCGTACCACCTTTTCAGCTCAGAGTGAAATGGTATTAAAAAAGTCTTCACACTTAACTTTTTGGTTTGCTTTTATTTTCACACATTTTTTTTTGTCAATTGCACAAGCATTGTTTTTTCTTTTTCTTTTACATTGTTCAAACCCCCTCAGCTGAAGCTGTGGCTCGGCAGCATAAAGTCGGACTGTATGGCACTTGATCTTACCTACAGGGTAGCTTTGCGACACACTGGGGCCCAGGTCTGGGTTGGCGCTAGAGGATAAACTGGGCTTGACTTCGTCCAGGCTGGAATTCAGGGCAGGGAGCGAGTACTCATTAGCCTGGGAAAAGGACAGTTGAATCATTACACAACCAAACAATACCTAGATGGAAATCCTCCCTTCTCCTCCTCCATTAAGCGCTCCACACAGGCCTGTGCGAGTATAAATTTGTATGAGAGCATTGTGTGTGTGTGTGTGTGTGTTCAAGCTGCAGGGTGGCAGTTCAAGCATATCATGAATGTATTTTGGTATTGTCTGAGAGGAAGTGGGATTTTGAGATGAGTGAAAAGCCAAGGCGTCAGCTGGCCCTTTGTGCTTGACTGCAGTCCTACCCCTGATCAGCCAAGGGAGAAAGCAGTTCTGCTTTGTTACAGGCACACCATGTGGCCCTGTTTGAGAGACACCATTCACCTTTTTTTCTTTTTTTTCTCTATTTTTGCTTTTAATTCGGAGTCTAAACCACCTTTAAATTTCATTACCTCTTATCTCTGAATAGAATCACTTGTACAACTTGCACTTTTGTAACCATTTAACTGTTTGAGAGTTTGCCTCTTGTCAGCATTCAGATGGGACTAGTTCACCCAAATGGAAAACAAAACAACAACAGAGTTTTAGCCCTAGCGGTATCTAGTAATGTAGATCATTTTGGTTTTAAGTGCCCAAGTTTTGAAATGTGCACCTCTGAAACTTCCAACTCAACACCACTTTAACATAGGTTAATGGAATTTCTGCATTTGTCCTGGTCCAATCTTTCAAAAGACATTTTTTTTATTACTGGTGCCAGCGTTATACCTGAGTTACATGAGTACCAAAACAATACTTTTTTTCATCCTTTTTAATTTACACTAACACTTCTTTTCATTAACAAATGAAGCAAAAATTCTGAAATGTTTTATATTCTCTGAGCTGAAATCCTAAATAGTCTGAAACTTAGAAAGTCTGAAATGTAAATCAGATAATATCTGATTCAAAAATAAGTAAACAAGATTCTTAACAGGCATTACCAACTTTCCGTGTTAAGGGTTAGATTGAGATTGAGACTTTGTTACTTAGTGATGATCTATTTCAGTTGGTCTGTGGATTATACAGAGTAACTGGGACATTGTTTCTTGGAAGACATGTCGCTGCTCCACAAATGAAAATACATTCAAGCATTAATGTCAGAGGCAGAAATTTAAAACCCTTTGCAAATAACACCAATGTGTCTTTTTGTAATTTGGGTGAACTGACCCTTTAAAAATTAAAAAAATGATAATTTTACTCCATCTAAAAATGATTTCTCCCCAGCTCATCTGTCATCGTCATGTTTGCTTTTGTAAATCCACTAAAAGACACTCATGGCAGATGTTAGCAGGGTTTTTTTTAATGAGATGAGACTTCCGGAGTCTGAGTGTTGACAATGTTTGTCCAAAGCCCAGTGTGAGCCTGAGTGGCTCAGTGGGCCACGCTCCCACAGGGGGACGCCCGTGACCCCGCTCTTGTCTGCCACTATCACCGATAAACTCTAATTGTCTGCTACAACTGTTCACTGGCACAATGTCGGATGTTTTCCTCTATTCTCAGAGGCTTCAGACGCCAAACAGACGTTTTATCATGCAGATAAAGGGCAGAAGGGGGAAAACTGAAAAGATAGGTCTGAAAGGGATGACCAAATGGCTAGCAGAAGTGTGGGAGGGGTGAATCCATTGAGTTTTGCATCTCCAGAATGGGTTTTTAATGCCTCACTACAGAACCCAGACACTGGCTAATAGGGCCACATTTTCCAGAGGAATAAAAAAAAACCATGAAAGGGAAAGTGCTCTGATTAATATTGCATTAAATTAAACCTGATTTTTCTAGACTGTTCCTTGCCTCCTTTTTTCTTTTTTTCTCTACTTGCCCCCATTTTTAGTCTAACCCTTTTCCCTCTGCCTTTTAATACTCTCTCTGATGCTCTTTGTGATTGCAAGTCATTTCCAATTCGTTTTGGTATTGATCTTCCAGTAGAAATCAGTTTTGTAATTAGCTGCAAATTAGGCCCTCTTCTGGAGGTGAGGCCTGTCCCACTGATTTATCACCTGCGTAATTCGCCCCGATTGGAGAGAAATTAAAATGAACTCAATTAGGCGACTGCTTTTGCTTTATGGGTCCGACTTGTAGTTTGGTGAGAGAAATTAATAGTCTCTTGTTGTTTAATAGTATAATGAAAGTAAATAAAGGTTATCCATTGTAATAAGCCCAGAGCTTTTAATAAGCGGTGGTTTGTGGCTGTCGTTTTGGCGTGCGGGTGGCTGTTCCCCAAATGCCTCTTAATTTTTGAAATGAGGATGGATGGCAAGTGTGTTTTTTATATCAGAAGGAGGGAGCAGAAATTACAGGGTTTCATACATCCATTTCATGAATACATGTTACAATAAACACAGCCTTCAAGACTGCACCAGTCATTAAACATCAAGCTATGACAGAAAGTAAACAATGGCAAGAAGAAGCAGTTGAATAAGGCGGCAAAAATGAAAAAAAATCTAGGTATTGATTAATTTCATGTTGCCTTACTGTTATTCTCAATTATAGGGGATACAAGGAATGTGTTTTTCATCACAAAATCAATAATGTGTGGGAGTTTTCCTGGTGATCCCTCCAGCATTATACATGCTTGGTTGTAATCCAGTGCTTGGCCATCTCAGACGTTTGTTTAATTAGTTTCTGGATATGGTTTGGGAATATTTGTGACAAAGGTACATTTGTGCACAATTTGTGTGTATTTACTGAAGAAAAAGCAGAAGTGATGAGTTGCAGTGCTACTAACCTGTTCGGGTTTGATATGCTCCGATGTAGGGAAGACGTCAGGGTACGAGGGGCGTTCAAAGACCCGGTCCAGCGCTTCCAGCTGCTGCTGGGTGAAGGCATCTGCCCTAAGGTGTTTCCGTAAACTCTCCACACTACCCTGAGAATCACTGTTTGGGCCAGAACCATCTGAACCATCTACAAGAAGAAAGAGCAACAATCGAGACACTGACCCTGGGAAGCTGGCCTTTACTTCAAGCTATGCACTTTATATTCTCCTCATGATTTTTTCTGCACCACCTCTGTGGGGGATCTGAGGAGGACAGAAAGGGATGGAGTGCAGGTTTTTCCACTCCTTAATGGCTGTAGTGAGCCACTGGCTACATCACACAGGCTTTTGCCTGCACCCCCCACCACAGTAGTAACACCATCATGATCTGAGAGCCCTCTGGTAATTGATGGATTACCATCACTTGCAAATATATACATGTTGTGGCAAGCATGTATACTAATGAAAGCAGCAGCTAGCCCATTATAGTGCATTTTCATTCCAGCCAGGGGATTTTTTCCCCCCATCTTTCTTTCCTCCCCAAAACCCTACCGGTGCTTGCTGAAATCAAGAGCAGTTTTTTTAAAAAGCACAATTTCCCTTTTTTCACAATTCAATACCGCTTTCATTCTCTGCCGGTGTGTGGTTCCATTTGGAAACAGCGGCGGAGGACAAGAGGCTGAATAAAATTGTACAGTCTAGTTCAATCATCCTGCTCTCCAAACACAGGAATTTTCTCCTGACTCCTGACCTGATTACCCGACTGTTGGGAGAAGGATGCCTTAGCTTTTCTCGTTGTCACTCGCTTTAAAGCCTTTACAGACCATCCTACCATATCTCCCTTTTTTCTTCTTCCCTCTCACCCCCCACCTCTCCCTGGCTGCAGTGGCTGTGTCTGTAGGTCTCCTCCCCGGATCCCAGAAAGCTTCAGCTCCCTTACAAATCTGTCATTCTAAATTTGCAGCAGATTATGTTCTCCCCTCAGTGGGAGAGTGGTGATATATGATATGCAAGGCCCCTATTGATTGCCCGATCTGGTGGCAAGAGGGAGCTGAAATGAACTTGAAATGAACATCATGCCTCAACTCATTGTGCGTATAATACTCTACTTAATCCCACATTTTTCTCTGCCATGGAATTCAATTGATCAATCATGTCTGTGTGATAGTACCATTTGGGAGGGTTATTGCCATTCTATTCTGCTGCTTGACCTTTTTTCACCGGCTGAGGCCAGAGGATGAACCCGACTCTCCCATGAAAGCTGAAGAAGCTATAAAAGAGTGTGTGAGTGGGTGTGTGTGTGTGTGTGTCTGAGCACGTGTGAGCGTGTGTAACCTGAAATTGTGCTGAGAGCTGCAAAAATGTCACGCAATAAATATGTTATGAGTTTGCTAACAACGTCTTGTTAACTGTTTATTCTGTTTTCACTGCACAAATGAATGCAGAATTTATTTAAAAACGATGCACCGATCCAATACGCTGGATTGTTATCAGTGCTGATATTCGATATCGGGTTTTTGCCATGATGCATGAAATGTAGCTTATTTGTCACAATCATAATCATTGTAAACATCAAAGGCTTTTGCGATCACTTCATTCAGGCTACCAAATCGGTTTTAGTCCTCATGTTACCTTATATAAAATTAATCCAATGAGTTTGACGAAGTGAGGTAAACAGATTTTAAATTTTTGATAAGAAAGAGCAAAGGTAGTGGATCACTACTCGGTATCAGCAGATACTCTGAGTTGAGATATCATACTGGGAAAGAAAAGGTTGAATTGGTGCATTACTATCATTTACTACAGAAGTCTATTGCTGCCAAAATTGATGGGTATCATTTTATAACTTGAAAGGTGTATCGTTGTTACAAGATGTTTTTTACATAATTACAAAATACAAACTTTTTAACAAGATTTTTTTATAACAATGTACTGCAACCTTGTTATAACATAAAATGTTTCATGTTTTGAACAAAGCATGACCAGAGTAAAATTTAAAGGAAGAGTTTGACATTTTGAGAATACACTAATTCGCTTTCTTCGGGAGAGTTAGGTGAGAAGATCAACACCACCCTCATGTTTGTCTGTTTAATATGAAACTCTAGTTAGGAAATGGTTAGCTTAGCTTAACATAAAGGCTGGTAACTGGTGGAAATAATTAGCCTGGCTCTGTACAAAAGAATTTTCCCACCAGCACCTCTAAAGGTCACGTTTTAAAACGTTATAGTGTCTTCTTATCCTTTGCTGGCAGTCTTAATGCTAAAGTAAGCTAATCATCTCCTGACTGTAGCATCATGTTTAATGTACAGGTAAAACTCATCCAACTCTTGGACAATCGGTTTAACTATTCCTTTAACACTTCTCCTACATGAGAAAAAAAACCCAACAACTCTGATTCTTTCTGATCTGTTGCTCACCTGAACATTTCAGGTACACTCAGCGTATTTACCGCACAGCCTCAGTGAAGGCCGTCACCTACTATAGCTGCTGCTTGTCACTTTATCAAACTCAATTGTTCTCTTGCTACCAAAGCAAATAGAGTCATTAATTACTTTCCATCAGCCAACCGAGCCACAACACCTGATCAATACCCCCCACCATATTTGTCATTCGCCACTGTGGAATACACTTCCCACACACAAGTCAAACCATCCTGGCTCAACCTACACACTCTTCCTCCCACTCAGACTGAAGACAGTCCCATCTGCCCTCCCAGCCACTGATTCCCATCTGACAAATCAGCAACAACTGTGTTTTTGGTGATGAAGATGATTCTGGTGACATTTAGAATGTTTAAACAGCGTAAATCAGGTTAAATTATCCTTAATAATTTTCAAGACCGTCCTCCGAAGAAAACTATAGCGTCAGTTGTTTCAGCAAGCGCCCAAAAATGCAGTTTGTTTACGTGCAAGTGTCAAAGCCCTCTAGTGGTCACAGAAGTGATGACTCATGTCCGTCGGAAGCAAAAGAGAAAGTAATGTCATGTTGTTTCTGAGGCAACAAAACTTCAGACTGTTTGCTTTCTGTTTCCTGTGTTTGGTTTCTTTCGAGCAGGACTGTGATAGTTCCCTTACCTTAACCTTTTCAACATTTGGTTATTATTGTAACCATGATGAGGTCACCTAACCTTAACAAAGCAGTCATTTTAACTGAAACCTCACTTTCCCTAACCCTACCCCAAGTCGTTTTTGTGCCTTAACCTAACCAAACCTTATCCAAAACTGTGTAAGCTCAGAAAATGCTTCTGTGTGTTGCTCTGAAAAGCAGTTACAAACGACATATTATTATATTTATTTTGGAGGATTTGTTGTTTTCTTACTTTTTTTTGAAAGATTTCTGTCAGAAAAAGCTGATGCCATAGTATCACCATGCACAATTCAGAATTCAACAATATTAAAAAATCTAAATCCACATTTGATTGGTTGTTTGTTAAGTATGTTGGCCAGGAAACGCCACTGCCAATCAAATATGATCAAACTTCACCATGCACAGACCTCGTTATGCAGATTAAAATTGGAAAAAAAACATGAAAAGAACAAATGTAACGGAATGTAATAGCCAAAGGTTCAACTAAATTAGTTTTTTTACTTTTGTTATAGCTAAATAAAAATATTTACCATTTGAAAAAGTTTTCCGGTGCTGACTTATCGCAATTACAAAAAGTCAGATGCATTGTTTGGACATTTCCAAATCTGCCCATTATACAGCTGTGATACTAATCCTTGACCACAGTGGCTTTGTCAGTGCGTTACATGCATGTCCTGCTCTGTGGTCATTTATTGATCATCTCTGGAGTTGAGTGTATTCATCTTGACATCAGTCTGTATTAACACTCTGGTAACGAGGGAGCAGCCTCCATCAGATCAGATAACCAGCTCTATAAAGCAGACTCCTCTCTGCGGGTTTGGCACCCAGAGGTCATGACCCCTCGTAGGAGGCTTTAGCCAGAGTAACTCTGGGACTGTGAGGGAGTCTGAGTGACTGCCTGCCAAACAAAAACACAACAATTATCATGAATAGTGCAGCTTGAGTATGGATTTTAGCTTTTTCTGAAAGTCTGGAAGGAAGAGAATCTTTTCAGAATAAAAGTTTTTCACTTTTAGAGGTAATGAAAATAAAGTTTCTAAGTTCTTGTTATAGGCATTAGGAGGAGAGCTGGCACCTAGAGGTCATGAAAGCCTCCCTCAGATGAAAGAGCTTACCCCCCCCCCCTTCTCAGTCTGCTCTTTGTTTAAATAACATGTCAACATACATACGCTTTTGTTCCCTTAACACACTGTTATGTATTTCACAATAATACACCTCTATAATTTCCCGCCTGATTCAATTCTCGGTTAATGAAATCAAATTAAAACAAATTGGATGAACTCAGCTGCATTTTGTTTTTCTAATTGAATGTTTTGATTATGTAAACATAAATGAAATACTGCATTTAGAAAGCAATACGTTTGTTCTGCATCACCAAAGATCCGTGGTTAGTGTTAAAAGGGATTCAACGATAAATTGATTAGTATATCGATGGAAATTTTAATTTTGATCATCTAAAAATGCTCCAATATTGTTTGTTTGCTTTTCAGATGTGAAAATTTCCTGGTTTTCTCAGTTTCATATAATTGTAAATTTAAGTCTTGTGGGTTTTAGGCTGTGGTCAAACAAAACAAGAAAATTAGACACTTTTGGCTCTAGGGAACTGTAATGAATTTGCATTTCTTTTTTGACATTTTATAGGTCAAAAAATTAATTCAAATAATTAAGGTATTCCTTAATTGCAGCTTAATGTCAGATTACTCATACGATTCAGAGGGGAACATTTTGTAAACGTTGCTTGTTGGCCATCAATTTGCTGTGATGTTCCTTAGCTTTATTAATCGGATTTGGAGGTTGGACTTAGGTGCTGACATTTTGCTGCGCTCTGTGTTCCTGTGTGGATTCTTCCTCTTCCCCCACCAAAACAGATGCTGATACACAGAGCAGGGTGTGACGGCGGCCCGCTCCATCACTCATCTCCATCCACACACATCGGTTCGGTCCTCATGACGCTCAGAGAGGAGAAATAATTAATTCAACAGCTACTGAAGCACAGAATCACATCCATTCTGACTGCCACTGGCTATTGTTGTTGGCTTTTGAAATTTATGATGATCATCTTATCATGAAATTTCTCTCTTGGCATTTCTCTCATAAATCAAGAAGAAAGCCCCGACACAAAGAGAGAAAGCGATCGCAACGGCTGAAATTAAGAATCATCTACAGGTCTGATTGTGCAATTTGTGGGGGCCGCTCTGAAAGGACGTGCGATATGACTTTGAAAGACCGGACACACTTCATGGACACTGCATGTTCTCAACAGACCTCCAAGCTGTCTGCTCAGGTCAATTCAGCTCGCTCAGACGCTCACTAATAACAAGAAGGTGAACAAAAACATCCATGAAAGCAGATTTGTACTTAAACATGAGATACTGTATGAAAGATTTGTATTTCACCCCGAGAGAAGCAGCTTCTCCTTTGTCTTTTCTGAAGCCTACAGTGTCAGAGGCAGTGGGGGTGGAGGAGTTGGGACGTGGGGTACTCGGATGTTAATCTGTGAGGTAATAGCTTTTCTCTGCAGAATTGCAAATTCTAATATATGTCACTTTGTAAAACGGACAGCCGTGGTCACCAAAGACACCATCTCCAGGGGTCTCTCTCCCACTCGCTCCCCCACTCTGTCCGTCCGCAACAATGGCTGCCAAGTGTAACATGCTACTTTTAATTTGCAATAACACGTGACAATAGCAGATTAATGGCTCTTATGACACCTGTGTCCCTGAAGCTCCTCTTGCCGAGACCCAGTGTACATAACGTGTGTCACACTACATTATCTCTACATCCCTCCTGTAATGGGGGGACCTTTTTTTAAGGGCACTGCTGACTTGGAAACTTAGGAGCTGTCTGCCTGCTTGGCAGAGAGCCACAGCGACTGCCTAAAACAAATACTCTGGGCTACACAGCCAATCCATTTTACCGGGGCTTGTGTTGCACGCTCCCCTCCCTAACCCTTCCCCTCCTTTCCTTCGCTCATTTTTGTTCATGTTTTCAACCCTTGATAATGACTGCTTGTGCCATAATCATCATGAGGCTTACCAAGTTAAATAGGGCTCAGGCAAGCTACTGTGCTGTGAGGAAATTTAATCCAAGCATTAACTGGCTATAGACTACTGCCTACTGAAGGAAGCAAAATACGTCTGAATAGCAAACAAGGCAACACTAAAACACAGATCTCAGCTAAAGAAAATGCTTGAAACCAAAATCAATCGACACCACGATAGCAGCACAAACATGCTTCTTACTTCTATTTGATTGATTTCAGAGCCACATGCTGAGGTCTTAGATGTATTTTTCTTGGATAAGAAGTGTTTTTTCCTTGTTTGGTTAGAAAAAATACTAAGCAGTATGCTTATGGTTATAGCACTTGATCGTTTCTCAAAAAAGCAACTAAAATGCACGAATGCAAGAAAAAACAGAAGGGCTCTTTAAACAGTTAATGGTATCTATGGAAATAATGGGAAAATATGGCATCTGTTATGATTTTCTTTCAACAATGTACAACAAAAATAATAACATATACATCAGGTTATGACATACCGAAGCTGCCACCTACATTTCAAAATAAAACTACTCATTATTTTCCAATTTCCACCAAAATGGTTGCAAAAACCTTCACATCCAACAAAATACTGAGTATATAACCTAAGTGTCCTAAATACTACAACCCTTTTTCAGAGGACACTTCAGGCTACCAGTTGTAAAATCTTGAAATTCTTTTTTTGTTTTTGAGGTAAGGTGCACTTTAAGAGAAGACAGCAACAGGACAATAGTGTCTACAGGGTAACATCGTATGTAATATACTATTCTTACAAACTGTGGCTCCAGGCAAGACATTGCTTTTGCCACCGCGTGTGTGCGGCCAAGGCCTGGGGTTTATGTTTTGGAAAGATAAAGTATCCCTGACCCTGTGGTTCCAGGTAGGCACCAGCTGGCCGTTGAGAGAGTATATAAGAACCAACGGCTCCCTCCGTCACCCTCAGTACAAGTCCTACCCTGACGGAAACACGCACACACAAGCGCACACATCCACACACGCACACCTTTCTTCTCTTTCATCGTAATGCTGGCCGAGCACCTAAATCACAGAAATGGCAGCACATCAGGGGAATCATTTGAGACTGAATAGCCATAGAAACATGGCGCTGTCACCTGGAAGACCTCCACAAAACAGGCCAGCTCTCCCCCTCACACACACACACACACACACACACACACACACACACATACCTTATTCCTCTCCATGCCCTTTAA
>NW_023339651.1:7827034-7835284 GCF_004916995.1 Morone saxatilis | reverse complement strand
CTGAGCTTTTTATTTTTACTCCTCAAAACAGAAGAAAATATCTTACCTTCATCTCTTTTCCTCTTTTCACCATTGGATCGTGGAATACCAAGAATCCCATTGATGGAGTAGGATCCTGCAGGGTCATTGGAGGCGCTGGTTACAGGCGGAGAAGCTGTGCTTGGTACTGGGAAAGAGACAGAAAAAGAAATAAGCAACCAGCTTGAATTTATAGTGAACATACATGCATGTACAGTGTGTGCTGTGATGCCCCTGCTGTTGCTGGTGCTGTGAGCTGCAGTGTTACCTATAGTATGGCCTGGTGTCGAGAGGGATGTCCCGTCAGGAGACGGATGGAAAGGCTGCTGGACTTTTGTTCGGATGATCCTGGGGAACAAAGGAAAAGCAGATGTCAGCTGCTACTTCTCTATGACCGACATCCCTTCCTGGAGACTGTCCCTAACACGATGCTGTTGGTCACAGCATAGAGATATTACGTGATTAAGATATCAAACGCGACTCATACGCAAGACGTGGATGTGGTCAGTGGTTCTACCTTAAAGGTGAGGTGTGGAGAAAAGTCTTCATTGCACTTTTGGTCTGAGTGATCTTGCAAACAAAGCATGAAATCACATCAATTCACCTCAATGATCAGCTTCACTGACTCTACCTGGCCCACACTAATCAGCTCTCTCTCCCCCACTGTGGAGGGGGTTTCACTGGGGCCGATTGCAGCCATATAGTAGCCCTTTACTTCCCAGATCAAACATCTCTGTAGAACCAGCGGCCCCCATGTGCCAATGCGGATGAGGTTGTATTGATCGGGGCTTGGGGAGAAAAAGTTGGGGATTAGTCACACGGGCAAACAGATGCAAATAGAAAGCTATAAATTATATGTGACAGGAAAGCAATAGTTCCTTATTGCCTTGCACAAGCTTACGCCAGCATTAGATTCCTTTAATCTGAATGGCACTTGGGGAGAAAGGGAGCTGTCACAATAATTTGTAAACTTTAAAACTATTCATCATATATGCCACAAGAGCTATTTTAGAGCACAAAGAAAAGAGGTCGGGTGAGGACTATAGATCCTGATAGCGTTGATTTCTTTGCACAATTCAGATGTTGTTCCTTTATTCTTATTTCTTTGCATGTTTTATCTCAGTAGAATGAAAATATTTACAGGTAAAACTGCCTTGATTACAATTTGAAAATTATATTTCCCTCCATATTATCCAGGAATGCATCAAATGATTTGGATATTGATGTTACTGTATGTGCCAGAAGGCTTCAGAGGAATAAATCCAACACTGTCACAAATAAAAAAAAAGAAAAAGGAGAACTCCCCTTGGAGGCAAAGCTACCTCACAACAAGCCTTTCCAGAGAGCGCATATTGATGTTTTAATTTTTTTCACTTCTCCCCATAACAGTTATTCGACCCCTTGACTTGTGTGTGCTACATAAATCCAAAGACTTTATTTGGTATCCATGTTCTTGATATTGAATAAGCAATTTGAGAGAATGAATTAATGACCTGGCTGTTGCTGAAAATCCCCTGAAGAAATATTAAAATTGCTTTCCTTCTGAATCAATAATATCTAGCGCCATTGAGGACCTTTTTTCTGTTTTGTTTTTATGTCTACCAGCAGGCTATAGCGTTACTTGTTGGTTGTGGGGGCCCTGACTCGTAGTACAACACTATCTCTGTAGCATTTAATAATGCATGCAGGGGAAAGGTGTTTAAATAGAGCATCCTCTTTTGTCAACAGTCCTGAGGTCAGACTGTCTGCCACAGAAACCCACAACTGGCCCCAGTCAGAATCATCCAACTGGAAAAGAGTCTTTTCCTTTTTTTCCCCTGAATTGTCTTAACTGATAAAGCCCTGTTTGAACTTCTCTTCTTGTTTATTTTGCATCAAACTCACTTTTTCTGCGTATTTAAAAAAAAACTTGAAGTAGCATTAGATGATTTGAAGTCTGTTAAACTGACTGAAACTAAGGATGTTTTCATTGATTTTTGCGGGCTGCTTCTTTAGAAACTCAAACATGTATTGAAATATTAACCTCCAGCTAAATCAAAACAAATGCGTGTGTCGTCTCATTTGTGTGTCTGCTCCATTATATGTGAGTGTGAGTGTGGCACTGAGTACAGAGCAACACATTGAAATCTTACATTTTCTTCTGCTAAAAAAAGGAAAATATTCAGCATTAAGCCATAATAGAAATTCAAAGTAGCTCTCATACTGTATGTGGCTGATAGAATTACAGTTCTTTGTATTCACAATTTAATTTCCCACATAAACAAAGACACATAAGGCTCCCCCCGGCCCAAAATAGAAAGCTTTAATTGGAATTGAAAAAACTTTATAGGGCTCTTTTAATGATATTAATGTACGTTTTGAATTTATCACATACATGTGTCTGAGCCTCCTTAAATGGGGCTTTTTAAGCAGCCACGAAGCATGAAATGAATTTTCTTCAGCCTTTTCTCTATTTAAAAGATGTCTTGTGTGGAGCTGTCCATGCTCTCCCATCAGCTCATTAAAATGTAATGCTGATGCTGGCTCTATGGAACAGTGCCTCTTAACCAAAGTTCATCACCAGGGATCTCTGGTGGGGGGGTGTGGGGTGTGTGGAGGGGGTTGGGGTGGGACGGGGTGGGGGTGTCCTGGGTCCTCCTGTAGCTGCCTTTCTACAACTATAGTGCTGTTTACGAATTTCTTTAAGGAAACGGGATTTAATTAAACAGTGACTGTTGAAATGTTAAATATAGATATTTTATATGGTGATTTGTCACATAAGGGTTTTATATAAGAGTTTTAATGCCACAATCAAGGCATAAATTGATACTGCACTTTTATACATCATCATAAAGTTACATCAATATTAATTAGAACAAGATATCGCCTCGAATTTTAATGCAAGGATTTAAATCAGGAGCCTCATTCATAAACAGGAGGTGATTTTAAGGCGCCCCACAATATATTTTTATTCATTTTTATTATCACCTTATTTTGTGATGCAATATTTTTGAACAAATTACATTCAAACCAATTTCTACAAAAATAAAATCTTGCAGAAAAGCCAGTGTTGCTCTCCCTGTGTCTGTGCAGCAGCAGCTCCAGCACATTAGATGTGCTAAAGAAAATTGGCCTGCTTTATAGCGCCACGGGATCTGGTCACCGAATATTGATCGGTTTTCATCTCGACAGATTCACTCAGTCCTGGATGTACTGCTGATTGTTGAGGGAGTTTGGTCTGAAAGATTGAATTGCACCTCTGAGACCGCAGGCAGCCTCGGCGTGAACGGGCAGCACAAAGTTGGTCAAACAATATTCTGTTGTGGGTGGTGCGCTCAGCACAGATACACTGTGATGAATGATTTTCAATTTGCGCTCTCCCTGCCCTCTTCATTAAAGTGTTTACATGCTGCAGCCCGTTGTTTAACCCAACTAAATTTACAAAAGGAGAAAAAAAACAACAACCCAGAATATCCCACATTTCTATGTATTTTTAGGTCATATTTTAATTTTTGTTTCCTACCTGTTAATGGATGAGACGCTGGGAACAGTGTCGTTGTCGCAGATGCCCTCTGCCAGCAGTCTGTCTCTGATCTCCCACGCAAACATGGTTGGGTTTTGTCTCTTGTAGTCTGCGATTTTTTCCACGACCTTTGGCGTGGCCACTTTAGGTTTAGACCCACCAATCACCCCTGGTTTGATGCTGCCAGTCTCGTAATATCTGCAAAGAAAAATTATGTTCTCCAATGAGATGATAGCTTGCAATATTTAAGACGTAATTCTGGCCGATACCCCCCCCCCTTGTCATGCGTTTAACACCATTTAAACGCAACGATACACCCATAGGTGACAGACATTGGGGAGGTTTTGTTTCTGAGAACTAGAATTTTTTTTTTTTCCCACAAGAAAGTGTTCAAAAGTTAAACTTTTCTGCAGCAAAACCCCTAACTTGAGGGGTTCTGTGCGTATACTTGGCGTCTCCAATCGTTAATCATGTCTCAAAACAAACCCAACATTCCTTAAAAGCTGATAAAAAGGCAACAACATTAGCGCTTACATTCATAGACGGAAAACATTATTCTGTAAAATTAGTACCTTTTCAATAACAATACCAACACCAACATCCACACATACAATGACGAGACCTCCACCTAAACTATCCACTAATCTTCAAAACATAGCGTTTATCTATATAATTTAGGACATTTAAAATACAATCACATCTATTTAAAAAATATTAAAAACTGAGCTGAGTTTTGCAAGTTCAGCTCACTCCTCCTCTACCACCACTGCACATAGCTGCATATATATCCATCCACCTCCATCCACCCAGCAGAGTCTACCTGGCTGCAGGACTTGGCTGGAGACTCTTCACCCACCTGCCCAGGATCTTGCTGACGCAGCCGTGGCTGACCCGCAGCTGTCTGGAGATGTCGCAGGGCCGGACGCCCTGGTGGGCCAGCTCCACTATCCGCTGCCTCACCACGTCCGGGAGGGGTCTGCCGTTCACAAACACCCCGCCGAGCTGGTTCACACCTCCGTGCCCTACGTGGGACACAACAGCAGCACACACACAACCGTAACATTACATAAGGTCGTAAGAGAGAGGAAGGCGCAGGTGAGTTTTAAAATATAGTGGAGGCAAAAATGACGAAAAAAAAGCCTTTATAGTATTAAAAAACTGAAGGTCAGTTCCCCTAACTTGTTTTGATAGAGCATGTGGATTTACATGTATTTATGGTGTTTTAAAGGAGCCATTGAGAATGCATTAAATGCTGCAACATTTTCTGTTTTGTTAATTTTTTTAAGCCTTTGTTTTTATTTATTTATTTATTTTCTGTTATCAGAAAGTTGTTTACTGCCATCACTGAAGCGCAATGCATTTTAAACGTTTCATGAATACAGCACAAAGGTAAAAAATATATTATTTTGTCAATCATTATTTCAGATAATTAATTAATTAATTGGTGATTTTTAAAGGCAGTAAAGAGTGGAGATACCACTGCAAAACAAGTGTCCTATAATGAAAGTGCATGTTTTTATAAATATAGTTTTTTAATGGAGCAATAATAGACATTGCAGCTGAAAACTTATTTAGGTTATATGTTTTTGTCAATGCTTGTTAGTCGTATTTCCCCTTCCTTTTGTGTTTTAAAAGAAAGTAATTTATCTTCAACTTTAACCTTTTAAATTAAGATTGTTTTTCAAAATAAAATAAAAGCACACATCAAGTGCTGAACACCTGATCATCCAGCATATATAAATATGTATCTGCCACACTGTTATTCTGCAGCTTGTACAATTGGTACATTAAATCCAACCTACACTGGCCCATGAATATGTGGACCTGTGTCATAACTGCTATTTAAAATAATTAAAATATATATTTATTTGAGTCCAGTATTTTTTTCCTCACAGTCAAAACACAGAGCTCATATTTTCTAAGCAGCTCTACGACTCATGTTGGCTATTAAGTTGCAAGCTCCCTCTTTTCTCCTGCACGGTAATTTTAAATAATTGAACGAGCTTTGATTACTCATATTACATATTATTTGGTAAATGAAGAGGTCATCAATTATTCACACACATTCACCAAATTACACGTCAACCACACTGTATGTGGACTTAAGTTGGACTTACACATCTTGCTGTTATTTGAATAATTTGAATAATACATGTGTAACTAATGTGTGACGACTTATTAGGCCTCGAAACACACACACACACACACACACAGTGCGCGGGAAGCTGGAGGGTGATACACGTGTAAATTACAGAGTACCTGCCAACGCATGTTCTTTGTTTACTATGACAAGTTTAATTTCTGCACATCGCCGCTCTGTGCACAAAAGTACTCCTGCCATTTGTTATGTTTTTTTAAGAATTGTAAAGCAGTTTATTGCCTAAAATTTGCACACAGGTGTTGAAACACGAGGATATTATTTATTCCACTATCAGCCTTATGTTTCCATGTTTGGCTGCATGTCATGTTTATTTAGCCTGCAACTGTTTTTATGCGCCAAGATGCTGTTAGCGCATGAAAGTCGCCATGCTCTCTGCTACAGGCCTTTTGTAATATGCAGAAATGATATATTTCTTCTTGTTATTTTTTTTTTTTATCCGCATACGTGCAAAAAAAAAAAGCTGCAGTGGCAGAGAGAAACTCGGGTTGTGCTACTTACGGTGCATCGCTGTAAAGGGGTCTGCTTTGCAGTGAATATCCATTGGATAGCAAAGGAAAGACAGATAATCAACTGAAGTCGCCGTTTCGCCTTCCTATCAAGGATGAAAATGTGAAGAAAAAAAGGTGATTCTACTCGATGGAGGGACTTAGTTTGCCCCCTCCACCCCCCGGTTCAAACAACCGATCTGGTGGCAACTTCTTCCCCCAAAAGTTGCCTTGCTTTTTTCTTCAACAGTCCGGTCCGGGAGCGGAGGTCTGGCAGGTGCGCAGCATGACCGAAGGATTGTTTCAGGAATACGACCTGTGTTCAGTTTATCGGTATGTTTCAAAAGCCTGGAGTGACCAGAGGTAAATTCAGCATACCAGCGAGCACACCGCGTTTTCTTTCAAAGGTATGAAACGTTGAGGTCCAGCTTGCTGGTGTGTGTGTGTGTGTGTGTGTGGGGTGGTGTTGGGGGGGCGGCCCGGTATCTCCTCAAAATCCTGGTGGCCTTGATTCACGCGTCAAAACGGCGGAGAAACACGCACACACACGCACACATCGGGTTTCTCTCCTGCGCTGGATGCGTTAGGCTGGATCTTTGGGCTGGGAATGAAGCCTCTCTCTGTGTCTGTGGTTCTAAAAGCTGCAACCCTCCCCTCCTTCTCTCTCTCTCTCTTTCACCCCCCCTCTCCTCCCCTCCGCAGACCCCCCTTTTTGCTTATATGGATGACTTGTCAGACAAAGGCAATAGATGCCAACACTTTGTGATTCGCCAACGCAAAAAAAAAAAAAAAAAAGAACCGGGGGTCCAAATGAGGAGGTCTCTGGGTCTGTCACACCGGCAGGAAGGGGAGGGAGATAAATAAGGAATGGATTCGGAGTTGCAGATATCAGAGTTTATTAGACATTATAACAGCTGTGAATTATATGCTCGCTTGTTGGAAGTTCTGAATCAATGAAATAGAGATTATTTTTTAAATTTGTGTGTCTTTCTGATCTTTTTTCCCCCTTTATTACACGGACTATCAGCCTGTCTCTGGGAATATACAGGATATCTCTGTGTGCACAGGTCTCCTCACAAACCCGGATATTTAGCTCGATCCTTCTTTGAATTTTATCTTTTTATTTAATTTTTTTGCTCATCTGTCTTTATATCCACTCTGGAACTCAAGTAGGCCTGATTTGTTTATAGCTTTATCTCGTGCTTCAGTGTGTTATAGAACACGTTAAACGCGATTAGCTGATGTATATAAATGCAGATGTATTGACCATTTTGCGTCCAGCTGATGGTGTGATGATTGCAGTGGTCCAAACTGGGAGCAGTGGTGGTGGTTGGAGGTTGGAGGTGAAACTGATCTGCACGCAGCAGTGCCACTTAGCTTCTGTAGATGGCGCTGTATAGTTTCTCAAATTAAAAGGCGCTGTCAAAGCAGTCTAAAAAAGTAAAACTTGGGGTGCACTTGAGTGCCTGTGGTCCAACTGATAGGTAAAAATATTCTTCTGGAATAATTATCCATAGATTCATGTGAGGTGTTGGGATGAATTAAACAGCAGATAAGATTGGGCTGCAGTATAAAGTCATCTGAATGGGAAATTAAACTAAACAATGCATGATGGAATCATATAAAGTCAAGGTGCATGCTTTGGATCCTATTAACACTCTATTTGTAAAAATTCTTGAGCCCATAGAACATTTTAATATCTTAAATAATCCAAAAAAGTTGTTTTAATTCACCCCATAACTCAATTATTCTTACTATAGAATAAATATAGGCTATATAATACATTCTTAACAAAGTTTACAGTGTTTTAAAAAGGAAAACAACGAAGAAAGTCATAAAAGCAAAAGCATTTTAAAACAACATAACATATATTTAAAAAATACATAAAATATAAATAAATTAAAATCTCATGCTGATCGAAATACCAGTCAATTACTAACTTAATATTTCTGTGTGCCTGAATAATAATAATAATAATAATAATAATAATAATAATAATAATAATAATAATAAAATTACTAAATAAATAAATAAATAAATAAATAAATAAATAAATAAATAAATAAATAAATTATTATTATTAT
>NW_023339651.1:7799330-7826934 GCF_004916995.1 Morone saxatilis | reverse complement strand
TTATTATTATTATTATTAACACAATTTCAAAATAAAATACATATTTTCTGGGGACTTCCTAATTTCCCCTTGTTATTTTTGTATGCACGCGCTCTTGCCACATATTTGGCCATTTTTTTCGTGGGGTAGGTAGGTGGGGCTGGGGGGCATCTCTTAGGGGCAGGCGGCCACATCTCGCGCTCTGCCTCCTGGTCAGGTTAGGGGATGATTTCTCTTTTTGTTACTGTTTTTGGAGTGAGCTTCTGGTACAATATGTAGCACTATAGGCTGTAATTTCACACCCGGCTGCACATTTCCCTTAAAGCTACATTCTTTTTTTTTCCTCTCCCCCCCTCCCTTTAAGACCCCCACCACCACCATCATCATCACCCCCTCCCTCAGTTTTCTCTCCCCCTCTCTCTCTCTCCCTCATGCCCTCCTGCTCCCCCAGCATTTGATCTCCCCACTGCAAAAATTAAGCAGGATGAGGGAGGGGAGGGAGAGGGGAGGGGGTGCAAAATGCTGAAGTTGTTGTTTTGAACACATATCCAAACGAATACACCGTTTTCACGTGTTTACTTTGTTTGGTTTGTGTTTGCACAGCACGTGCGGCACTGTGGTCAGATGGGCCCTATAACCCCTCTCTTTTTAGGAAGGGGGCCGCTCTATTCAGCTGCTACAACACGGGGTCAGAGAGCTCCTAAAAAGCCATTTAAACAATACAAAGACTGAATCAATTATCTCTTTTTTCCTTTTCTTTTCTTTTTTTTTTTTGTTGCTGCATTTTTTACCTTTAATTATTAAACCTCGATGCTTGTAATCATCTCACCACTAAAGCCAGTAAACAACCCAAATGTATCACTTTCAGAAAAATCGAATTTGAACACATTTCCCCACAATTACTGGCTCACTTCCACCCTGACACACGACTGCAGTATTTAAGACGATGCCACTGCATGTCAAGAGTTTGGAAAATGTTTTTGGAGCCCGGGTGCACCCATTAGGAGAGGTGTAATGTATTGACAGAGAGCAATTTATCTTTTGCCCCGCTTCCTAATGGCCTGTGCAGGAGGAGAGAGGAGAGGTGGCATGGAGGAGGAGGAGGAGGTGGAGGAGGAGGAGAGGGAAGAAGCAGCACCGAGGGTCCAGCAGCTCCACCCGCCGAACATCAGCTCACACTTTCAGGCAACTGTGGGGAGGATGATCGAGGCGCCTGAGTGTGGTGGTAAAGAACTTTCATTTCTAGAGGTGGGAGAGGTGTCATTTATGTGTGTGTGTGTGTATGTGTGTGTTGTTTTTTCTTCTTCTTCCTCCTCCTCTCGTGCAGACTCTGCTGGTTGTCTCGCGTTATTCCAACGTCACCAATCGATCTGAGTTTCCCTGCAGAGGGGAGCTGACACCACTGGTTGTAAGTTGAATATTAATCCTTTTGGATTTAAGGGAGGGGGTTCTGTCAAGAGATTTATGGTGATTTAGATGAATTCGTGGCGAATGTTTTTTTTTGGGGGGGAGAATTTGCACCTTCTGTAAATCTGTGAATAATATCAAAACATGTGCAGTCTTAAGATTTTCCTGCACGCTTAAATTAATAGTCTTTTAAGGCTCTTTGTTAGACTAAATTGGTCAAAAATAGTCATTAAGCCTCAGTTATTTGCTCTTAAAATATGCACAAATGAGTGATAATTCTAATAATTTTACATTTGAACAGACAGGAGGAGATTTCAGCAGTTCAGCTGCAGCCTCTTCACATATAATCCTGTAACACTAACAGAAATATCTCTGACACTGTACTGTATATTGGATTTCCTCACTGTGTCCTGTGCTCCAGCAGCGAGGCTACTATACTCCGGGCTACAAATCTTGCTGGCGTGAACAGATGGAGCATCAATTTGATTCTATCCTCGACACCGTGAAAGATTGATTTTGCACTTGCTTTTAATTTTGCCCATAATTAATTGGATCATTACAACTGTTTTCCATTGATCCCCTCGTTTAAATGTAAAATTAGAATGTGATCTATGTATCTTATCATTCGTTTATTTATTTATTTGTTTGTTTGTTTTGTGGAAGAACATCTTATAGTAAAAATCCTCGTTTTATAATTGTATATCGCTAGTTATTTGAGCGTCTGCATCCTGTATAATGCAGAAAAACCAAACTGTATATAAATATTGCAGTATTATAAACTCATTATAACCTCAGAATGTGGCCTATTGATGTAAAGACACACACACACTGGTCTTATTCAGCATCTTTAACACAAAATCGCTAAAATATTCACATAGTTTTCTATACTTTCTTATAGTTTTGCATATATAATATTCATATAATATGTACAATAATTTCCCAGTTTTTCCACTTATATGTATAGTGTAATTCTGATTTTATTGTAGGGTTCAATCAATCGTCAATTAATTTGTCATCAGTTGTCAGGCTGCATCTCTTTTTTAATGCACTTAATCATATTTTTAAATCATTTTATAGGCCTACGTTTTATTCTGTAAATAAATGACAGGATTGTGAGAAACAATAAATTAGTATTTTAGTCGTCTTTTATCTTCTGTTCAGAGATGTGCTGGTGAAAAAAAATGAATTTGTTGTTGTTGTTTGTAGAATAAAAGTAAAAGCTGAAATACATTTTGTAAAGGGCGGAATTCAAACACTATAAAATTAAACAAAGTCGCATTTTTGTTTGTTTTGTTTCTATTGCTGGTTCGATTGCCTGTGCGATGCCACTCTTTGGAAGTGTACTTAAAGCTGAATATGTCAGTTTAATGCTGCCGAGTTAACCGTTTATTGTCTTTGATGGGGAATCATCAAAAATTAAGAATAGGTGTAAAAGTCAATGCGGAAGTTTACAGCTGTCAGGGTCGTATTTCAGATGATAAAACCCACACAGGAAGGACTTTGAGCTGCTCTCACTCTTTCCACTGTAACTGTAAAAAAAAATCCACACAGGTACCTGCATCCAGTCCCGGTGTTAACTCCAATTAAATTCTTCTTATATCTGCAGTGTTTTCAGGTTGGCTGTTCAGCTGATGGTCTGTCCCGTCATTAGTCCTCAACACCCCCCTCCAAACCCTCAACCCCCCCAAACACACACAAATATACACACACCATATAGTGAGTGGTTCTAGTGATTTTGTATTGTATTAAAGATCCAAATGCAAGTGAGATCAGGTTACATTACTTTGATTAGAAAACACTTTGTTAAATTACTTTTCATACCCTGAGCACAAAAGCAGTCAGACAGTTGAGTTTCTGAGCTTTTCCATGCCTCAGGTACAGCAAATCATTAAGAAAAATTAACATCTCATTTGCATTTAAACGTGAAGGAAGGATCAAATTACAAAAAAACATTACATATAAATATTATTATTATTATTTCAAGCTTTTAAATCTATTGCATCAAAGCTTATTTCAGCATTTTATTCCACTTTTGTATTAATACAAAAAAATGTAATGACCATAAATATTCCAAATATTTCTGACACACTGTCTTTCCAGCTCCCGTGCATTAACACACTAAGTTGGGGAATAAAGAGCCAAAGACTTAAAATACACTCTCGCTCCTCATTCATTATGCAGATTTGCGAGTAATTGTTAAATATGCCCTGCAGTGCTGGAATAAAAATAGGTCTGTATCTTGTCATTTTCAAAAGTATTCTCCGTGTTGCATTTATTGTACTGGGAACAAGGGCTAAATCCCTTCTCTTCCCCATCAAACTTTCCACATGAATAGTTAAATGTGTGCCCCTCTGGTTGGAACTTAACAAAGAGTGGAGAGGCTTTACTGTAAAACTGTAAGGGCGTTGGAAACTTAAGTCAGGAATATTGTGGATAATTGTGAGAGAAAAAGCCCAAAGATTTGATCATTTATCTTTACTTTTTCAACAAAAGTTCAACTGTGACATCTCCCTAATATTTCTTTTTTTATTATTTTACACAAAAAAGACTAAAATATCCTCCTCATCACTTCCACCTACTGCACAACCACCAGAGAAGCCTCTCCTCCACTGGATAAAGGCAGAACACACCAGCCAGTCCTCCCATAAGGCCCTGGGTTCATCACTGTGGGAGAAGCTGATCCCACGTCTGGATCCTTCAGTGGATCAGTGTGTGTGTGTGTGTGTGTGTGTGTGTGTGTGTGCATGCAGCAGAGATCAGCCTGAGGCGGCTCAGAGGTGTCCCGCCAGCTGCCTCTGTCCCAACCAGACAGCCAACAGCTTCAAATCACATGTCAGCAATATGGGAAACAGAGCTTCTGTCCATTGGGCTGCTGACATGTGTTAGCCTATGGCATGTGAATGCATAATGTAGCAGTCACCTCCTGGTGGCAGGCTTTGACCTCACAAATGTTGATATTTTTTTTTAATTTCTTTAATTTTCCCTCTTTGTCATGTTGTTTTCTTTCATTTTTCTTCTTTGTCTTTGCTAGTTGTCTCCATTGTAATGATGATATGATAATATGTCAGCTGCACAGTGTGATTTGCTGATTAGTTTGTGTGTCTGTGTGTGTGTGTGTGTGTGTGTGAGGCTGTGTATACACATATATTCCTCTCCCCAGAAATCTACGGATGAGCAACTCCCACATAAGCTCCTGATCACTTCTGTAAATGCTTCCTGTCAC
Organism: Morone saxatilis; assembly: GCF_004916995.1. Taxonomy (NCBI): domain Eukaryota; kingdom Metazoa; phylum Chordata; class Actinopteri; family Moronidae; genus Morone; species Morone saxatilis. The sequence continues at coordinate 7,822,325 of NW_023339651.1, read as the reverse complement.
CTTCAGTGGTGTAATGATCATGAAAATTGTGACCTTGATCTATGGAAAGCCATAATGTGACTGAATGGCCTCCTCCCACATACTTTCTCACCGGCTCCGAGCTCAGAGGTACGCTAAAGGACGGCTGCAAGGAAGATTGTTTAGTGGTAATAAAAAGCCAGTAGTTTGGCTTGTAATGGTTCGGGCATTCCTCCTCTCCACAGCCATTTGGCTAAATCTTCAGTGATGGAGGCCTGTGTGAATGTAGATGAGAATCTGGGAGATGTTGTCCTCAGGCACCGGGGAGATTTTATCGTCTGGTGGTCCAACATGATATAGCGCATAACTGTGTTTAGGGGATAGAAGAGTGCAACACTGATGTTATGTCCTGTGCTTATCATTTAAGTGTAGAATTTAAAAATCCTTCTGCCATCATGATGTTATTGTGCACATATTGGTGTTGGAAGTTGTCAGCTACTGGTTTATTATCATTGTTTACTTCTGGAGTGAGAGAGGAGAGCTGTAATCTGTGACTAGGACCATAAAAATACATACTTTTATGGTGTCAGTCACATTAGACACAAAGCTGGAGTTTGTTTTTTAAAGTGCATTGTTTTGTGCTTTAAATAAAGTGTCTGTTTATATTAATTTTAATGTGCGACAGTCTGATATGTTTGGCACAAGAACAACTTTTTCCAATGTTTGTTTTGCTCCAAGTGAAGATAGAAAGAAGAAGAAAAAAATCAATCTCTGGCATGATGTTGCTTGAATTCTCATTTAGTCTGGAAAATCTGGTTTGCGCAACATTGTTTATGATCACACCCTTGCCAGCTTTTCATATTTAAACGAGCAAAGGTTTAATTACCAAATGATGACAGTGTCATATGGTGCCATGATGGCACAGGGTGTCTAATGAATGCAGAGGAGCGAGGGATGCGTACGCGACACTGAGTGACAGTGGGATGCACAGATCAAAACAGAAAAAAAGAAGAGGGAGAGACAGTAAAACATCTGTAATTTGCAATTCACTAATGTTCAATGGTTGCTCATGGATTAAGAATTTTAAACTATTGTCTGCCAGATGGAAGAGAAGAGGGAGGGAGGGATTGAGGAGGAGGGGGCTTCTAAGCAGCATATTTACATCTCAACCCTGGATTTAGTAATCAGACAGAGGAAAAACCAACTGCCTCCAAAAACACTCTCGGGGCATTGCATCTATTACCTATTTTCCAGCAGCACAAACATTAGAGAATGATTCTCCCCATTTGTTTTTGTTGTTTTTTTCCAAGGCGTATTTAAATTTGCCAGGACAGCTTGTAGATTGTGGGGAGTTTTGTGCGCGACTTGCTCTATCTATCTCGATATAATCACGAGACAGTTGGAGAGCCGGACCCGGGTCTGCTCACACATCAGAGTTAATTTCACCGGGATGTTGATGTGCTCTGAAATATTGCACTGAAGTAATATCAGTTAGTGGGCCGCCAAAAGATGTACATGCTTAACCAGGCATGAAACCTTGCTGAATTACACCGTATTTATACTTATCTCAGATCAGCGCATTTGTCATTAAAATTTGGTCTGGTTGCCTGTCTGTTTTATGGATCTGTTTAATGATGCACTGTGTAATAGTGTTACAATGTATAGCCGAGCTATTGGCACATTTCATTCAGTGGCATCAATAAATAACCACAGCAACCTTCAGCTTTCATCTCAACTCAGTGGCTTCTTGTATCCCACAATCCTTGTGGTTTTTGTTGTTGCCTTCAGCATGAGGGAAACCTTGTATTTGCAAGTTTTAGCTCCTCAACAACAAATAATGTGCAGTAACTCTTACAATTGTGGGATAAGTAGTCATAGTTAAATACCAAAATGTAAAATATATTCAAGTAAAAAGTCCTACATTCAGAACTCCACCTATCAGTACAAAGTGTACAGAGGGTATTAAAAGTATAAGAACACATTATGTAGAATGGTCCTATTCGTGCTGTTTATATTACTGTATATGGTTTTATTACTGAACCAGCATTTAAATGCTTTAGCTGGTTGGGATGGAGAAAATTAGAGCAACTGCATACTGTTTGGTAGTATATACTGTTGGTTAGTTGGTCGAATGACACTATTTTAGAAGAAAATCATATATATTGTATGCGAAATATGAAAGTGGTCAGATAACTCCATTTAATGGATTAAAAAGCACAATATTTGTCTCTTAAATGTAGTGGAGTTGAAGTAAAGCAGCATGAAATGGTAATACTCAAGTACAAGTCCCTTAAGTAATCAATGAGTAAATGTACTTTACACCACTGTACTTCATTTTACAAATCGTGGCTGTAGGCTTTTTAATTTTTGAATGTGTTTTTTCTACTTTACAGACATCCATTGATTTCCACTGATTTCCAAGTGGTATAAAAATCAATCAGCAGGCCTTTTGAATCCTTCACTGCATTGTATTTGACTTGACAGCTTCCACAGTGGAGTGAATTACACAATTCAAGCAAGTTTCAAGAGCCAGCCAATTGATTTTCATGCTATGAGGAAATGAATGGAAACCAATGGTTTACAGGACAAAACATCTGAATTACACCATGTACTCATCTCAGATCAGTGCTTATGTCATTAAGAGGTGGTGAAATAGAGTGTCGTGTTAGCTATGTTGTCTAAGATGCAAACCAAGGAATCCAACATTCCTGGTTTGATAACAGCCAGGGACATTTGTTGCATCTCACGCTCCACTGTCTGCTATCAATAAAGCTTACATTACCAAAAAAATAAAAATAAGAAAGAAAAGTAAAGTAAGTACAATTTGAAGTAAAATGGCTAAAACAATCAGTGTCACTGGCATGGCCCTTTAATCCTGGATTCATTTAACAGAAGTTGACTGTGGAGAGCTCACCCTTTCATTAGTAATTAAGTGCTGTTGTCATGCTGTGACGTAATGAGTTTACCGCGGCCATCCATCCTGTGACACTGAGAGCTCCTCCCACTGAATCACACCCCAAGAAACAGCACGCTATCTATTCAAACAGATACATGTTCCGTTATATATTTAAATATATGTGCTATTGCTGCCCATTCACTCCTGTGAGAACCAGAAAAAACAGTTTTTGTTTTTGTGTCAGTTGGCTGTTAAATTGTCTTTATTTAGTCACACTGAGGGATTTGTCATTTTAAATATTGTTTTAAAGAAAAAAGCTGACTCCTTGTTTCCAGTGCATGCTGGATGTACACTGAAGCAGACACATGTTGTAGCAGTTGTTGCCAGCGATATATCCGGGCCCTCTGACTGTACAGGTCTCCCATGGCTCTCTCCCCAGGACTGTGAAAACATCTGTCACGGCGGCTGCCATTTTCCTCTGTGGTCAGAGCGTCAGGTGAAGGTGCTGCCTGCTAGCCTCATGACATGGTACACATGGGTACCTCCAACAACAGTGCTCATTAACAGGCAAATGGAGCAGGAGCCCCAGCAAATTGAGCAGCGTTTCGCCAGGATCGGCCCTGCCAGATTGTTCAGATAGCCAAAGTGACATCACCAAGTGCCAGCCCCCTTTGCCCCCACCACCCTCCAAAAAAATTAACATCCCTAATCATCTGCCAGGCTAAACATTATTCTTCATGATTCAGATCAGCCATGCTTGCCCTCCACTCACAGAGTATCTCTCCTCTCTCTGGGCCAAAAGCAGCCAGCCTTGGACTGATTGCTCAGCCTTTTGTGCCCTTCGTTTGTGAGAATGGCAAATCGATTCGAAAATCATCACCCATGAGCAGCTATCATGCAGAGCTGGGCGGGTGAGTGTTACAGATATGAAATGGAAATCAGGAAAACAGAAAAGTGAGGGGCCTATTTTTGGAACTGTCACTGAGAAATAAACTCACAAATAAGTTTCGGGGTGTTTTTTGAATAAAAATATTAAATGATTGGTTCTGTGAGTCTACATAAAAAGGTCGCCCCACCAACAAAAATAATAACACAGGATTAAAATTTAATATTTCTCTTAAATTGGGGCCTAAAATTACATACCGTAAAATGAATTACTATAATAAGTTATTAATATTTCTGATGCTATTAAAGGTTTGTTTATATTGGTAATATTTAAAAACATTTCATTTTAATTATGATGAAGTTAAAATTGCATAAAATATGCTTTTATTTTCATCTTCAGGACCAACTTGCCAGTTACTGGATGTGAACTGACTTTATATGTATATGATCAAGAAAACTAAGGATTAGGCCTTTAATATCTTGACAATTTCAGCCTAATTTTAATTATTTTAATAATGTTAATTTAATGTCATTGCCAGATTTCTGAATGATTTACTCTTATGTGTCTTTGTATGTTTCCAATATTCTCATGAAATATCTATATTATATCAGAAAACTGGAGAAATACAATGCAATTTTGCAAGACGTTGCCAAAACTGACATATGAGGAGGCACTCTTTGCATTTCCTCGGGTCCAGTATTTTATGACTCTATTAGTTGAACTCAAAATAAAATAAGGACACCAAAAGCAAGTCTTGAATTTTCTTTGTGAGGACTGACATGTTCTGCACTTTCCCATTGTAATCAGAAAATCAAAAAAGTGACCTACAAGACAAAAGATCAACACGAGGAACAGAAAGGAAGCTTGGCATATCTAATTAATTACAGCTTATTAGAATGTTTGTTTACAGAAATGAAGTGCTACAAGAGGTCTGATGTTAATTAATTTAAAGTGTACTTCCCCCCCTCACTCCCCACAATGTGTTGATGACTGCTGCTGAGGTACTTTCATGCCAGGTAAACCTATGTCTCATTGGATTTCCATCAATGGCTCTGAGGTGTGTATGGAGCAAAAGCTTGCCACACAGATTAGGGAGAGTGTTAACATGATTGCTGATTAATAACGCCAATTAGAATTCACAGCAAGGCAATGAGAAGAGCAGATCAGCTTGACTATGACAGGAGGAAGCAAGATTGTCTGAAGTGTACTGAAGAATCACAATATACATAAACCAGTTTGGCCGTAGCATTTCAGAACACATTTTTAATGTCCGATGGTTGAAAGAGGACAAACGTAAGATGTGTTACCTGCTTCGCTGAGAAACAGACTATCACCCAACATAGTTATCTGCCCTCCAGCTGTATTTTTAGATTTTGCAGAGCACTGAAAAGAAGTAAGAAGTGCTTATCCATGTGTCCTGTTGACTTTTTTTGTTGCCACTTTATCAGTGTGTCTGGGAGTGAAGCGCAGGGCTGCACACACAGTATAAGCAGAGTCTCAGGAGGTCTCTCTCTGGACAATGATGTATTTAAGCCCCTCCAGAGGTCAGATGGACTCTGTCCAGAACATCACCTGCAATCAATAGTGTTGGTAAACCAGGCACAACTGAGCAGACATGGAGGGTCCTCTTCTAAACACACTGTGAGGGAACCGCATGGGCCATTGCACTGCTAAAACTGTGAGAAGAATAGCTTGACGCGCTGCTACTTAAGCACCGGAGACTGAGGGAAGACTTATTTATGTTAGGCTCCACTGGCAGACTCATTGTTGTAACATTTCCTAAAAACTGGGATGCAGAAAATGTACTGAAAAAATAAAATAAAGAGCATCTTATGAATTTATGCAAACTGTCACATCAAGGTCAAGGTCCAAGTCTTTTTTATTCATATCCGAGGGTTGTTTTGTAAGCAGGAGACAAACTCCCTCGTCCCCACGACATTTCTTAAAGAGCACAGAGTTATGTTTAGTTTCCTATAGTGCATCAGTCTCTGATAGAAAATCTTTCCTTTATTTGTTGTTTTAAAGAAGAGAGGTAAGAAGAGACTTACCTGCAGGCATTTTGTCTCACTTTCCAATTTGTTTCTATGCTATTCTTTGGTAAGACAGGTTTCCAAATAAAAACACTACAGGAAAATGAAGGATGAATTTTAATAATAAAAATATATATATATTTTTGATCAAACAAACAAAAAAATGAGTGTAAAACGCAATACAAGCAATTGGTACAAGCAAACCATTTTCCCTAAGTGACTGGATAAACCAATCATCTACTTTGCAAAGATTTTCAAAGTATTCTGCGGACTGAAATTTGAGTTCAAAAGTCAGTTATCATTTCCACTGGTAGAAGTTCAAAAGTGTTAAAGTTTGTAGCTTATTGCACCTTTTGCATTAGTATGTCTTTATTTATTCTTTTTGGATATTCTTGTACATTCAGAGGCCCCAAAAGCAAATAATAAGTTGGGTTACAGCTTTTTTTAGGATCTGAATGAGACACTTTGTTGCCAGAACATCAGTTTATTGAATAAAGTCTGTGCTGCATAATTGTCACTCTAAAATGCTCCTACTTCCTATTTAAGCAAATATACTTGTTACTTGTCAACTCCAATAAAGACTCACTAAGCTCACAATGATGGTTTCTTCTGCAGATTATTATCGCACATTGATTTTCTCTTCCACAATTTTCTTCTACTCTTTGTTCAGTGTCTTTTATAGTTCGGTTTTCTGATCTAAGCAATATTGGGGTTCGGTTGAGTCACAAATATGACTTCCAAGTGCTCAGATCTGTATTCCAAGCAAGCCTTTCAGTAAGTGGGCTGGATTCAATCATGTGTCTGTGAACTTGAGCCCCAAAAACAATGAATGCAGAGGCACCGAGTGTCAACTGCAAGTGGGTTTTGAAGAATTGGCATAGTCATTTAGGCAGCACCTCACATCCTTCACAAACAAATGAAGCCCCCAGTGCTTCAAAGTGAGATTGATCTCCTTTTGAGACTCGGCACAGAACACTGGGATTCTGAATATTGAGAAAGGTGCCTCTCTCCATGGAAACCCAGTATAAGCCCGCCCTTCCCCCCATCCCATCCTCCACTGGAGTGATGTAGAAAAAGGGACCCGGTGGAGTTTTCAACTTCATCAATATTCACTCATTCATCGTGAATCCTGGCAGCAAATTCTCGACTGTATTACTGGATGGATGTTCTCCTTTGTCACTGTGAGGAGTGTCTGAAATTGAATTTTAAATTAGAATAGAACAATTCCCAATTTTTATGGACTCCGGTCACAGCCATATATATCACTTAATGATGGAAAACTTTTCAATTTTCCCGTGTAGGCCTTTGGCACAATCCAGCCATTAAATAGGTCAGGGATGAATGTGCATAGTTTACTCTCAATTCTACAAAAGAGATGGGAAATCCTGTTGATACAACAGCTTATTTGAAAAAGCATAATCAATAAGAAAAAAGGATTACCTCATTGAATTTCATCTTCCTGCCTGTTTCGTTGCATTTCTTTTATTTAAAAAACTTCACTTGGAATGGAAAGTATCATCAACACTGTGGAGAAATAAAAATCAGCTGTTGATAAAGATGTTTCTAGCAGGTTTTAAAAGTCAGTGAACCCGGTAAGTGAACGGATCATAGCTGGTCACCCTCGCTCTCAATGACCCATGTCAGCATGGGTCACAACATCTGCAAAAGCCTGTGACAGAGAAGCAGCAAAACTCTTTTCATGGTGCGCTGTCAATACGTGTTGAAATTTGGTTATTGCATGATTAGCATGACAAACAGCCTACAGTGTAATTGGATTAGGGTTCATGAAGAAAAGAGAGGCATTTCTTTACTTTTGTAGGATTGTAAGGATCCAAAAATGAATTTCTAAAGATGTAATAAGATAAGAAATTAACTTTTTATGGCATTAAAAGATGACAAACCAGTGACATGTTTACGATTTATATTGTTAATTTGGACTTATATAACAGAAGGCTAACACGCTATCTCAGCCGGTAATAATGAACAAAATGATGTTTTATCATCAAAGCTATAAAATGTTCTTTTTTTGTTAATTGTTCCTTCGTGTAATTCAAAACCTTCAAATCCTGATTAAATGTTCTTTTAATCACTCAGCTTGAAACCTGAATTAATTACAAATCTGCTACAAAAGTGTATTTTGTCATAAAAATGTTAATTACCAGGGGGTACTGACCTCCCTTTTGGCGTTGTGTATCCCCAGCTGAGGACAGGGCGTTTGTCCACTGTTGCCACTTAATGACGGTAATATTAAACACTCACAGAATGTTGTCGCGCTTTTGTCTTCATTCATATCAAAATGAAGTTCTTGGAGGCCCACATTTATCAATCACGGCAGGGCTCCAGCTGTTCGCGAGTCTTTGGCCTGGCTTCAACAGCCGGTCTTACAAATTGTCTCTGAATAGCGTCGAGCAAGGCCCCTTCAACCCCCTTTTGTCACTGTCTCCTGACAAATGCTCCTCGGTTGCCTCTCCCAGACACATGCCTCCTTCCTACCTTCTGCTCTCTGCTATCAGATGGCCTGCTTTGCATTCTTGCATGGCTCACTATGAGCTGCTTTATCTCCACGGCTGCTGGAAGCCCAGCATCATACAGGGTTATATCACACTCACAGTGATGGTCTGTATCCAACCTGCCGAATGTCTTTTCCTTCTTTAGCTTCAAACTGTGATTATTATGCAAAAGCTTTATACTGTTTCCTCAGTTTAGCCAATACGCTTTATGGATTCAGTGAATGGAAGATGCATGCTTGTCTTTACATTTTCAGTGATGTTGTGAAGTCAGTAATTAAACAATTACTGAAAAACTGTTACAGGGCAAGAAAGGTATCATATAACTAGTTTTATCCCTTTTACAGTAATGCATGCTATGATTGTACATATTACAAAAAAATATGACAGCTTTTCAAGGTTGCTCAACAAAGCGGTTTGAACTGAATGTTTCTAGAATGTGACTTGTTTGTTGGTTAGTGTTCTTTATTTGTGTCCCCACTGACGTCCACTGAGTGTTTGTTAGTCTTCCTGGAGTCCACACTGAAAATCACATCAGCAGAACAAACCAAACTTGAACAAACAGAAAATAAATCAACTGATTTCACAAAATACATACATATGGTTCTCTAATACAAAATATTTTTTCTGAAATATATTTGCCTGTTCCCAGTTTTATTTTATCCATTTAAATAATGTTAAAAGTAACCCATTCACTGTAAAAAGCATTTAGCTAGATTACACATTCAGAACTGGATGACAGCAGGGAAAAACAATCAAATGTTAGCACCAACAGTGTATTATTACTATCTCAAAAGTTAGAGAAAAGCATGCACGTCAAGAGATAAAAAAGAGGATGTAAGGGAACATCTGAAGGCAAACTAGTCATGTACTAGAATAGCTTTGTTCTTCCTCTGTCCACAGCATCATTTAGAGCTGTCAAACACAGACCGGCTTGCTTCTGCCCTCAGCTGACCGACAGCCAGCACTGAACTTACATGTTGAATCATCTGTCAGACTCTGAAAAACTCCCGCTGATGGAGACCAACTGAGACTGACAAGCTACAAGTGCTTCCAACTGCTGCTCACCAGCACTCTGTAGCTGACAGCAGACAGTTTTAGCCTTGAGTGATTCAGTGTTGAAGGACAGGTAGAGCCGCAGCTTTTATTGCCCCCCAATAAAGTTAAAAGCAGAACACCTCAGTTTCTGAAGTCTTCACATCAACAAAAAAATGACCAGTTTATCACAAAAAGGTTGATGAAATAATGAAAAATGAAAACAGTAACAGGAGTTTCTTCCAAATTATTATGTTAGAATATTCCTCAGCACTTCCTGCATGAGGTACAGTCCCAGCAAACTTAGTTATAGTGCTTAACCTGCAGCAGAAGTCAGCTAACCAGGAAGTTGAACACACATTTGGCTGCAAAATTTGCGACAAACAATGGTCCTATCTAGAGATAAAGAAAAGTATTTGGTTCGTCCAATCTGGGCTACTGTAGAAACATGTGTGTTTAACATTATGGAAGAGGACCCATTCACCCTGTAGATAAAAACAGCTTATTCTAAGGTAACAAAAAAACAATGATGCTTATTTTCAGGTGATTATACACCAATGAAACCATATATTTAATTTTTGCCAATAGATCCTCCTAAATTGTCAAACAGTGGACCACAGTAGGCACCTTAGAATCGCAAGAGCACCCAGATGCAGCCTGAGTGCGAAGGCTGAAGCTGGAGCGCAGAAAATGTGTGCAAACAACAATATCTGAGTTCAAGCATACAGTTTGAGCACAAACAGAGCAAAGCTGAGTGCAAGCAGGGAAAATTTGACTGTGAGGGCAGGGATTTGAGGGAAAGCATTATAAAATCTGAATGTGAAATCAATAACTCATGTTCTCAAACTGAAAGACCACGCTCTTGAATAAAGGAAAAAACCCATGGAATGATTGTTAGAGTGTGTTGTATATTGTTGCAAAGCCTTTTGAGGCAAATTTGTTACTTGTGGTCTAAATAAATGAAATAACTTTGAATTGGATACATTTTTTTATACTAAAAACTACAATGATTGGTAAAATGACCCAGGATTCTTTTAATTTTACCTTTTTTGTAGAAGAATTATGAGTGAGCCTATACAAAAAAGAAAAAACATAACCCAGTTGCCCTCTGTAATTAGTGTGTACTGATGTACTGTTTGCTGACCAATCTCCAGAATTCATAGCCAAGAAATGCTGCATCAAGTCAAAAATGGAGGCATGACCAGCATATAAAAAATGAAATTGTCATCTGAGAACGAATGAAATGTTCAGTTTGTCTTTTGTATCCATTTCAGAGGATATAATTAAGACAGATGGGCAGATGAATTAGCTGTCCTCCAAGGTCAAACGCTGATTGCCTTATTACTCTATTATTTCACTCTGGTGGAACTATTACCACTGACACTTTCTCTTGATATTTTGTACATCCACACCAAAAGAGAGAGTGAGAGGGATACAAATTGATTGTTTGGTGGCCAAATCAGTCACAGTCATCTTTGGCGGATGGATTAATGGCTTTGATGGCTGTTGCAGGTTGAAGCAGAGAAACTGGCTGGAGACAAGAGAGATTGGTTTAAACCCCAGGGAGCTGAATGGATGTGAGTTGCATGTAAGGTTGCTTGGTTTTGTTTAGAGGGAGGGGCTGGTGAAAAATGTATGTGGTGGAGTTTGGGCCGTCCTCAGGATGCACTTTTATTCCTTTGCTATTACAAGTGATTGACTACCATGTTCACCCTTCCCCAATGTGTGTCAAACAGCCTCCCTGATCCCATACTTAAGATGTCATCTTTAATATCTGGCCTTTTAACTCCATGGTCTGAGGTCATTTTTGCAGTTTTACATTTACAAAGGAACAAAACCCTTTAGTTTTACACGTTCGAAGGCCCCTAAAGTTCTCATGTGAAGATTATGGTGGAATTGGTAAATTTATAGGGTGAAACAACTGAATTTGATACTTAAAAGACCAAAGTGGAGGCTAAAATGTTGCTTATGCATCTCAATTGGCTTTTTTATTCAACATGAACAGTTTTAATAAAATGATTAAAGGTTAAATTAGGCACCCTGTCCCCTAATCTTGCAAATTCAGGGAATTAAATTCAGAAATTTGAGTTAATATTTAGTTAAGTGGGGTGATTAAGGCTCATTTAATCTTGTATTATCTGTTTGGCGTTTAATTACCACTGTAACCAACTTTCTTTAAAGGTTCGGTATAATATTGTGGTTTCAGGTGGCTAATGTTAGCTTGCTTGCTAATGGGAACAAATTAAAACTTACGCAGCAAAATACTGTCAGGTAGCTTCATCCAGACTCCTGGGGCTGAACTTTTGCTTGCTGTTTGCAAGTTTATGATTTGATGCACAAACCATTTTTTTTTAATATCACTTCTTCAACAAGTATTGAAGAAGTGATATTAAAAAAAAGAAGAAGACTTTATTAAACCTATTGGATTTTGACCACCTAAAGCAATAACTCAGCTATAATTAAGAAGGAAACTACAAAAGCAAAAGTATTGAATTAGCAGTATTAGCAGTCATATCTACTTACAGTAAGTAGCTAAATAAGTTCTCGCTGTGAAGAATTTTTCCTGAGTTATTTAACAATGTATTTGACCATCTTTAAAATTGGAAATGCAAGTAAAACCCTCCAAAACAGGGATTTTTCACTTTCAGATGAGATTGGATGTTCCTCTAATTAACTAAAGGTCTGTAGATAGTATCTATAAAAGACTCTATGGTTTCTTAAAAATCAACCTTTTGTGGATTTTGAATGTAATCGGATTCTGAAAAGTAGCAAGAGTAAAAAGATTTCATATTTCATAGTATGGTATATGTAATTCTTCCCTCCAATAAATATACATTGTTCACACTCATCCCAGCTGTAAAATATTCTAGACTTTATCTTGAATGACAATTATAGTTTATCTAATCAAAGAATCTCAGAACGTGGTGAAATTATTCATCTCCACCCTGTAATTCCAAATATTTGTTGCAAGCACTTGATTGGGGTCAATGCCTCAATACTGTATCAGGGGAACAAGGAGTCTCATAATGATTTATTACCAGCCCAGCTGCACATATTATTATGAAATGAGTTTATTAGTTTTAAAGCTAGCAGTAATGTGCTTTTGCTTTAGGGGAGCAGGCATGGGTGACGAGAACCTGCATTAACCACTTGACGTGAAGGCTCCATTGTACTACATGTATCCCTAATTTGGTTCAGTACCGTGACATCATGCACACTGCAAAACAATTCAGCTGTCGTACACGATTGCATGGGTTGGAATAGTGCATGAATCTTGCATTGTTTCCTGTCTGTTTTCATGTAATTCCTTTTTTCAGTGTATTTATCTACAGGCAGCTAAAGGTTTACAAGATTTGCACAGGTCAATTATAAGAAAATAAAAGTTTTTCAATAGAAAAGTGCAGCATGTGGCTCCTCACTTCTTGTTTTCATAGTCACAAGAGAATAATAACTAAACAAGAATGTTGTTACTCTGTAATGGGAGGGAGACAAAATGGTTTCTCTCACCATTATCAACTCCATTTCTTCCTTCCATTCCTTCTGATGATCAATTAGATCTTAATGGATAGCCTGCTGTGCTGTGTGATGATGACCAACATGTTTTTGTGTTGAACTAAGTAAATGGCAAAACCCATACACAGCAGCCAGCAGCACAGAACTGAACATCCCATTCAAATCTGTCTCTATATGTTTCAGTCATTGATTACATCATTTTTAAATGTGTGTTTATTGGATTTGTTTGTTATTTTGGAATCATTTATTTCCACTTGGGTGTTTAAAATGAATGTTAACTTCTTGAACCTTAATGAAAGTTTCTATACCAGTAAATCCTTTATGGCTTTCATTGTTGTTGTCTACTGAGGTTTCTCTTCAAAGTCAAACTGAAATTTGAATTCTCACTTTTTGTGTGATTATGAGCTATAATGGTGCAGCAGCCAATATGCAGGAGTTTCACATTTTCAAAAGAGGACATAATTTAATCATTTTTTTGACATATTTGTGGAAACAGTGCAGACTTCTGGGTGGTCAGCAGTGACTTCCATTGTCCTGCATAGTCTACAATGATGATACAAGACTAGCCCACATAGTACTACTTACGTACTAGTTAGTTAGTGATTTAAGACATCTGCCCCTTTATAGTTCAACATAAGAGTACCCATCTTGCAATTTAATTTTGTATTTCACTCAGAAAGAGTAACGTAATCGACATTACTTTTGGTTCATGATTTTTTAACACCTGACCAACTGTCTCGGAGAATTGACATATATATTATAATATTATATTATATATTACTAATTGTGTTCAGAGGAAACTTTTTTGAGTGAATAAAGCGTTACATTTATCATAAGCACTTTGGACACAGATGTTGTCTTGCAAGATAGGATATTTAGGCAGAAAACTATTTCAATACATTGTCAGTGAATATTTGACGTAAAAAACTTAATCCATTTGCTTCAAAGCGTATTTACTCTTGCAAAGGACTTGGCTGTATCCTTAGTTTAGAGAGTTTGGCTCACGTTAGCTCTCTATCTTTCTCTACATGGTATCCCGTGATTTGATTCATTTAACAGACTAACTTGTCATGGTGTAATGTAGGGACAGCTTAAATCACAGATACGACTAAGTAACAGCTAACACTGTCGCCCCCATGTTGCCTAAGTCTGTTGCAACTGAAGTGAGATTACAAACCATTTTAGTGCACACACACACATATATTGAGCCAATCAAATTTCGGTTCTGACATTGTCAGTTGCAACCACAAATAATTTAGACTTATTCTTTTCATGAACTTTAGTCAAAACAAACACAAAAGGATATATTTACTGATTTCTTATATAAATTAGTAATAATTTTGATTTCAGTTCAACTTTAATTTTCTAGCTTGATACCATGCATCCATATTGGAATTTTATCTAAGGTTATGTGATTTATTGCTATTTTATGTCTCAAATTTGGATATTTTGTAAATAAAGTGTGAATAAAGTAATGGCATACTCTATTAAACATCCTGACTACACATTTGCCGTTTTAGACCCAAATGGACTCATAGCTGGACGCTTACATCTGTCTTCATAATAGGATATAACAGTATAACATGGTGTTTCAGTCATATACTCATTTCAGCACAAATGGCAAGTCCCAATTTCAAATGACAGCAACATTAGTAGGATAAATATTCTCAGTAAAAGCCTCTAAAATCACCAATATTCACCTGGTAACCCAGCACACATTAACAGTCCTGTTCCTCTCATAAATGCTAAGTCCTCGCACACTGCCTCTGACACAAAAGCCTGATCAACATCCAAGGCTGCCGCTTGTCAGCTGAGGAATATATAAAGATAAATGATATTATGTTAAATTCCACTTAATGACAAATTTTTAATTTTCTGAACATGGTCATTTTCTGGCTAGTGAATCAAGTGTAAGGAGCTAATTACGTGAGGATCTGAGCAAAAATAACTCCTCATTTTCAGGGATAATGGAAGAGAAATGTTGTAGATTAATGGCACTATTTATCTTTTTTAAATTTCTATCTTTCTCTGGTGATGGCTGTGCTCCCCAAGGAAAATATTCATAAAATGAAATTGAAGTCGTAACTTAATAGGTTATTAAAATTTTTGAGTGCATATCACTTCTCTTTTCGTATCGCTGTAAATTTAAATTGAAGTTTGTGGCGTTCACCAGTGGAGGTTTTTTTTTCTTCTTTTTTTTATGATGGCACAATAGAGGAGGAACATGCATCTTTGTCAGGAGGTATTTGCTATTCTAATTTTATGGCAGGCCAGATTATCAAAAAGGAATGTCACAGTGTTGGCTGCTGACAACACCTCAGCCTTCAGCCATGTGTTTCCATTAGGGGCCCTGGGCCGTCCAGGGGTTTGTTCCCTCTATTATTTTCCATTTCAGTCTTTTATCTTGATTTAAAGTGAGGCTTGCTGAATATTCTTCCCCCCCTCCTCCTGCCATTTGATTCCCCTTTTAGGAAGTGAGAAATGCTATACTGTGTAAGGTTTCACAAGAGGGACTGTTGCTCTCTGGGGAGGCGATGTAGATCGGTTCAAGGTGGAATAACTATCTTTAGCCATGCAGCGTGTTTGGAAATACAGAGAGGAGGGACAGAGTACCTGGAAGGAACAGAGAGGCAAAGCAACTTGCAGCAGAGTGTGTCTCTCAAGGTCATAGGGCAAACCTTTTCTTCTAAGCCAAGTTTATGATACATTTTTTACTGAAAGCATCCTGGTTATGAGGCAGTCCAATAAATTTGTCTCAGTTATTGGTCAACAACAATAAAACAGACTTTCAGAGGTAAAGTTTTATGTCTTTAGTCTTATACAGCCAACGTGTGAAAAACGCTGTGGGTGAACCCTTGTGTTTGGTTGACATTGGTGTTACTTGCTGTTAAAAATGATAATAATTGCAATCTCAAGCAATTTTTTACTTTAAATATATATATTTGTTTGTATTCTTCTCCTTATTAAAACACAATATGTAGAAAACTATTAAGTGGTAACTCTTCCCTTTGTCACAAACTGGGCTTCCACATTTGATGAAGGTGACATATGAAAATGACTATAGAGCATTGTTGTTACACCCAGTAAGAAACTGTTTAATGTTTTATATGTTATATGAGCAATGCATTAACAAACTCATATTTTTCTTCTTTGCCAAAAACCTGCAGTATGTTTTATGGACATACAGGAGTAGTGCTGCATAAAAAAATACTGTCAACACCACCCACAGATTCAGAGCATATGAAAATCAATTTACCATTGTTTTACAGCTGACAGACAGTGACACCAGTTGAAAATTATGTTTATAACTCATAATGTTAGGGAAAATTAATGAAGTATCAAGGTGATTAACAATAAGTATGTTTTAAGCAGCTAAAGAGGGCCCCGGGTCTCCAGGACTCCAAACAAAACATTAGGGTTAAATAATGTTATGAACAGCATTACTGTATTTTTTAAAGAGAAATTACATGTTTTCACATATTTTTTTGAAACACCACTTCAAACACTTTTTAGCAACAGATGTAGACTCACTTGTACAGCAACAATATTTGTTTTCAGTGCAATTATTACTCTAAAATTATCAATAAAATGAACTCATTTAATACCAACTGCACAACTGGTTGACTATATGGCAGCTAACCAGCATAGTCTCATTCTGTATCATGAATGAGACTGTAAGTGTTTATCAGTCACAATCAAATACGACTAAGTATAAATGACCTTGGGTTGCCTAAGTCTTCTTAAGAAATCCTTCATTTCTTTATATACTTCTCCAGACAGGATGCAGGCCCCTAATTGTGTATCTATGGTCAATTACACCAGAAGAAGACAAGTACTGGGGGTTATTATATCGTTTGACTGCTTCAAGACAAACTGGAGCGTAGGGATGCTCCAAAACACTCAGCCCACACAGAAAGCCGAGCTGGAGCGCCTGTCAGTCAATCATCCTCTTCAGCAGAGTCATATTACTTACAGTCTGAGAAATTGTGATACGGAGGTCTCCAGTTGGTTTGAAATTAATAACATTTTGTTCCCCCGTTTCAAAACGGACACAGTGCAAATTTATCATTTCTTGGGCAAGGGGCTCTGTAGCATCCCCTTAAGGATCCTTTCTTTTTTCCCTTTTTTCAATTTCTATTTAGAAATTCGGAGAGCTCAAAAACCTTAAAGTATAGCACATAGGAATGCTCATGCAATGCTGACCTGTTTATGCAGTGTAAGGTTGATAGGCTGTCAAGCCCCCAGCGAAAAGGCCCAGGATGAAGCGAGCTATCCTTTAAATTGCCGGGGTGATATTTGCAGATAATAAAAGAAATAAATCAGACAATGGGGCTGAATATTTCATTTGTTATCCATATTCCTTATGGGCAAAAAATGATACAGAAATGTAAAAACAGCAATTCCACTTTACCCCCTCTGGAATTGTAACACTTGAGATGCTGTTTTCATGTCTGAAGACAAAGTGCATGCTTTCCTTCAGCCTGCAACAGATAAATCTAATAGGCAGCCAGAATTACTGGTTGTAATGTTGTGTAGTCTTAACCTAGTCTGCTCTTTCACTATTTTTATTTCTGTCAATCTTTCAAACTAATGGATACTCTGCAGAAATAGCTGGGGACTGCTTTCTATTTATAGATTGAGAGAATGTAGCACAAGGCCAAAAAGAGGTTAGATGTTTTAGTGTGACAATACTTACATGATGACCATGAGCACGTTATTTTACCCTTTGATTTCTTTTGTGCTAATGGTACTGAAGTGTATATGTTGCACTTGTATCCCAGATTTACTCTGATCTATTTACTGACACGTTCTCTTCTTTTTTCCAGGTTCAGTAATCGGAAATATTTCATCTGATGGCCTAATAAGATGAAAATTAGACTAATTTTCTCATTTAAGAGTATGATTTGTATTAACACCCGTTTGCTGAGTCTGTCTCTATTGTTAACCCAATCTAATTGAACCCCATTATTACATTAATAAGATGTTTTTCACCCTGTGAGCCTCACACTGAGAGACACGGTGCCCTGCTGCTGCTGTGTGATGGGTCTTTTGCTACACAAGGCCCAGAGCATATCGCTCATCACCAAAGCCGTTGTACATTATGCTTCCGAGATGACACCTCAGACCTCCCACAACCCCTGGGTGAGATTTCCTCCCTTCTGCAGTGGCACTTTAATCTTTATTTCGTCATGTCCGTCCTCCCCGACCTCTAATATACTGTCTCATTTCTTCTTCGCCCATTTTCTGCTAATTCACCACCATCTGCCTTAGCATCTGTTTGAAGGGAGAAACAGGGGGAAAAAAAATCTTCACGTTGAGGAAAAAGTCTGTTCTTTCTTCTTCTTCTTCTTCTTCTTCTTCTTCTTCTTCTGCCAACTTTCTCTCTTGCTCATTGTGTCTTCCGCCGTCTTTGTCAGAGCCAAAGCCTCCGCCCCTCTCTGTCTTCCTTTTTCGCATAAGCCTCCTCAAACCCTTTTTAAGTCTAATGCTACATGTAAACCTTGGACCTGCTTCCTCTCTTGTTCATGGAGGCCCCCCAAAGACGACAAAAACGGGAGGTGGGAGGGAGGGAGGGTAAGGGTGGGGGTCATATCCTTTCCATGTCCAACCGCTTAGTCAATAACCACTGTCAACAGGAGTGCACAAAAGATCAGAAAAATGCAATTGTAATATTCGGACAATGGGAGGGAGCTCTCATAAGGCTTGGCTGAAAAAGGGACACCACCTCCCCTAGTGCCCCACCGTCTCCCCCCTCTCCTCTCCATGGCTTCCTCCCTGTCCTCTTTGAGCGTTGCTGACAATAGGGAAGCCTGCTGCATTGCCGGGGAGAGCCACGGGATCACCTCAGTCAGCCTGCGGATTACAGACATTCTTTGGCAGGGCCAGTGTTGCTGCGGAGAGCCCGGGTCCTCGTGGGCCCTCTGAGGCTGCTGCACCGCCTCAGGCCCCCCTGCCTCCCCACCTCCCTTCCTTTTTTGTATTGTGTTCACATGTTTGACAGACACAGAGCCCATAATAATCTCTTTCCCGCAGGGACCTGCACCATTTGTTTGGCAGACCCTACAAACAGTTTCAATCCCTTTTCTCCCTGCCTTGTCTTCACTGCTGTAGCCCATCGCCGTCATCTAATTAATGCAGCCTCCCTTTTCATCTCCACTTCCTGTTCATTGTTTGATCCTTTCCCCCCTCCTCTCTTAAGTCCCAGATTTAAAAGTCACTGCCTCTACTGGTTATCATATTTGAGTGGCTGGGGATTAAAAAGGTGTCTTTTCTGTGGATTATGACTTTCTTACATATTCATTGTTTTACCATTACTTCTCTTATTATCCTCAGAAATGTAGTTAAAGAGGTCAGGATTTGTTTTAAACAGAGCAAAAAGGATTAACCAGTTCATGCTTGCTTTTTATTTGAAGCAGCTTCATGTGATTTAATTTGCAGCTAATTGTGTACTTTCACATTGTTCGTGAAATTAGCATTTTAATTAGGATATCCCGGGAGACATAGTTATATTCTGAGGCTATATGCCTGAAATAGAGTAGATATCTGTTACATAATGATATATTCAGAGTGATTACCAAGACAACAAACCACTAAAACAGATGGATTTAAAGAAAAATGTTCATAAAAGGGCAAGGCATGGATTTAAGAATAGGTCATGTAATTGGTGAGTAGTTATAGAATGTAAATTCTAAATTTCCAGAAACAATAATAGAAAACAACTTACTAGTCTAGCAAATACTATGGTTTAAAACTTACATAGTCTTCATCAGGGAAGCCAGAAATGAACTAAAACTAAATTTCTATTTCTTTGCTTTTTCAAACTAAGATGTGGATATTAAGATGGCTTTTTTTTTCATGGTCAATGAACTGCCAGGCCCAATAAAAAACAATATACATTATTCTATCACATTTCTTCCTGCCTGTTATAACACATGTTTGAACTTTCACATCATAACACAGTATAATTTTTCATACTATTTTAATAATGTCTAATGTAGTATACTTCCCAGTCATTAGAAGTAATTTTAATTGCAAATAAATGAGAACGTTTTCCGTGGTGAAACTACTCTGCTTTTTGTTTATGCTTGTAGCTTTTTACTGTACTCTCCAAATGTACAGCATGTGGACTCATTTTAAGGATGGCTGTTACCTTTAATGATAGAGACAGACAGGCTTCTCCATATGGAAAGATATACAGCAAGTGTACACAACTATAGCAACCTATTTATGACCTCTCCCTCTGAGAAAAGAGAGATTTGAGGAGCTATAATTGGTTCTCCTCACATGTATTCTCCCCAGTGTGGGCCCTGCTCTCTCCACAGGGAGCACTTTGATGATAACTTGCTGCATTACACGCTAACTTTTCGACAATGGCTACACGCTCTGTCTTTATTGCCCTGACTCCTAATGGCTATCTTGAAGTGCTGCCTCTGGCAATCTGGTCGCAAATAAATAGAAGCTGACACAGTAATTTACTCAAATCTTCTCTACAGTTTTGCCCCATTCTCCCTCCAGAGATTACCCCTGTAACAACAATTATTTCAAATGTCATTGATTCCTGCCTGCAGGGCACAGACAAAATGAACATAAAATCTTTTCACATGGCCAAAATTAAAATATTTAGGGTTTTCAAGAACAGAAACAGTCTCCTGAGGTGGACAACAAATGTAACCATTGCTTGGTTGTGTTTGTGTTCTGGATCAGACATAAAATCAGCTGTTTTCTTCACCAAATGACTATTAACCTTTATCTAATAGGGGCAATGGTTCTCATTTAGAGAGAAGACCCAGCGGAGGACATATAATTCCCTTTCAGTGGAGTCTTGTCAGCTCAGTGCACTAAACAAGATGAACACATGGCTATAGTGCTGCTGTCTAGTCGAACAACTCTACCCCCTGCACAAGACATGGAATTCATATTTCCACCTGAGATCTTTTCAAAATGTTTGATTATGTTATAATATGGCTGAGATGAGATGTAGATGTATGTGAGGTGAATAAGAATAAGATCAATTTGTCTTTATAGCTATTTTATGTCCTTGTGTTTGCATGGTGTTTGTGCACGTGTGTACACGTTTGAGTAGCTAGGGGGGTCAGGAAACACGTTTGTGGCTCATTTCCTTGTTTCATGTTGTTGTGCAAGGCACAGCTCAGTGGAGGGGATCTTAACATGTCACAGTGTCATGCCAGTGTCTCTGTCTGGTTCTACATGACCTCTTTCACCCTCTGCTGTCCTCTCCACAGACTCTGCTTGGCCAGACACACCAGATAATGTAATAAAGATATTTCTGCTCCAATAAGAAATAAAGAAGGTGTCCTTGTGTGATCGACTGTTACTGAACTGTGCTTTTCTATGGACATGAGCTAACCTGCTGAGCGTAAGTCTGTAAGGTTGTGTTTGAAGCTACAGTCCAACAAAACAGTTGTAGTACAGTATGACGTACTCATGATGGAATCAAGAAAGTCAGTTTTAAACTGGGAAGCACTTCACTAAGACTGCGTAAATGTACAGAAAATAATGTATTGTTTCAATTATAGAAAATGTTTAGAAATGTTTAATTAGCATCTGGATGCTGGATCCAATCATACTAATTAACTGCCATTGGTAAACCATGCTTATTAGGGCTTTATAGAAGGATAAGATGTGTGAAGACAATATTAATTGATCAAATTGAAGCAGCAGTGCACACAGATTTTCCAGAAATATTCTCAATTTGTGCATGTAATTTGCAAGCGTTACATGTGCAACAGTCAGATAATGTCAAAAAAGGTCATGCCACCAAGAATTTGGCAACTGTGTGGCAAGGAATCCCCTTCTCCATGCACCTTTGAAGTAGGCGAGCCAGTAATGCCAGTAATCCCTATTTATGTGAGTTTCAGCAACATGAGGACAGTTGAAATTCCATAATTTAAAAGACAAACACATGGTGGGGAATTTATATGCTAATTTTCCAGTATTTTAGACTCAGTATATTCAATGTGACTGCTTTAATAATAAATAATTTTAGTTCTGCAAGTGTGAAGAAGGTACTGACGGTTTAGGATGTTCATGTTAGGAAATACAACTTAAATCGAAAGACAAAATATAAAAAATACATGGGTGGGGGGCTCTTGGTTAGCTCAGTCAGTATAGCTTGCGACCCATGTACGGAGTTGCTGCAGCAGCCCAGGGTTTAAATCCGACCTGCGGCCCTTTGCTGCGTGTCATCCCCTCTCTCTCTGCCCCCCTTTCCTATCTGTCTTCAGCTGTCACTATCATAAAGGCAATAAAAGCCCCAAAAAATACTTTAAAAAATATATATTTTATAAAGGTTTTTGAAGGCAAAATACTTCTAATTCCTATATTCTTTCTACTCATTACCACGCAGAAGGAGGCGTGTATCTACCCATGGACGAGAGGCTTATGACAGCGCAGGATGTAAACATTAAAGGGGAACTTGGCAACTTTTTCAGCTTAATAAACCCGTTTAGAAATCATTTGGATGGTTAAATGGCCTGTTCCGGTGAAAATGGTTTTTCTCAAATTTGTAAGTAAAATTACAATATATTGCCTTGCTTATTATTGCATTGCTTACAGTTGCAATATATCACAATTTATTGAATTGTAACCCCCTGTGGATTATCTTGAGTAAATAGGTTTCTGGAAAGAGACATTGCTGTGTATTTTTTGCCACTTTGAGCACCACAAGCCGAGTGCCATCTGGTTCCATTATATTGGGGACAAGGCAGACGTCTCTGCGGCCAACATCTCTAAAACTTTAAGCCAATTGACAGACTGAGCAAAGTAGAGATTCTAGTTACATTTTGCTCTGACGTTTCTGTGGTGAATAAATGGCCTACTCATACAGAACAGAAAATTATGAACTAAAAGAAACACTAACATGCACGAGAACCTCGCCTCGGTGCAGAGAATAAGGAGTTGAGTAACGCAATACTGGACTACAAACTAAACTGATGAGGGATAATCTTATTTTCACAAAAACACCAAAAGCCAACAAAGAGAATATAGACGAAATGCAACAATACAGTTCTAAAACAAGAACTTAACCATTCAGAGGACACTGTACACAACATCACATTTACTGAGTGCTTTGGTTTGGGAGGAAAAGGACTTACGCAGAGGCAGCCCACTCCACCAACAGCCCACTGGACCATGGCCAATCATTGCTAA
>NW_023339651.1:7757284-7799305 GCF_004916995.1 Morone saxatilis | reverse complement strand
ACTTACATATACATTTTACTGATTTATGCTTAACAAATGAGGAACGTGTTAATAATTTTATATTTCATTTGTGATTTCGCACGCATGTTGTTTTTGGTGTTTGTTTGCATCCACTCGTAAAGGTATTTGTAATAATCTCACAAGACTACACTTTGGCTGAAAGTTTTAATAGGCAATTTCTTCTTTATTCCTTTTTGGCTGCGTAATGCTAAACACTTGAAGATAGAAGCAAGGTTTCCATGGAGACTTGTGGGGTTTCCCATAGATTCTTTTGGCTTTTCTTGGTCTAAATAAAATTGTTCTAATCCAAAATCCTCACCAAAGTTCATACATACCTGCATGACTAACTTGCTCTGAAACACTATCATCTAAAAATTTACAAGGACACTGAGGTCATGTACCGTCCCACCATGTATCTTTGTTTATTTTTTTTAATTTGTTATAAGTTATTTTTTCTGGCTTTTTATTGCCTTTAATTGATAGAGACAGGCTGAAGATAGACAGGAAAGGTGGGTAGAGAAGAAGGGGATTGACACGCAGCAAAGGCGCACCTACAAAGTAAAAAGTGTTATATAAAAGCCCTCAATTTACACCATCATCAACATCATTATGATCCTCTGTGGATGTTTTTTATTCAGCAGTGTTAATGTAGTGAATACATCCTGCTGTATATGATGATCAGTTTCAGATGAAGTATAATAACCTCTCTATGGTTATTGTGCTTTATAGCTCTTGTCTATCAAACACTACATTTGGCTGTGATGATCCCTGAAGTAAACCCAGAACTGTCCCAGATTGCTCAATAGTCAGTTTCTGGCCCAGTTTGTTGATTAGTTAGCCTCTTTCACATAAATACTCACTCACACAGACAGACACACAAATGAGAATTGCACCCATGGGACACAATGATTTTATCATACTTTAGCTAAACATAGACTGGGAATTAGTTGACTGGATAATCAATTTGACAGAGTGCCTCAGCAATAAGTGAGTGAAATGCACAGACAGTGCATGTCGGATAAGCCTGTGTAAGTCTAACATTTGTCACACAGATCACACATGTAATCTACATGGAGACTGGAAAGTTCTGAATCCCATTAATGCAGTCTCTTTTTTTTCCTACCTAGAAACAAACCTGAACATTTGTAATATTCATATACACACTGGTTTCCCTGAAGACCAGCATAAAGACTTTTGTTAAATCTTGCCTTGACTATTGACCTTTTCCATGGTAAAAGGTCCCCTATGTTAAAATGAGCCCAATGAAAGTTCTCAGAGAAATCAATGTGTGTTAACAATACTGTATGTCTTAGTAGTAGTAGTAGTCTATATGTGTCAAGCCAAATAATGCTTTTTGGAGAAAAATCTGTGGGCATCATGTCAGCATTTTAACTGCAATGCATATAAGCACTAAACACCTCTAAAAGTAAATGACTTCTGAATAATTACTACCTATAACCTCTGCTCTCAAGGGAGCAATTTAGTGAGCCCAGATGGCCACCAAAATAGGATTTAGGTGCCAAATTGACAACATTACTCACACAGGGATTATCAATTACCTAAATATCAATTGCAGAGAAATTTCACTGAATAGGAAGACAGTGTCTTGGAGGAGGTGTCAGGAACCATTGTATAGTGCAAGCCAGGGGACGCTGACATTTTTTAGATAATTATCTTTCAGCAACCTAAGAGTTCACAGTATATATGTGCAGTGGCATTAAGGCAGTGAAAAAGTCAGTTTATCACTTTGTATGTTTCTAGAACTAGTGGGGGCTACAATTTTAATGGTATAGGCAGTCATATAAATGGTACCTCGTGAGATTGCACTTTTTACAAATATCATGATATCTCAGCCATGTTAGATATGTGTATATAGCAATTGTATACATCCATGAAACTACTCATAATCTAGTATGTCGACTGTTATATTAAACTGTATTGTAAAGATATTTGGGCCATCTATGACTATGAAGTATTAATTAATTCATTTGTCTCAACTTTGATCGTAAACTAAACATAAATAAAACTAAATCTAATTCAGTGCATTATAAACTACTGTAACACGCATTCAGAGAAGGCAAAAAAGAAAAATGTTACAGCTGACAAAGCCATTATCAAAATTAATTTAGCTAATCATGATATACTGACTGGACTACAATAGACTAAAAATATATATATCACTAACAGTAAAGGTGCTATTTTCAATATCAGCAATATATGAAACATGTGACTCAGAAGATGGCATACAGTAATAGTGGATATAGGGCCTTGATAGACAGGTGTGTCTTGCCTACACCTGATTGGACAAGCCTGCCCACATGCTAACCAATCAATCCAAAGAACCGGTAAAGAGTCGCGTCATCACCGCACGCAGGCACGCAAAGAAGTGCGAGCGCCAACTTGCTTGTTACAATGTCCGTGTATATTTTACTAGCAGCCTTAAAACAGTAGCCTAGATAAAGCTAGTAAACACATTGTTTACATAGAAAAGGAATAAACAGCACCAATATTTATAACTATGACAAAAAAATAGAAAGACTGATTATCCAGTTTTAACTAAGCTAACTTTAGTCTAAAAGCGTTAGCTAACTATAAATTAATTTAGTGTTAGCTGCAAAACGTTAGCATTAGCCTACTAGAAAAAGGTACTTTCTACATACTGTACTATTATGCAAACATCACTGTGGGGATAATTTAGCTAATATGTCCTGCAAGAGCAGTGTCAGCAAGTTGAACATAAGTTTGATGCTAAAGGGATTAGGTATGTGTATTCGGGGATATTACAAAAAATGTATAACAGTGTGACTTTAGAGCAATGCAAGGCTATAAGCTGAGTAATATTATCCTGAAATGTATTTTTGTTGCAGGTCATGAAGGACAAGCCTAACTCACTGTACAAAATGATTTCTGTTCAACCCCAGAGCAGGAGTTCAACATAAATGACCAAAGGATCGAGGCTTGAGCTGCTTTGCAACCTGCATGGTGGACCTGCTCCCTTACCTGAAAATTATAAAGGTATGTAGATGACGTTTACTGTATGCATGTTCACCGTTGACAGCACAGAAAAGGCAGTAACACACCAGACATATGACATTTTTTTCATGTTGCATAACAAAGTAAACATTAATTTCCTACTCTTTTGCAATAACATTAGAAGTCCTGTACAATGTAATGCAATTCGGCAACCCTGCTATACCTACCTCTGTGAACCTTAAAATATATATATACTGTCAGAAAGGTGTTGATTCAACTTTGTGGTCATTTTGAAAGCCATCTGTTTGTGATGGTGTTATGCAGCCTATTTACCCTGAACTCATGTTCATGTGAGCTGGTCTGCCAGTGTTTTCATTGCATGAGGTGAAGCAGACGCTAATATTAACATGTCCAAACCTTATTTATTCATCCACAGAATTCAAAGGTATTGGAAGCTGAACATCCACCTGAGTAGATGTATTGTTTAGATGCTTTCATTACTCCAACAGCTTGGTTATTTTTAGGCGGCAGGATTTACTTGAAACCTTTCACCTTACATGTTATTAATTTCCCATCAGATTTGTAAAGTTTGGATGCATGCGATTAAGAAGTCAGGCAATATAAATGAAACGTTTCAGTAAGTTTTTATGACAGTGATATATACTACATAGATCATCTTCACTTATTTTGACTTGCTAATTAATCAACATTATTTATTCAGGGGGAAAAAAGCAAACTTTGTAATTAGCAAATGGCTTGATCTGTTGCAACAGACTCAGCAAGAATTAGGAACTTTGAATTTGATCTGGAAGTCTAAATAACTCATTAGCATTATGATTTAGTAAATGTTACATGAAGTCAGGCAAAAAAAAGTGCTAATGCTTGACGTGTGGATGATTATATTAGTCAGTAAATTAACAGAAAAATTAATCTCTGGGCAAATAATTCTATAATGTGGTGCGTGTCAACACAAGCCTCTGTTTTTCCAGGAGACTAATGTTTACATTCAATAATTACTGATACAATAGACTCACTGTGTGCCACTAGATAGCCCTGTTGTGTGTTTGGTAACATTACATTTAATACAAAGATGAACTTGTCCCGAGAGTCACTTGTTACTTTCTGTTTGACTGGATAAAACCAACAGTCAGTCAGCTTTTCAAAAGGCACAATGAATACAGTGAGGGCTTTTTCATGGAAGAATATGTTTTCTTTGTGGATGAGGCTAAAAAGACAGAAATGTGGTCTTGTTTTCAAGCTGGACTGGAGCTTTGTAGCAGGCAGTGAGTGAGCACATTAATCTAATGCATCAGCAGGTCCACATTTGTTTTAATGCAAACTGAAGAGAAGAAACGCACTGCATCTCAAGGGAGAAGAAGCTTAAAATTTCAGTCTAATGATAATAGATGATAATGTTAATGAGTTGTCCAAACATAACAAATGGAATGAATTACTGCCTTAGAACCAAGTCTGTTTCATTAAAATACAATAAAAAGGAAAGATTAGTTTTATATGGGAAATAACTTTCCTCTTGTGCGTTATTGATGAGACTAAGGGGAACATATCAAGGTTGGCTTGAGCCTCTGGTCAATATTGATAAAATATTGCTACTGTATAGCGTAGCCATTTTTCTTAGATGCTCGTGTGACATTAAGCTAAATCGAATTATTATCATGACTGCTGACCCCTCAATAGGCATCGTGAGTCAACGCCGGTCAGAGTATTGCTGAGTTTCAATGACAGCCTCTTTTTGGGAGTCAAGATAATCTAAAGTGAGAACCTATGCCCATTTGAACGCAAGAGGTGACCAAAACCATACACTTCCATCTGTCTTGATGATCTTATTCCCCAAGTAATGTTCTTCCACTTTAATCAATTTTGTGGCGGGCCTGTGTTCATAGTAGTCAGGAACACTGGGATTATGTGCTGAGGCTACTCTCTTACTGAGACGACCTTGTCTGTGTAACAGTACTGTTAGCCCTCGGCCTCGAGCAGTCAAACACACACTCAATCACCACTGTAACCCTTGCAGTCAGCTTGCAGACTGTCGCAGGCCGTTTGCTACAATCTCAATTTGTATTTCGTCTCAGACTGTGATGACTTGACAGAGAAAAATAAGAGGATTTGTCTTGATCTTCAACTCTCCCTTGAGGAAGTAA
The DNA here is from genome assembly GCF_004916995.1 of Morone saxatilis. Lineage (NCBI taxonomy): Eukaryota > Metazoa > Chordata > Actinopteri > Moronidae > Morone > Morone saxatilis. The sequence goes on along the minus strand of NW_023339651.1, from coordinate 7,794,173 downwards.
GTCTTCACCTTGAAGTTTAGCAACCGCATGGCTGTCTGCTTTCGACCAAACACATTCTTTCATCAGTTACAATTTCTGTTATTTTACGACAGAATGCATTTAGACTGGAAAAGTTCATTTATGTGCAATGATTTACATTATGTTTAAATCTATTTGTTGTTTCTAAAGTTAAATGTCAAAAATTCGGTGTGTTTAGATGTACTGTGCACACTGTAAACCCAATGCACGTTTTCAGTTTTTTCTTAGATAATATACAAATAACACAGATCATTTACTAATAGGGCTGTTCCACTTCCTACACATTTTAATAGCATTTCTAGGACTTTTCTTTCTCAGTAGTTTGCCTAGCTTCAATCAATATTGTACATCTCCTCTCTACAGTCTGACATCTTTGCAGCTTTAAAGTCATACAGTCTTGCCAGGAACTTATCTATAGTTATCTAGATCTATAGTTATTTTTATAGATTTAAAAATCCTGCTTACAGGGGAAAACACAAATAGAAACTGCATTAACTTAAATTTACAGCTAATGATTATTTTCATTATCAGTTAATCTGCCTATTATTTTCTGAATTAATGGATTAATTTTTAAGTCTATGAACAAAAACGGCCATCACAGTTTCCCAGAACCCAAGTTGACATCTTCAGATTTGTTGTTTTGTTTGATTTGATTTGTTTTGTCAGAACTATAAAATAATAATTATAATATAGCACCAAATCCTTACCTTTAAGAAACTGAAACTCTATGTTTGCAGATTAAATTTCTGTTGATCAGCTAGCAGATTGATTGGCTAATAATTTCAGTGTTCAGTGTTTTTAGTTAAGTTAAATCAGTGTTGACTTGTTAAATTGACTGCACTTAGCTATACAGTGTACCAAAATCATAGCAGCAGCCCTAAATGGTAGAGCAGTCCTCTGCCAAGCCTGCATCAGTAAACACTGCAAGCCTCTAACGGTGATGCACTGTAATGGCTCAGTCTTGAGCCTGGCCAGAACATCGCATGAGGTGCTAAACAGCAACTGGCTATAAATATAAGTGGTGAGCACTGCCAGTTGCACTCTTGCGGCTGAAATGAGCCCGATGATGGGAGCTTGAGAAAGAAAGGGGATATCAGTGGTCACTAAATCATTCTGTAATCAGCTCTCTATGCAGGATCATCCATGCATGTTCAACGCCCCATTCTGGAAGGCTCCAGCAACAGAATGCTCCAGCTGACCCCATCTGTACCCCATCTCGTTTTGCATTATCCCTAACCCATAAAAGTCCCATGCAGCACAACTGAGTTAATGATTCCCTTTGTTTTGTTGCGGGGAACAGAACCAAAGCAAATGACAACAACAAATCCATCAAACTTAGCAGCAGTGAGCACATCAGCAGTTTTTGCCAGCCCACCAGAGGCCTAAAATGCACATATTGCATGCTGGCCCCCCAAGCAGCAGGCGGCCCTGGGACTCGCCAGCCCCTCGGTGGCCAGAGAGGACTTGATAAATGACTGGAGCAAACTTCTCTGTCACCAGTGAGGGAGGAGTCCCCCACAGTAAGCTACATCATCCTAACAGCATTATTCTTTTCATGCCCGTTGTCGATACAGCGTCCTGTGATTGGCGTCACGCTTTGCACAGGTTAATTGGAATCCTGAACTGGAAAACAGCAGGGGAAAAGTGCAAATATCGTCGCCCAGAGAATCACCATACGAAGACCATAAATGTGTGTGCCGATTCCAATCCATGGCAAAGACATGAAACGCTAACAATGTATAGTTTGTACAAATGGCTAACAATGATTCCGTATATTTCATCAGGAGCAAGTTTCTAATTTATTTTATTTTATGTTTTCTAAAGAGCTGTAAATTGTCAGTTTTTTGTAACAAGAGCTATAAAACCAACAGTCACTGAGCTCCTAAAGATTTTCCATTCTGAGTTTTGAAACATAGGAATTTATAGAGATAAAAGGTATCATGTTAATAAGAAAGCAACATCTATCAGAGTACTCTGGATGCTGTAAAGCGCACTTTCCGAGAATGCAGTGTACTATTCAGGTCCATTACTGGATTGGAAAAAGGTAACTCAATCACTGCATGTCTCCGGCCACATAAAAAGCATATACTCAGACCATAGGGCACCCATATGTTCAATGACCTATGGCATAAACACGACAGGAGCAACACCTTGATAAAATAGTTTAACATGATGGAAAACCACAATGAGATCTGCAGTTGGCACCTTAAATATCGCTTGTAACCAAAATGAGAGTGAACACTAATGCACTTAGTAAATGTAAAAATAAATGTAAACCATGTTATCAAGGTTAAGTGTTTCTGCTGGCCTTGATTCTTTAGCCACATGTCAAGATGTGGGACAAACGTAGGGTCATTAAAGCGGAATGGACAGCTTTCCTCATCGGGGCAAATAGAAGACAATGTCAGATGGCCTTATTGATAAGTTAATGAGGCACAAAACACTTCGTAGAAGACCCATCCACCACCCACCCCACAACCATCTCCTCAAATCATTGATTTACACATTATTCACATTGCAGTGTTTACATGGCAGAAATAGTCTAGGTAATTAAACGTTGCGTCCACATGAAGAAGTGCCTCAAACATTTCCTTGATCCACAATTATCCAACATGGTCTCAATGACATATGTTTGCTGTATTGTGTCGTCAACGGACGAGCAACAGGGAAATCCCTAATGAGACCCGAAATACTTGTTTCATGTTTGAGCAGTAATGGAAATTACTTTTCCTTTTGGAACAGGCACACGAGTATCACAAGAATCACGAGACAGCAGATCAAGAGTAAAATGAAGTATGCAAATGTAATCATATTTATCAGAGAATGCTTATGGCAGAAAGCTATTAATTTCTCCTCTGCTTCTTGACACTTTAACATATGCATCACCTGCTTCTTGCAAATGATTATTTTTGTGTTTTCCATCTCCGTTGACAGAGCATTATTTTCTTTTCCATTGCATCTTGTTATTTTTCTAAACTTTCTCTGTCTGAAGAGTGTAATGGCCTCTGATTGAAGTGAAGTGAAATACATGTTGTGTATTTAATGGAAAAAATAATTGCACGTCAGATGAAACAAAGCATGACGCATAGTAACCAGGAACAGTGACTAAAAACACAAGTCAGCAAAGAGGTCAGGCTGTTCACTCTCTCATTTGCTGCAATTACTCGCTACACTCATTCATTTACTCATTCCATCACTCTCTCACCTGACTCATCTATTGCTTGCTCGCTCACTCACTCACTCACTGGTTTAATTTTCTATAACACAAACTGACAAATCCCCAAAATGCGGTAAACAGTGAAGTACGTTAGAATTGTTGGAGACTTCATTTCTGTTTCTATATATGAGAAGAGCTGTAATTATCAGGCCTGAAATATACCATACCACCATATTTGTTACTATTACTACTACTAAAAAGTCAATAAATCTAGTGGCACATACCTTGAGCGACTACAGTTTAATAAATTCTACTTAGGTGTATGCTGTACATGCCCTAACTGTTTTGCATTGAATAAGATACCATGTAACTGTGCCGACTTCACTTAACAATTTTGTGCTTCCATGGATTTTGCTTTTCCATCATTATCAGTACTATACGTAAACGTCTGAAAAGTGCTATGGTGATGATACAGTGCTATCTCTTTATGGTCTAATTGTCGAGCAATTTTTCATTACCACAATTGAAATATTACATCTTTAAAAAAAAAAAACCTTATTGATAAGCAGGGTTGTCTTCCTCAGTCATGAAGGTGACCTTTGCAGAATCATAAAACCCACTGACAGACAGAGAGCTCTTTCTCGAGATGCACAGTTGCTGCATTTGGATGAATAAAAAGCAACATTTCCTGTAAAGGCTGTCTGTGAGACTACTGTAAAGGGGTGCTATTTCAATTCATCCCTGGAGCAGCCCACAGGAATTGAGCCCATATTGAGCTCACTCCTGGGCTCTGAGAGTGGTCAGGAAGATTGATTCCAGCTCACTGAAGACTGAAGTGCATTCTGGTTTGAGCTTGTGTATCACATGACCTTTTAGGTTTGATAAGAAAACAGAACTAGAAATATTATATAAGGAATAATATGAAGGTAGAATAATGCCAGTGGCCTTCTTTGGCATGTAAAGTTCTGGTCATTCATAATTATTGTCTATCATAATAGAACAGCAGGCTATCTTCACTATGTATAGCATAATGACCTGTGGGTTATTGCAGGGACAGTATGGTGGTGATCACTGCATCTGCCAAAGTGCTTCTAACCTTTTGAGTATCACTTATAATTAGCGGGGAGAAGACATGCAAAAAATACCAGATGGTAGCATTATTTGATAGTCTCCCAAAATGACGACCACGGTCCTTTAATTCTTGTGTGATAGTTTTAATTAAAATGGCTTGTCAAAACGACAATTTACGCTAAATTGATGCTATGCATGATGCTATTAATACAATGTCACTGACATTCCTATTAATTACCCTGACTAGTTGATATCACACACATCTTCATTATCGACATAAAGATTAAGATTGCCTTAACTGTTAGAGGACTGGAGGAACCCTAAGTGATACATTCATCTAATATCCATTCAATATGAATATTAGCTCATTTTGAGGCCGGCTCAAGTCATAAATGATGTACCTTACCTGTTATATCTGTGTTTTCTTGTACTTTCTTTGTGTGTTTCTTGTTCTGTGACCTGAGAAATGGCACAAACAATGAAAAGCTTGACAGGGAATATTGTGGACAAAACAAGCCTCTGTTTGGCTAACCAACCAGCAAATATGTCTGATGATGCAGTTTATTCACGTCACACCACAGCATGTCGTAAGAACGATCAAGCTGAGCAAATTATTTGGATCTACCATTGAAAATCTACACATTGTGTCAATATTACCATCAGAATACAGTTCACTGTCATGCTAACTGAACTGAAGAGAAAATGCATGCCAAAAATACCATGCCTTTATGATTCTAACAATGATTTTAACAATCAAATTGGATTTGTAATAGTGAGTCAAATGTCCATACACTGAAAAATAACTCACCAAAAGATAACCATTAGCTCACATGCTACTCTTGACTATGATCAGCAGATTAAGCATCAAGACTGAGCTAGCAACGTGCTAGCTGCAAGCAAAATACTGGCTGGATATTACTTAATATTCTTACCCTGAGTGACCATAAAGATGATATTAAATCTGTACAGTAACCAAAATGTTACTGATCTGTCAACACAATATCAATAACCTACTGAAACAAAACAAAAATAACTCAATATATTTTGACATTGAATTTGTAAGCAGAGATAAGGCATGGGTGAACATACTCCACCGCTATTGATCAAAAACATCACAAAATGTTTGTTAGGTTGCAATGTGTTGTATGTGTTGTGCCCAGGTTGCGGTAAGTGAACAGTTCAGTCAGGTCTGTCTGGTTCATCTGTTTTTTTCTGTGACAGGGTAGTCATCTTCATTCCCTTTGTCCTTACTTTGGAGCAGGAGGTAATATATAAAGGTCTGTGCTCACATGAGGTGTCTCCCTCACCTCTCCACTTGTCCTCCTGGACTGAATAATGTCTGGAGCTTCAGTCGTGGCTTGATATGATGAGTTATATCCTGATTTCAGAGAAGTGGACATTGAATTTATTTTTTTTGTAATATAGACATTTTATGACGCGGTCATATATGATTCCATCCCATTGGCTTTTAGGTTTTATTGTCAGATAAGACCTATGTCCTATTCACATTATTAGCTGAGACATCCAAAAATATCTTAGGATCCTGTCTTGTTTCCCATTTTATTCATGAATTGAGATGTTAAGTAATTGTTTAAATATTGTATGTATTTCTCTGTATGTTCAAATATGAGTTGAACATACAGAGAACATAGCATAGCAGCAGTCAGTTTCTATGGTTCCTAAAAATAAACAGGCAAACTAAATGCTTTACTTGATAGTAGTGTATTTTAATTGTCTGTAGTTTACGACTGTTTGTCCACACTGTTATCCTTTGTTTTATGATGCCAACCACAGTGAGCTCAAAGTCAAACTCAATATGATGAGGTATTAGCCTCTACCACCATTTCACTCAGACATGTCAAGGTCAGGTCACTGTGGGATTGTCTCCAACCCCCAGCGGCCGTAGCCACACATCTTCCCTCTGCAGGGGACGCACATTATTTGTGTTCACCTCATCACTGCTCAGATGGGCTGTGCAGAGATAATAATACCCCCTTTAACCTTCTAAATGATTACAATTGTAAGAAAACAACTGCCTATGCTGCCACTGTCACTTCTTTAGTTTTGATTACAGGCAAGATTTTCTTTGTATTCTGTCACAAATGGTAACAGTTTGTTGTACTGTTTACACATATGAACAATATGGGTATACTGACATAGTCCATGTTTTATAGGTGCTCCATTCTACAATAAGACTCCAATGATGAACCTACCCACCTGCCTGATGAACTTGTACTTCAGGGCAATGAAACCTCCAGTTTTCTGCCACAGTGTTTACTCTGAGGCTGCCAAAGGAGGAAGGAGAGGGGATCCATTTGTCCCAAGGTGAGACACACTCTCCAACACCCCGATGTTAAATAAACACTCCCAGACCTCTGGCCAGCTCACTCCAGCCACTGGAATACCATTGGTGTGTCTAGATGATGGAGGGCTATTGTTATCTATCGCCTCTGCACTCCGCTGAGAGGTCAATGAGAAGGCTGGCCACAGTGGTGCGTTACATATAGACTCACCCACTCACATTAAGTTATATTTGTTGGTCCTAAATAAAAATAGAAAAGGAGATTTGCAGACACTTTCTTAGAATAACATCTGATTGAAGAGGGAAAGAGGGAGAGAGGGAAAAAAAAATTAGAGCGCAGCTCAGTGTGTGTTTCATCACCTGCAAAGCCAATGAGGGAGAGCGTCTCCGCGTCAACAACTGTAAAGCGTATCCCAGCTTCTGCTGCTGCTGCCATCTCCGCTGCACGCTACACTAACCAAGAATGTGTATTTCTGCAGATGATTAAATCAATACCATTTTGACAAGACTTGTTGGAACATGCCTCTTTATTTTACGCAATTCCTTCCCTTTCGTCAGGGAGCATTTATCAACCTGCCGGGGCACTGTCACCTAATGGAGATTGTTCTTTAGTCTGCACTTGATAGAAGGGAACGATTATGATGCATGTCGATAGTTTACAAAGATATTGACACAGGAACAAAGAGCAGACCCTTGCGGCTGATAGCCTTTTCCCTCACACTCCCTCAAAGCGCCTTGGTCATGTTTCAGCGTGTCTTTCTCTCTCACCTTACCTCTGATGAGTTCCTTTGTTTTAGAGGTCAATTAAGGTCTGAAGGCCCCATAATGCTGCAGTTGGTGAAGGGACTCCAGTGTTCCCTTTTATTTACTTTTCAACACAAGCCAGACTTTCCTTCTTGTCATCTTTTGGCCTTAGCGCCCCCACCCCCACCTCCACCCCCAAAAAATCCACCATCATAAAAAGGTCTCTACATGCAGTCGTTGGTTTGGCACGCAAGGAGTTAATGATAAAACCAGCCCAGGGTGTGACAACAGGCCGTGAATATAATAAGCTTGAAGGAGACAGGAATGAGAAAAGGTGGGATGCATATAAAAGGAGGGAGGAGAGTGGGAAAACAAATGATGAGCTCTACCTATAAATTCTTCATCTGCATTGGCTGATTGGAATGGCTTGACTGTGCGCTCAACTGTGACTTAACAACTAATCCGGTTTGTAAGTTATTATTTATCTTCAGGAAAGTTTGTCAAACTTGGGCTTTGATTTTCTACCCTGATTTCCCTCTTGTGGCTCGCTCTCGCACATGCTCCCCACATAATTTATGACTGCCTCTGGTCTTGATGACAGATTATTAAAAGTAGAATTAGTTTTTTGCGCTGGATTTCTCCACTGGGAATTGGGAAGGCAGTGCTCTCCGCGGAAGGTCTCTTACGAGGTCTCCATTACTAATAGAAGTTTTTTTCTCTGATGGGGGGCAAGGAGACTAATGATTTGAATTTACTGTGGCAGCCATCACGTGGTCTGGAAGGCATCAGTCGAACAGACAAGAGGTTAACTTCCTCCCTGTGGAGAGGTTTATTGGATTGTTTAGCAGCAGAAGGATAATGTTTTTGTCATAGACTGCTGCGGCAAAACAGCGGTGTGGCAGAGGGAAGGGGAGAAGAGAAATGAAGGGAGGAAGGACACAGAGAGAAAGGGGTCCAGGGATAGATAGAGGGCCAAAAAGGAGAAAGGGATGAAAGAGAGAAAACAGCATGATCGGAGCACAGTGAGCAAGGCAAAAGCGAGTTATTTCTAATATAGGTGGACAGATACTATAAAGCACGGTGATAGTGTACCATTCCTCTACAGCTCTTACTCGTGTGCAGGAAGAAACACACTCCCATTCAGCCTTGTGCGCAAAACATACACACACATTCACTCTCACTCACACACAGACAAAAAGAGAGATGTTAGTTCCTTTCACCTGATGGCCGTTTGGAGCTTGTACTCCCAGCATGCCTCGGCAGTATGGGTACCAGAGGGGAGTCACAGCGCAGCTGAGAGCCTCGGCTTAATCTTATGCATCATTAAGCCTCAGCGGCAAGCCACGCGCTGTTCATATACATCATCCACGCTTAATAAACAACTAATGTCATAAGATGTAATTCTAGATGAATTTTCATTTTATAGGGGAAATGGAGAATTCCGTAGAAAGGAAAGAAAAAAGTAAATTATCTGGGAAGTACAAAATAAATTATGTTTTTTTTTCCCACTTAGATGAATGTAGGTGTTTGGTGCATCTGAGTTGGGATAGTGTGCTAGGCTGCATGGGGATGTCGTGTTGATGGTGGCGATGAGGCTTTTGGTTATGGCAGCGACGGTGATGGTGTGGCAGGTGTGGTTGGGTGAGAGGCGGGGTTGTGGTGGAGCATGGGGGAGGGGGGGGAGTCAGAGAAAAATGGGGGTGGCTATTGTGAAACGTTTGCAATTTTTAATTCCTAATCGCAGGGCATGATGGACAGGCCGAGACACCCCAGAGTGTGGAGCTCATCCATCATGGGAAGAGGAAACCAGAGAGAGAGAGAAAGAGAGAGAAGATGTAAAATTTCAGATGGAATTACCTTACAGGGGGGAAGAGGGAAAATAGATTCCCGTTAAAAGCAAAGGATGTGGGAGTGAAAGGGCAACGGGTACTGTGGGAGGGCATCACGGGCCTGAGATTGCTTCATGTCTCCCTGCTGGGACTCCGGGGTAGCTTGGCCTGGAAATGAGTTCCGCTTTCAGGGACTGTACCAGACATTGAATCATCCTGAGAATCATCCTCGCTGCACTTGTCTTCAGCAGATAGTAGATGGAAAGTGGTGGTGACCTGGCAATGGTAAAGTGAATACTCAATGGGATATAATCAACCAAGGAAACAGCACAGCTTCTCCAACACGAGGGATGTAAATGCACAACTCTCCAGGATCCTCTGCTTTAAATTGTCTGTAGCATTTTGCTTCTCCTCCAGTTGTGAATTAACAAATAAAAAATAAAAAAATCCTCAAGCACAAGCTGAGGTCACTTTCACAGTGTTTGACATGACAACTTTATCTACTAAATGAGTCCTGTCATCTCCGCCTGATTGTTTCCTTTTTGTCAGAGCAAGTTTTCTCAAACTGTTTGTGTCCTGATAGCAGAGAGCACCCTGAGAGTATGTGAACTGTACATCAAACATGATAATGTCTCATTATGTCTGAGAATTAATTAGCTTCAGTGTGTTGAGGTCCTGGTTGCCTGCCTTTTTTTTGAGGCGTAATGCGAGTTTTAGACCTCAGCAAGTTTGGAGGCAGTGGACCATATGAGCCAGTATGCCAGTGGGTGAGCCAAGTCTCTCAATGCAGGGATCATTACCACCTCCCTTTCTCTCTGTCGTTCTTATTCTCTCTCCCTCACTTTCTATTCTACTCTTTATTTTCTTTTTTCCCTTGTTAAATATATATCACACATCCTTTTTACATGTATTATCTAAACACTTAGTTTCTTCATCAAAATACATAGCCACTTTGTTCCAGTCATGGAGAAATAAAATAAAATATACAGTTTATCAGAATTTTATTTTATTTTCCACAAGTCACTAATAAGGTTGGGCCTATTGTGGTGTCATCTTTGTAATTAGTTACCCATAATCCCCCTTACTCTACTTTTTAGAAAAAAAAGAACAGTAATAGGCAGAGAACAGTGACAGGATCAGAGAAATGGGCTTTTAACTAACATGCAAAGTGATGAATGGATTGACCACAATGTAGACTAATGGAGCCATGGAACTAATTAGGCCGAGCAGAGCTGTGCTTAAATGTAAATGGATTGAGCTGGAGGAAACGTAGGAACAGCTGAGAGAATGATGAGGTCCTTCACTTGGGGGTCAATCAATGGCCAAGCAAACACACATCTCCATGTGCCTCTGTGAGGTCATAGCCAAGGAGTATTTTATCTATTATAATTCATGTATTGTTGCATGTATGCAGTACATCTGTATTTATGCTCTGATGTCTTATACACACACTACCTTTAAAAAGTTTTGAATCACCTGTTATATTGATGCTTTTCTTCTTTCCTTCAATAATGGGTATTTTAAAAACAGTATAATTCAGACATCAAATCTATTATTTACACTTGAAACAGTTTTCGGCCCAAAAGAAGAATAAGTAAATGATTAAAACTGCAATTTAGAGAAAGAATAGCTTTGCTAAAACAACATGCCTGTTAATAGCATGTTTGGTTCTCCATGTACACAACATTTTTTCTTACAAATCCTTCATACACAATAACATTAATTTTTAAAGAGGACTTTCTACAACTTAAATGCATGAAAGACTTGAAAGAAATATAGAGCAGTTCTCTTAGCCGTCTAACTGTACCAAATCAAGCTTTTGCATGGGAGTGTAGATCCTCCGTGTCATTGATACATATAGCCTACTGCATGACTTTGCAGAAAAGCTGTAATAAATCTCTAATCATGCTCGTCCCTGGTGCCCAGCTCTGAGACCCTGCAGCTTGGCACCTACCACATGTTTGCTGGCGTGCCCTCTGACTTTGCGGTCCGTGTAGACGGCTTCTGTTGGCCGCGCCTCAAATCTGCTGCTTTCACCTCAAGAATGGCCGCAAAGATAATTAATGCGCTCAGCTACAACACCTAACCTGCGGTTCTGCTCCTCACATGGAGCTGTGTTTCATGCATTCATGCTTTGACCTTGTAAACATCTGTGGAGTGAAGTAAGTGACAGCAGTTTACAGACTTGGCACATGCAGTTCTCTGTGCTTCCTAGTGCGTCTTGTACAGCAATTATTTTGTGAAAAGAGCTTCCTCGGCTAGGAGTCTATAGGGTGAGAAGAGCAATAACATCCACCGTGAAGCCTACCAGTTGCTGGGATGCAGTTCATGCCCTCTGTTTGGCTCTGTAGGCGCTGCACATCCCAGAATTAATGCGTGCAGAAATGCAAATAACCAACCCCAGTAAAAGTTGACATTGCCTCCTCTGATAAATTTTTCTGCTGAGGTAAGAGACAATTTAATGCAGAATTAGAAGTCACTCTCCGCCACCATTTACATCCTTAATTAGCTGTAATTTCTCTGCACCCATTAGAGAGAGAGAGAGAGAGAGAAAGAGAGAGGACACAATAGAAGAGGAAGAGGTTAAGATGAGAGGGTGTTGCTTTCCCCTAGTGGTGTGTGTCTGTTTGTGTCAGAGTGTTGTGAGTTTGTGTATCAGTATGTCCTCCCAAGCTAGGTTGCATTTGGTGATTGATACACGTCTTGCTCAGTCACCAGCCATTGGCACTGGGGTGGATGTAAACACTGATTAGAGGGAGGAAATGAGGCCCTCACTTTGTCCTCTGTGTCAGGGAGCACTGCGGTGGCTGTCTCTGTTTGTCTAGTTCTTTCCACCTGAGCACGTTTCAGAGGACACCGTTAGCTACGCTTTATAGCCATTATTTAGATAGCGACACAACGGGATGCTCCTTTTGCTCTTTGACTGACATGCCCAGCCATGTGCTCAGCAATTCAACTCCCTGCATCGGACAAAGTGCCTAAGAGTTTTTGAGCGCACAAAAATGATGATGTGTCAGTTTGTATGAAGGAGAGGTTGGACAGGGTTACTGTTGATTTGATAGGAATACACAAGTAGCAAGCAGTAATTCGACTTTCTGTCAATTTAGGCAAAGTATTGTAGTTGTTTTAGTGCTGTTACACCACTCTGTCTTTGTTATGCATTGTATTTGCAATTTATTAATTTTACAACTGTTGGTTATATTTGAGTAAAAACCCAACAGATTCTTGATATTGTTTTTCCCAATATCATAAAATGCATACAAGCTGTATAGTGTGCTGTATGTTCAGGTTGCTGGTTATATTTCTGGATATTTATCATACTATTTACCTGTAATGTTACAATACATGCAAATCATGAAACCGGATACTTTCCCCTTCTGAAATTATGACAAACCATTCAATTTGGACAACAAATCGGCTTCAACTACTTTGGTGACGCGTTATCAGGGAAAGAACAGCACAGAAAGAGTGCTGCACAGAAAACATTTTTCTTTCTTTGCCAGGAAAAATGAACTGTCAACATTTAATGATAGATATTTGCATTGTGATACAAATCGTGTCCTTGGCCCTAAACATAAGATATAGATCCATTTATAATGAATTCAGATAAAGTGTCCTTTTTGCATTCTCGCTCTAATGCATTTGTGGAACCAGCGTCAGTGACCCTGGTGCAATCAACAAAAACCTGTGCCAGTGGATGATCAGACAGACATCTATCATTTCCTCTCACACCTTCTAAGACGTCGCTGATACTTAGGTGCAAATGTATTTTTTCAACTAAATGTATGTGTAACTTCTGCAAGCTGGCTGACTTTTTTTCATGGTTTTGTGAGAATGTGGAAGAAAGGGGGCAAAAAGACATTAGATTTTTTTTTCCATCATTAAGCTGTGTCTGGGAGATGATGTGCTAGCCGTATGTGGTCCAGGGGAAGTATTTATAGCCCTGCTGGAATCTTGCTGTGCTGCGTTGATAGCAGAGATAATGGGAGAGAATGGGACGCAGCGAACTGTTCTAATGACACCAACAAGACAAGAGAACAGCGAGGATAAATAAATGTTAGCCATTTTCTCTCGCACATCATTTGCATTTTTTCTTGTTAAGGTCACTTATAGACTCAGACAATAACAATGAGGGAAAAAAAGCTCTTGCTGAATATAAAATCAGAAATAACAAAAACAAAACTACTTAGTATGCAAGTAATTGATTTTATTTCCTAATAGTGTGACATTCAGTTAAAGATAGTGCCGGTTTTTAATTTTTAGCCGCTTTAATTCCAGTGTAGCTGCTTGAGTGGGTTTCCTTGTGAAATAGGGGGAATACAAACAAGATTTCACTTCATTACACAGGAACAAACTGTACAGAAATTGCACTTACTTATGGAAATGACTGTTAAACATGCAAAGCATTATGTGCTCTGCCTGTGCCGAAAATGTTGGAAACATTAAACCATGAGGATATGAGTACAGACAGTGAGTCAGTAAGGAGGACCAATTACCAAGGACTGAGTTTGAGGAGCACTGTTCGCGGGGATGATCAAAAGGGACAACTGATTAAAGAAATACATTGACCTTAAAATGGGCCTAATTTAATCAGCCACTGTTTCTGACAGTGGAAACACACTCTTAATGATAAACTGACTTCTTTTCAGAGATTCACTGTACCACCTAACTCAAATAGCACTCAAGCTGCTGACAGATCTAACTGGGCGGCCAGGCTTGTGCGTGGAAAATAACTGAATTGTTTCATTTCATACTTCCATCTGACGACAGCAGTAGTTGCAGTAACTTTTGTGAAAGAGTGGGTCATTAGTGTAACCTCTGGGCCCCGTTTTGCTGCCGGAAGGTAATGAGAGACAAACAGCATGGTCAGCAGTAGGCATAAGTGCTGGGGTTTATGGGCAGTGTGTTGTGTCCCAGGTTAACACTGATGCCACCATTTAGAGCTCTGTGTTTTAGCACCCGCCTGCTAATTGAGATGACAAAGGCCATAACAATGACATTGTTGGCCAAACAGCCCTCTCTAGACCCGCGTCTGGCTCCAGTCAAGGACGTCCAGCAGGCTGTAAGTGCAACCTTGGAATTTAAGATAGTGCCGGAGACCGTATGTGTATCTCGAAAACAATTAACACAGCTCAGGTGGGCCAACACACATTCTCAGACTCTTTTAAGTGCCAGCACTGCGGCACTTGTTTTGTTTGTTTTACTTAAAGTCACATAAACCACATCCTCTACTCACAACAATAGCACATAAACGGCTCTGGAAAAGCAAGTGGAATGGATATTGTGTTGTTATTTCAAAAATCAAGTTAGATTACCTTATTTGTCATTTATGCTACTCATTACACATTGAGGCATCCTTGTAAATAGGCTGCTGTTGTAATATGAAGCAACATCAATTGACACCCCATAAAACATATATAACGTGTTAACAAGAGATATAAACAAGGCCAGCTGTTGAATTATCTTTGACTATCCTAAAACTGTGTTTGTGATCAATTAAGGCTCAGTCTCACAATTTCACATTGAAAACAGGATGTCTTCTGTTACCAATCTAATAATAGTAATGCATATGGCGAGTGTTTTGATTAACATAATGGAAAAATAGCCCACATAATTTATCTTCTAAGTCCGAGGGAGAGAGAGCCAGATTGGAGCCTGAGGACTCAATCCACCTCAACATATGCTGCTATTGTAAGTCTCTGAATGTAGAGTATCTCGAGCCTCGTTCCCATGATATTTATTGAAAAACATTTGACTTTATGAGCTGCATACTTAATGAATGCCTATCAATGCTGCGGCTTAGCAGATGAGGCTATAATTCTACATGTAAGTATCGCAATCACACGTGGGTCTGTAATGTTGTTTCTAATTGTGATCTATTCTAATTTCTAGTTTGTCAGTCCTGGACTGAGGCTGGGTAAAAGACCGGTCTGCGCCATCATTTACATTGTTAATTTGCAAGCTTTTTTAGGAAGATATATTAGCAGTATAGTCATTTTGTTTCCTCCTGAAGTTAACATTTTCTTTTTCTGTCCTGACCAGATTTTACAGTAAAAGAGACAGAAATCGTGAGCATCTTACGGTTGTAAGCTGGTCAGCTTAATAAAGCGACTTCCTCTACTATTTTTGCAATTTTTTTTACCTTCTAATATCTGTCGGCTGTGTCAATCCACCTGCCATGTGGCATGAACAGAAACTGCCTTTGCAGGATGCAAACGCATTTTATATATATATATATATATATTTAAATATATATATATATACACATATTTGTGTGTGTGCGTGTGTACATCTCCAGCCTGATGTGTGCTATGACTGAACAAAAATACCCCTGCACAGATGAAATCACTTCGCTGTAAGGGAGATGTTGATGTCTGGTCAAGCTCCACTTTTACACACAGCAACACGACAAACATAATTCAAATGCATTGCCTGGCTTATCTTATCTTGTAAGATGGAAAACAAAACCTTGGAAGTAAATCTCATTCATATATTTGTCTGAACCCAGATCTGCAGTTGCTACTTAACGCTAGTCCATTGGTTTTGTCTGAGTGATTCACCTATCGGAGGAAAGTTAGATGTATTCCACTGATTGTCTAGCTGCAAGAAAAAATCCATCTCGGAGCATCCTGCGGCTGCTGGGCCTTTTATTGACATATCAGATGGGACATTGGAGGAGAAATTGGCCTCATTTGTTTCTCATGTCACCTTAATGGCAGATCTCTTTCAAGGGGCAAAGAATTGACAGGCCCCCGGTCTCAGTGAGCAAACAGCCAAACCTAGTTTATTGGTTTCCTCTTGCAAACACTCTGCCTAATGTGGCTGGCTAGATCAGCCTCCAAAGTTGAAAAGATCCCCCAGAAAATATTAATCAAGTCCTCTGACTGATTGTCTTTGCATGATAAATTATCTGGAAAGGGACAGTGTTGCTATAGCCCAGGGACATTTATCACACACGTAGGCTGAGTTGGGATTCCAGGAGAGAAACGACTGTGCTGACAGAGTGGAAGGGTCAATTAGACATTTTCAGCGGGGATGTACTGTATATAGCATCTCAGAAACAGTGGGAAGATGTTGTAGACTACATTCTGTTTCAGCTAGCAAAGAATGACTTGATGTTTTGCGCTAGGGTTTCACATGTTGCCCAGCCAGCTTCAGGTATGACTATATCTTCTACAGTTGTTATCCACCAACTATCATCGCTGTCAATATTTATACCAATCATTTCCCGCTTCAGCAGTGTTAGCGTCTTGTTTCCAGGCTTGATTGAAGTTTCTGTGCGTCACTTGGAAGTGAACAGGTGTCAACCTAGCACAGGCACCTCGCAGATGGCAGCATAATTAGCATTGATTCTGGCAGGCTTTCACAGGCCAGGGTCTAGATGGCCGTGACGACCAACTAACCTCCCCACCTCTTGATGGGCTACCTCTGGGACAGATCGAAGCTCATTTTACTCCTAGAGTGGTGCACACTAAAGGACTTAGTAACACACACCATCTGAGGCACACAAATGCTGCTGTATAGCCTCTGAGAGAAACAACTGACAGTGTAAAAATGCTCTTTAGTATAAAATACGCCATGATTAGTGCTCTAGCTTATCTAAAATGATAATGATTTCAGTTGAAACTATTTCTTGTTTATTAAGTAGGGCTGCAACTAATGATTATTATCTTGCGAATACTTGTAGTTGATTGTGTAAACTGTAAATTGTGAAACATTTACATCGCAATTCCCAAGTTTACCTGTTCAAATTGCTTGTTTTATCCAACCAACTGTCCAAAACACCAAAGATATTCAGTTTGTTATCATCATTAACTAAGAAGAACAGAAAATATTCCGATTTGAGAAGCTGGAACCAGAGAATTTTTGACATTTGTGCATTTAAAATTATATAAATTAATGAAATATAAATAATGAAATAATAATTTTAAGCTCTATTGTTGACTTTATATCAATGTATTGATCCAGAATATAGATTAATATGAATCTAGATCTATCTATTTGTTAATTATTTCCCATTCATAAATAATTATTTAATACATTTTAGTTTATTTTCCCATATTCAATGATCTCAGATTGACTGAGACTGAATATCAGTCAGTGGCTGTCCAAGCAGAATGAATAAATTAAAGCAATACAATAAGTACCTGTATAAATATTGTATTATACAATTCTGATTTCCAATTGACAGGAGGATGAATATCACAAATGTGGCAGCATCCTTCAAAAGTGGACAGCAGGATTATTCTGCAAGCGTGTCGACATTCATGCCTCAGTACGCCTCCTCTTGCTTTGTATTTGTATATTGCAGATTGTATGCTGGAATAGGCCAGCCTCTGCACTTTGAAATGGATCTCATCTAATCTTATTTCACCATGTCAAATGGCAGCATGACATGCTGTTTTACTCCGTAACATTTGGTTGTAGTGAACCAGCTGACTGCATCCGATACGAGGAGTCCCCTTGTTATTATGAACCACTTGTAAGGGTGTGTCTGTGGGGTTGTTGTCAGAGTCGGTGGGTCATGCAGACATGTTGGTCACTAATACAATACACAGGAAATTGCCTCTGTGGAAGACATTTCCCGTTTGTTTTCATTCTTGTATTTCAGTGTGTTCAATCTATTACAGTAACATAATCTGAATCGCTAGACACATTTACACAAAGACCTCTTAATAACATCCAGTGTAGCTTGAATATGGAATCATAGCAATCTAAATGTCTTTATTATAGCAACCAAATGCCGAACACAAAACAGAAACACACATCAGTGACTCATTATAGTACGTAGCAAAAATATAATTGATGATCTCCAGTGTACCTCTCCCCAACCCCCCAACCCCACCTACCTCAGTCATTTTCCCCAATACTGTCAGAAGTCAGTCCTTAACAATGAGAACCACCCATGCTGTATACTGCACTGGTCAGGTGTCAGGATTCATTATATTTGGCTGCGATTTGCATAATGCAAGAGGCATCAAATTAAATTTGCATAATACCTTTGATTACACTTGTTATTAAATGTGAGTGACATTGATTTACAAAATGGCCTGATATAAGGTTAATGGCTGATGTCACCTTCTTGCGCCTCTGTCTTTTCTCAATTATCACAAAGCTTTGTTCAGTGTGTCATTTATGTTTCTATATCCTTAAGTAACATGGCCTTCTACTGTATGCATCTCTGCCTTCACCTCCATACATTACACTGCCTCTGTGCTTGAACTACCCTCTTATAACAGGTTTCTGTAATTATGTAAGGCAGAAAGTAATTTAAATAGGATGAACAGCCATAACATTGGTGTGCCCTGGCCCATTTAAGCGCATTTACGTGGGTCATTATTGACAGACGGCTAAGTGTCATTTGTCAAGGAAGGAGGAATTGACAGGGCTAAGAAACAGAGTGAAGTAACGGTCAATCAGACCTACTTTACAGTCATAAGGGGAAAAAGCGGACATCTCCAGTGTTTCATTTTCTTCTGGGAGGAAGCATAAGATCATAATACCTATTTTCATAATAATATAAACAGCCTGTAGGCTACAAAATAAGAAGGCGGCCATACTCTATGTATCTCTGCATTGCCTGTCAGAGACAGAGGGGTTTCAATCTCTTTTTCATTTCATCCTGATAGCTCTGCCTTTTATTACCAAGGGACAGGAACGTTTCCTGAGGTAAAAAGGAGTGCACATTCCCAAGATAAAGTTGGAGGTTTACAGCTATTTCCAGCCGTAATGTATTATTCCGTTAAAGCAATGATCAGGTAGTGTTGGATGAATGGGAGATGTTCAGCACCATTACTGCCTGGCACATCAGTGAGGCATTATTACATTATCGCTGCTCTTTAGTAGGAGATTGGGTGTGTGACCGGGTTCTGAATACACTCATCCCGCTCTCCACGGCGTAAATTGCAGATTGGCTCATTGACTTCAATGATAAAATGTAAAAATTGCCAGTAAAGAGAACATAGACTCAGGTTACTCCTTAGCTGTTTGTCAACGGCAGATGTGACTCAGTTGGTGCAGAGCATGTTAAAGAGTTCCATCTCCCAGAAGTCAATGTCATTTATGCCTGAAACTGCTAAAGCAATAGCTCATCTTGTCTCTGGTGTGTCATAGTACGCTGCCTTTGTCTGAGATTAAAATTTGCTCTGGAGGTGGACTAAAATCCTAAAAGTCTGTCACTTACATCATAGAACAAAGATTTACAAACAGATGAACATCGAAATTTAAATGATTCAGTATTTAAGATTTGTGTCACTAAAGAGCTGTTACTGTTAGGATCTCTTCACACAAATAATTAACAATTACAATACATGTCACTAACATCTTTAGGATAATTTGTGTTTGATAATTGACAGCTAATTTATTAATTAATGCATCAACCATCCATCCCATAGACCATGTGTTCAATGTGCGCTTTAGTGTCACATCAAAGAAAAACCCAGAAGCATTATTATTCTGCTTATTAGACCTGGGCAGGTTATTCTGGAAATAGATACTGCTAATGTTATTTCGCATGACACTCCAGAAAAGCATTAATCCATGATAATTACCTTGGAAGGAAGCAAATAAAGACAAACTAATGGTGGGGTTGATCATCAATTTCAAACATTCGACTCAAATGCCCTACATTTTTATGCAGGAAGCGTCTAGTTGCTGTGCTTCTGCTTGAAATGCCTTTTTAAGTGTATATTATCCTGTCCTTGACTGGGGAAGTGCTAGGAGAAATCATTAAAGCAAATTAGACTATTAACATCCTAAAGAGCATTTATCTTGTGGATCAATAGGCTCTCATCTTCTTTAGAGGACCCTTTGGTGTCCTAAATCCATTATGAGCCAGATTATGAGCATAGTCAATTCATTACATGCAGATAAGACAATAATTATTGACACCATAGGTACCAATAATAATTTCAAGCGCATATCTTTTGCAACTTTTAAGTTATCTTTAAAACACCAAAAGACAAGCATACGTAGTGTTTTGAATAAATGAAAATGACTTAACGTCTTCAGCTGAATTCATTAAAGTTTTCACAGTCTCAGGAGAATCCAGCCGCTCACTGAAGGGGATATTTAAAGCATCCTCTCAGTGAAAAAAGAGTCTCTTGGCATTGATGCACTTGTCGTAGATCAAGCAACACTTCACCATATGATTTTTCCTGCTTTGCTGACTGTGTGTGAAGATGCCATACACCAGGAATGGATTGGATCTGCAGTCTACCGTCACAAGATCTGCGATGCTCCAATCAACACACAAGATGTTCAGACATTTACAATTGCATCATTTTGTAGCGCCCTGCACGTGACGTCACAGCCTCCTTGTTTGTGTTTGCACGCGCTCACATTTGTGTCTCTTGGATTTGTCAACAAGATAAATCGACACATACGTGTGTTTTGTTGGATTATTTTAGGCATCTATTATATGTCAGATATTCATTTGAATAAGCAGAAGGAAAGGAATAATCAGACATCATGTGACCCAGGAGTCAACATACACAAATCAACAGAGCAGTCGCTTTTGACATGATGTTGATTTGATGAACATGATGTGATACCATTATCTCTCCCCAAGCCTTCATCAGTATGTTGAGCGAGAAGGGTATTGTTCAAAACCCATAAATCTCACCCCCTTACGTCGTGCCAATAATAGACCTAAATGGGAGTAAAATGACTTTCTCTTTTTATTCAGTTGTTATGCTAAAAACTGTAACCCTAAAGTGACCGCTGCCACGCATAATATGCTACACCATTTGTTGTGCGCTGAAAAGGCGAGCAGGAGATCCTTCTGTTCCCCATATGGCCCCATTGTCTTGGTAATGCAATACAATGCGCTCCCTCCAGAGCATGCTCCTAGCCCTGCTGGTAGAGAATAAACTGTTGGTTTCACAGAGCCAAGCAGGAGGCCCGTGGACACAGAAGTGTGTAAGATGTGGGGCTCCCATGCGCGTGGTCGGTCGATTCCACCCCACGGCCAGCGACAAGCCAGCTGGAGAAATGGAAAGCGTTCTATGAGCAGTGGAGGAGGAATTCTGCACCACAGCAGGATGTGTTTGAAAAGTTTGTCAGAGGTATTTTTCTGGGCTTCTAATTACAAAGAGGGAAGGAGCACCAGAACTGAATGTGATGAGTTCCTAGTTAAAAGCCTATTGTTGGTGTTTTGGACCAATTATATTTGTTATCCCTTTCATTGTCACTTGTTTTTGAAGTGCCATTTGATGACTCACTCCCTGTCATACAAATTTCTTATCCAATTCTGAAATTCAGTGTCAATCAATTAAGGCAGCCATGAATTTTATATTGTTAATGATGTAAAAATAAAATGGAGCAATGTGTCAACTCTACATCTATTTATATTAATTTAAAACATCATTTTTGATTTGTGCTTTTAGACACACTCCATCAACAAATAATTAGAGCAACCTCCATCAACAAATAATTGTAAATATTTTAATTTATTGATTCATTAGTTATTGGCACGGCAATAGAGCATTACTGTAGCTGCATGCTTTGTGTGGGCTGTGGGAATATTCCCTCCATAGTTTCCATTGTCTGGCCTCTGGTAGCACTGAAGCTAAACTAATCAGTCAAGGAGTTGCTGAGTAGACAACAGTCACACTCATGCTAAAAACTAAAACAGACCATTAAAACGCTAACTGGCCTTACCAGAGTACTGTCACATTTTAGCTGCTTTTCCAACATACAAATGGCAGTATAAATGTAGAGCTGCAACTAACAATTATTTTTATTAATTATTTAATCGATTTTTTCAATGAATAATTTGTTGTTAAAGTAAGAAAATACATGGAGCCCACAGTGACCTCTTCAAATGTATTTTCTTGTTAAGATACCCCTTTATTATTGTAGTTGACAAAGAATACATTCACATTTGAAATAAAACTGCAGCTGTTGACAGTAAATTGCATTTTTGCTTAAAAAATGACTTTAATGATTACCTTAATTATAAATAGTTGCAGATTAATTTCACTAATCAGTCAGCTCTATATAAATGCATGTTTGCAAATAAAAAGCACATATTTGTGAACATGCACAAAACAAAGCTAATGATGTCATGTGTTTGTACCACAAGCCCCTACTCCTCTTGTTTTTCCTCTTTCTGTCCTTCCTCCTTTGTGTCTTAACAAACAGTTGGCCAGGACATTAATGAGAGCACAGTGGAGACATGGACCAGGGAGTCTGTGTGGATGGAGCTGGAGGCTTTGGGAATGTAAGGGTCACCTGGTCAATGAATATGAAGGCCCCTCTTATTATAACTTTGTCAATGACAAATAACAAACTGTTGGTATATGAAATGCTCCGTTGTATCATTTTGTGGAGGACAAGGGACATTTTAAGCTTGGCTGCCTGTACACTAGCCTTTGAGCTGGCCCTGGAAAAGCTGTTTGTTTGACCCTAAGGAGTGAGAATTGACAAAGCAAGCCGGGAGCATTTGTTTCATCTGCTAAGCCATAGATTGAAAATGATTTCCCAATGCCCCGTTTGAGATCCCTGTGAAGGGGGTCATCAATTATTTCCTGATACGTGACACAATATTGTACCTATTTTACTGACCACTGCTTTCTGGTTGGTCAGATAGCATCTCTTTTATCAGCCCATTATTGATGGTGAATGGAAGCACAGTAAACAGACCTGTGGGTTTATTTCTACTTTCTCTCTGCCAGGGTGCTTCAGTGCTACAGAGTGAGGAGTGAGGTCACTCACTCTTGTCCTGAGACAAGAGGATGAAAGAGACACCAAAAATCACAGCATTACAGTTCTTGTAAACAATGTATTTGCCCATTTGCATGAGTACTTGTAGAACTAAAAGAATTAGTTGATTAATCGATTTAATTGGCAACAATCTGGATAATCAAGCAAGCAAAAATTGAAAAAAATTACTGGTTTCAGCTTTTTAAATGTCAGGAATTTGCTGCTGTTCTGTGTTACATGTGACAGTTTAGTAAATGTCTGCGTTTTGGTCTGTTGGTCGGACAAAAGAAGACATTTGAAGGTGCTACCTTGGACTCTGGGATGGTAGGCATCTCTCACTATTTTCTGACATTTTATAGAGAAACTGATAACAATTGTTTAATCTAGAAAAAAATCAGCAGATTCATTGATAATGAAAACAATCATTAGTTACAGCCCTAAATACTTTATCCTAAAATATCTTGAATTTTTGTAAGAAAATGCTTCCAACAATACATGATGCCAAAATAACACACTAATACTTGTTCATTCAACCCATTTATATACACATACATCACACAAAAGAAGAAAAAAACACAACTAGACCAATTGCTAGACATTCATATACAATAAAACTCTTTTAGGCAATGCTGTTTAATCTTCATTTTGCTGGGAGAAGTGTGAGTCTGCTGAAAGCACACTGTTTTTTGAGCAAATGGAGTTCTAAATTGCTTTTTTTAAGTACCATGCGCCAGGGTAATGTCTAGAGGTACCGACACAGCATTCCGGTGGCAATGATTTATGGTGTGGGGCAGCCACAAATTGACTTGTATGCAAGAAATGTAAATGGAAGTGGGACATTTGATGGAGAAGCTCATTTCCAGCCTTAAATGTTTTAAATTAACCACACAAACTCACAAGGCAAAATGTTAATGGGCATTTTTCACTTTTTTTTTTTCTTCATTCTTTTCTCCCCCTTAACTTAATCTACATTACAGGTCAATTTATTATACAAACAGTAATGTTGCTCTAGATTTGCAGGGATCAATGGATTTGACAAAGGGGATTCATTTCTGGAAATAAACCTTTGAAATTAGCCAGGGAATGAGGTAAATATTTGAAATGATATATGTTTAGCACAGGACAGTGTAAATTACATAAAGGTGCAGCCAGAACAAAAGAAACAGGCCAGCAGTGCAAATTCACTCATTCCTCAGCCACGCTGTTAAGCACACATTAGACTGCAATCCCTTCCTGAAATACTACTATATAATCACTGTTTTAGTTAGACTGTAACTAGGGTTCATGCACAGTACAAAAGAATATTTTTGGGGATCCTGATCTACTGATTAGCCACCTTGTGAAAAAATATGAAATCTGTATTTCATTTTTCATTTGAACCACAACTTTCTAACTTTCTAGCATCATTTATTCATTGTACATGACACTGCAGCTGAATAACAGGATGGAGGAGTGAAACGTGGAATCAGTGGTGCCCTCAGGCTGAAGAAGAAGTGGCCTGGAGGGAGAAATTGTTTTCTAATAACAAGAGCTTCTGGTCCCCCGAGGGACAATTACAACGTTAGCTCCCTTGTCAGAGTAAAAGCCGCTTTCAAGCTGCTCCTTTCATAATGCTATCATGTTTGCCCCTGAGATATGCCCATGGTCTTCATGTCTCTGTCTCTTTATTTCTCTCTATCACTATTGATTGAGGGGCCATTTATATTCACAGTAGGGGGCCTTAATTATGAGTGTGAGTGAGGCCAGCCAAATAGGGCTAAGTGGTAACAGGGGGCCAATGCCTCTGCCACAGGGCTCTTTACCTATTTAACATTCAGCGCCTCTCTCTATGATCATTGGCAGTACACTTATAAAATCAACGTTGCTCAGTGGAATAATAACAGTTTTTGAAGTGGCTTCAGTTAAGCTTGTAGGCATGACAAAAATTGGGATTTTGTTTGGTACAATTAGAAAACAATATTTGTCATCTCACAGAGATTGCTATGTGACACCATTTATGCGCAGTTATTCTATAACATTTTTACTTTTGCTTTTAATTACTCACTGTGCTTTTGTCTGCTTGTCATTTGTAATACTTTTCTGCATGAAAAACCCTTGTGGTTTGTTGAAACACTTGTTCTATTCAAGAGAAAATACTTCCATGTTTTTGAAGTGTGGTCTTTATAATGTGCCTGTGCCGGATTATCTACTGCTAAGTGAAAATCTTAGAAAATTCACATCCATTTGCTCCTTTTTTGATATGGCAGTCCCCACGAGAATAACAGCGTTGAGACTTTGCCTCCTCTTTAATTTTAAATCCCCTTATGCAGTTTGGCAAACTGAGACCATCCAGCCAGTAAATGTTCTGGGTGAGTGTTAAGTCTCTACATTTCAGTCAATCGTGGAAATGAGCTCAAGCACAGCTCCTACTGTTGTGGTAGCTTCAATCTGCCGATCACACATAAAAATATAAGCCCTTCATTTTACCTTTTCAGGCTTCTCGCTGTGCAAATTCTTCGTGATGAATTTGTTTGAACTGACAAGAAGAACGACTGAATACTTCTTATTACTCACTCTGTGGATGACATTCACTCTTAAATATGTGGTAACAGCTTTGATTAAGAAACATCTTTCCCTTGTAGTCACAGTTTGAAATAACCAGACTCCTTCTTTTTGACATCTGACCTTATAGAAGACTGAGAGCGTTTAGGTTCAAGGCCTCTCTCTGTGTGGCAGTGCTCACTAGTGTGGCCACCATGGTTGAGGCGGTGGTCGAAGGGTCACGTGGTGCCTGGCTCATAGGCCTCTGTATCTGCAGTCGCTGACAGGAGGACATTGTGTTCCTCTTTTTTTTTCGCTTTAACCAGTCAGCCATGGCTTACATGGTTTGTTGTGGCCCCAAGATCAAAAGGAGGAAGCTGAATAATGTCTTCCTATTCTTTAAGGGGAGGGCCACGGTTGGTTGATTATAGAATAGCTTTGACAGACCAGAGGGAACTATGGCTTTTGTCCAATTCCCCACACAAAGAAAGGTAAGTTCAGAAAGAGCTTGGGTTGGCTTTTTTAAGCAGATGCTGGCTGGCCTACTCCTCATCATGCCATCATAAACTTATAATGCCTTCAGGGACTCCCACCTATGCAGGCTGTCAAAGGACAAGCAGCACCACTCACACTCTTAAAATAAGGCATGAGTAATTTTAATCCAACGCCAGCATGAAGTGAAAGAATGAATTCAGCCAAAGACAAAGGAATCTTAATTATTTCTTGCATTAAATGTTGCTACAGAAGCAGCTTAAATTTCAATATATTTCTAATTGTAGCTATATTTTATTCTGTTCCTTAATTTGTGGTTGGGATTTGAGTAAATTCTATTCCTATTTCCTATGCACGTGTGCAACGTGTGTGACCACACACACACACACACACACACATACAAAGACCCACAATCCAGACAGTCTGTGAGAATTAGCATTTCATTCAATGTAACAAGGCCCAATATGTTTCCAGAAGTGCTACCATACTGAAACAAGTCCTTTTACAAAACAGAGCCCGAGGGCATGGGGCTGACTCCTGGGACCCCGGCAGCCTCCACGGCCTATTTGTTCAGCAGAATCTGTTATTCTGTCACAGCAGGCCTGTCACAAGTGAAATCATTTAAATGTCCAATCCTGTATTTAAGCAGACTGTCTCACCACGAGCAGATGAGCGGCACTCAGAATTTATAGCCAGACATATCAAAGGGTAAGCAGAGCAGTGTGCAACCTGGTGAAGCAGTGGTCCTGTGGGAGCTGATTTAGTGGCTCTCTCCCTTATGCAACAATAACAAACAGTCTCTCATAATGAATGCCCTGGGTATTCCTCATTGTAAATTCAAATTCAGTACTTTAACTTTACAGTATACCTAATGAAGGTTCCTTAATACCACTCATTATTACTAACTGAATGAATATTTTTTAAACGTTATTCCTACTTTTAATTCATTGCATTTATTTATTTATTTATATTACCACCAATAAATTCATGTACAACACAAAGAAAATGATGATCAGAAAACAAATCGCTCTGTTTTATTTCTAGTTGCTTGTAATACCTCAAGTGGGACATAGTGGACAAAAGGGTTCAGACCACCAAAAGCAGTTTGATGTTAGTGTGTAATGGACCTGTCACCTCTGATGGATTTTCAACTCTGCCGTATTGTTTGTCCCACTACAGACAATAGAAAGCTAAGGAGACAGCCACGCATGTCTGTGTGTGTGGGCAGTACACCTTGATCAATAGTAAATTTTTAGCTGCAATCGGACCAAAATATATAATTGCATGAAGCAAATAGGGGAAATACGATGCAGGCTGCTCTTAGGGTGATTTCTCATAAACATAAAAGCTGTTTGGAAGATTATAATCAATGGTGCAACACGACCCACCACGTTGATGATAGACTATCATTACAGATTGTTCTCTGTGAGTAATGGGACTGAAGCAAAAACAGATAATGTGATTCAATAATATATTTACTGAATTTGTGAAGAGAAAGAAATGGGAAAATCTCTGAGTTACCCAGAGGCTAAGGCCTTAATTAGGACTTGCCAGGATAGGGAGGATGCCACAAGATCACAACAGACTCCAGTAAGTCAGAGCTAGTTATTGTCTATCTGCTGTACATGTAGTTGTGTCAGATTTGAACCAGAAGTGGCTCTCAGCCCCCTAATGTTTCGTGTAGACTCACATTAAGATCGATGATTTGTTTATTAGATTTCCAATCAGAATATAATGGCCTTGAAACATTAGCTGCTGTAGGGTAGATGTGGCAGAGTGTGTCTGCTGAAGAGCCCCCTCCCCACCTCCCTGATTTCTTAGCTCTTCCTCTGAGTGTAAACAGACCAGAAAGAGAATTAAAAGAGATTGTATCGCTGTGTGCCATGCCACTGTGCAATTCCCGAGAGATAAACATTAAGCAAAAGGCAGAATGGCTGTTTTTTTCTTCTTCTTATAGTCATAAAAGACCCCACCCTCTGAGATTGTTATTAGCCGGGATCCCGGGGAATGTCATATTAACAATGAATGTCTGGTAGTGAGGGAGATTGTCCTAAGTATGGGCCCGGCAGGGA
This sequence comes from Morone saxatilis, assembly GCF_004916995.1. NCBI lineage: Eukaryota > Metazoa > Chordata > Actinopteri > Moronidae > Morone > Morone saxatilis. Next base: position 7,766,264 of record NW_023339651.1, on the reverse strand, counting down.
GCTCTCTTAAACTCTAATTCACATTGGAATCAGATCGCCCTGCTAAGATCTCATCAGCGTTATTACTCCTGTGCCCAGCCACCTCCTTCTCCACTGTCCATGTGAGTCCTCTGCCATCATATTCTGTCATTCCCACTCTCTTTTTTTGTTTTATATAGCCTCAACTAATGTTGATCAGTTGGAAGGTGGTGGGGTAGGCGTAGCATAAAACAACTGTTTTCTACTTTTTGTCTTTCACAAACAGACAAAACCTAAAAACATGTTCAAGGTATTGCCCTTCCTATTTTTTGAAATGTTCACAGTCAGGGTCGATAACTGCTGTTGTGCAGGTCTGCAACAGCAAGTGATGTGTTTTATGTTTCCAGTACTTTGTTTAGAATGAATACTCACTATGGGAGGCAAATAAAAGAGTGCCACTTATAGAGAATTAATCTTCATGACCAGAACAGTAGCCAAAACAGTCTAATACAACAGTCTTAAGATACATCCTACCTGCATGACGATTATAATGTTTAGTTTTAGTTGAAACTGTACACCCCATTTATATCAATGAGAGGGTAGAGTAAATAATGACTCATATCTTTATGATGCCATACAGTTGAACAGCACCACAACTACATCCTCCAAAATGACCATACAGTTGAAGCAACACCATTCTAAAATAGTTTAAACAAAAACTAAACTATATAACCTTGATGCAGAATGGATTTATTGCAGGACTATTGTACGGGACTAGTTTTAGCTATAGGTGTACCTAATAAAGTCTATATAGATTTGCTTTAAGTCTACAGCTGAATTTAGGTCTGCTCAAAATACACATAGTGATAGTCATGCTGGCTGATGGATGATGCCCATGACCTAAATCCTGTCTAGGAATATTAGGGCTTTGTACAAGAAAAGATTGTTTAAAATGTCAGGAGAGCCACGTTGCTGTTGCGCCACCTGTAGGCACAATGTCATGAAGTTTGTCTCAATTGCTCAGAGTTAGAAGTGAAGCTCATTTTTCAAACATAAAGCCAAACAGTTGGTGGTTCCAGCTTCTGAAATATGAGTGTTTACTGCTTTTAAAGACATAATCGTGGACACTGGGAAAACATTCTGGATTGTTTTACTTTATTTTCTGACATTTTATAGACAACATTATTATCTTATTAATTGACAAAAATATTTAATAATTGTTAGTTGTGGACCCTTTGCTAATACAATGTAATAAAAGGGGAAAAAAGGAATCTTAGAGTATCTCTTTAATACAATATGACTCTAAGGTATCAAAAATGTGTTGATCTAATGTACAATGTTTTTTTTCCCCCTCAGTTGTCACGTGTTTATAGCTCATAGTAAGGCAGTAATGACATGCAAACTAGAACCTAACACTGAATTAAGTTCATACACATGTGAAATGTGCTTGCTAAATAAAAGGAGAATCCTACTGAACCTTTGATTTTTGATACAATTTACACATATTATATTTTGCACTGGAGACCCTGCGTTGAGACTTCACTGTAGGAACCAGGAGGACTCTGGTTGGATGTAATGTGTTTGGTATTGGGTAAGAGACTGAGGGGGTCGAAGACTTCACTTGTTTTACTCAGATGAATTGGACAGGCTACTAGAAGCACAGAGAGGCTTCAGCATCTTGATAGCAAACTTGATAGAGCAATGGGCCGTGGTGGCACTGAACATAGGCTTACATCGATAAAATGCAGCGTACTGTGTATACAGTATATATCCAACGAGATGTGTATTCAGTTGAAACCATTAAAATGCTGAGAGAACCCTATAGCATAAATGAAATTGTTGTACATACTCACTGGGCCCTGACCGACAAAATGGAGTGCAAATGTTAAGTACTGCGAGATGTAAAGTACAAACACATTATGGGCAGGTATTAGCTTATAAAACACTGCAAAGCAGAGAAGAATGTGAACAGTCTTGGCACTGCTGTAGCTCACTAAACTTTAAAAGAAAAAAAATCAAGGTTTATTAATATTTTTCTGTATAAAGTAGAGTAATTAGATATTGTATCATGACATTTAAGAGTAAGAAGAGGGCTGTGCTTCATGCATTGTAAAGTAGCCGTGTTTTCTTTTCTTTTTTCTATTCATAGATATTAAAATATTTTTGACACCTAAGGACTTAGTTTGCTTCATTTTCAGATTCACATGGAAGGATAATCAGCAGCTTAACTATGATGCAGACATATTTTAGGGGACTCTATTAACAGGAACACATTATAATTGTACACATTAACTGGAAAAATCCAATAATGATCTATTTAAGCAGGCCTCAACTTGTTATTTACAAATCAGTTATTCATTTCTAAGATGTGAACAAATGTCATATTTTTTTATGATGTCTTATCACATCTGTCCTCTCACTTGAAAGCCTCTGCCAGAGATATCTTTTTGTGCTATACAGTATGACAGTCAGGCATATATTATTACTCTAGGTTACATGTAAGTCATGTTTTTAGCTTTAACATGTGGAATTATGGTCCGTTTGACAACCATGTTTGACAACCTTGGCAACATTAAAACTGAGCCACATGATGTCATTTAAAAATATACTTCAAACTTCACCACACTCTTTAGTCTTTAGTCTTGAAGGGGGAATGCTCACTGATTTGTTACCACTCAGCAGTACTTTTCTTCTTAATGAATTTTTAATATCCTTAATGACAGCAGAAGAATGATGTCATTAGGGCTGGATGTTTGGAAAACGCTGACTTGAACTCTTTTGGACGACCATTTTTATAATGATTTAATATAGATTAACGCCCCATAGTAATGAGCAGTTTGGCTATGAGGGGAGCAACCATTTAAAGTAAGACCCTACCATTCATTTGGCTGAACACTTTGAAAACTTCAGAGTTTTTATGATCCATCAATTATTCAGGAAAGTTTTTTGTTGAGTGACAGTGCTGTTGGTTAGACATCAATCTCATGTAAGAGTACACAAAAGATAACAGGTTATCATTCAGTTTTCAAAGACTACACTTACATAAAAAAGGCCAGAGTATCTGTAGCTGTAAGTATTTCCGTACAGCTATCTACATCCACTAATGCCGTGATCATCTCCGGACAGAGCAGTAATGCCATGGAGGCAGAGAATTAAGATTGTGTCCTCCTGGTAATTTACCTACTGGACCTTGTGCGCTGGTGAAGTGTGAATCAATTTGTAAAGGATAGTTAAATTTCTATAACAACCTCCCCCTTCTTCACACTTGACTATCCCACATCAGCTATTAAAAATGAAAAGGAAAAAAAAAAATCACATGGCGTCTTATGAAGATGATCAAGGGGAAGGCCACTCGCTGGGAATGATAAAACGACTGGCTGCACTTTCACCCCTTTTTTTTGCTGAATGGATCGACCTCTCCCTCTATGTACTGTATGTGTGTATGACAAGCACATGCATTAGGCCTAAAGATAAATAAACAAGCCTAGAATATAAAATGAATAAAACAAGAAGGAGGAAGCAGGCTGGCTAGGACACTGATATCCCTTGGCAAAATGTTTTATCATATTCAGCAAAGGAAGAGCCTTTATTTTATTGATTTAAAAAAAAATCCCAGAGGCACTAAAAGGAACAGGCAATGATTAATGTCCCTCTCAGAAAAAGAAATTATATGGAATAAATTAAACTACTGCGGCAGCAAATTGAAAAATAAGGATGTAAATGAGGTTTGAATACTTAATATCTTATAAAGAAAAATAGTCAATGAGGCCCAAAAATGATGAGGGATTGCCAAAGAAACATAATATTAACTCTAATGACTGAGGCTAGATTTTCTGTACTGTCAGAATTTACCTGTCACAACTGATTTTGTGGCACAGACATGAAAAATGAGGGACAGTGTTTGAACCAATTGAAGGAACTCACCATGTTCACAATGGAAGAAATAAGAGCAGAAACAGATGAAAGTGGCATTAAGGATGTAAAATATCTTTAGCTTTATCTTAATACTTGCTTGTCTTACGTTATACATCCGTGTAAAAGATCAAAATGCTTTAAACAAAGCCTGAATGCTACATCTATTGTAATGCCAGCAAATGCTTCATTGTAATCACACATCAGCCTATTACCATAGCACGCAGGTTAGTATGTGCATCATTGGAGTGCATTATGTTCATATAAGGAGCTCATGTTTATCACAGCCTTCATCTCCAGGCTCCATCAAACCTAAGAGCACGTCTTTATGTTAACGCAAATGATCTGCGCTTGATTTATCCAGCATTATGACGTTTATTTTTCTCTCACTATCATCGGAAAAGGTCAAGCTGCTGAAAGACAGCTTGCGCAATATTTGTCATTCGCACTCTTTTAGATCATCTTCATCCCCATTCACACACTCTCAATTAAGCCACAGCGCAATCTGGGATCACTCATTCCTCCAGCTATCGTTCACATTGTGGTGCACGCTGCACAATGCCAGCTAAATGAGAAGAAAGCCAAAAGCGAGAGAGAGAGAGAGAGAGAGAGAGAGAGAGAGAGATCTGTGGTGCGCTATCAGTCGAAGTCGTTGTAGAGTTGGCCCCCGGTCCTCCCCATCCATCAGAGGTGGGGTAAAGATGAGAGAGTGAGACGGGGCCTGGGGAGTGGCAGTCGGGTGCTTGCATTGCACCCCATTACTTCAGATGGATAGCAGAGGGGTGCTCCACATTAAACACTGTTCCCTCAGTCGGAACCTTTAATTATAACTCCTCAGTATCACTTACAGCAGCCCAGCACAGATGTTAAAAACCTTTCGCGGCTTGGTTACCCCACCTTACTTAATCTCAAGAAGGGGTGAAGATACAGATGGCATATCAAGAGTCTGAGGATATGCTTGATCTCTGACAACAGAAGTGGTTTTCCTGTCGGGGAGGGTGGGGGTTCTGTGTTTGTGTGTATGTGTGTGGTAACGTTTTTTGGCATATTTTGCAGCGAGTCAGAAGTTGCGAAGTTGCCATAAAAACTGGTGAGGGATAAAATGCATTGGAGCTCATACTGTCACTAAAGCGGTGCAACCAATTCAGCAGGGAGCAAGACTTGTGCTCTTAGGTAGGGAGGGAGCACTGTAAATCAGTGTGCCTATGAGCGGCTTTGTTTACATATTACACTCTTTACTCTAGTCTGAAGGGTTCAGCAGCCCTTATATCACCCTACCTCTCTGTATGGCTCATAAAACTAAAGAAGGAATATAACGCTGGTGTGGTTTAGCTGCTTCAACAGTGTGTTGTGGCATTATTGTCAGTGTCAGAGTAGGAAGCATCAAAGAATATATTGAATTATATCCCAATGCATTGTCCAAGCAACAAACAAAGAAATGTTTATAACATATTGATGATACTGTTCTGCTACGGACAGACTCAAAAGTGATCTGTAATGTTCAATAGAAAGTTGTGGCTCCTCTTTAAGAACACCTGCGTGACCTGAAGAAAACAAAATCCACTACTTCACATATTATTTAGAGAGGTTAATGTACAGGATTCCTTTTTATTGAACTTTGGTGAGTGCTGTTGTACACCGACACACTCATTAAAAAAGATTCTACAAGACTTACTTCTCACAGTCACCTGTATTAAACCAAGCAGGTAAACTCGTGGGCAGAGAGCAGCAGTACATCGTACCTTTGCACTCAGATCACTGTGTTTGAATTACATTACCGCCTCAGAGCAGTACTGTATCTCAATGGGTAACCATTTAAAGGCCGTTACTGGGGTGCAATTTAAAGCAGTGCCTTAGCAAATTACCACACTCAGCTGTGATAAGATACTGCAGAAAATACAAATCAGGCTCTGTTTGTTTGCCGTTACCAGTCCATCCGCTCATCAAGAGGTCGCTGCACACCTCCTCTTGCATTTACGATAGCCCACTCATTTCAAAATGCAGTAAATTACATCTGTGTAATCTTGTAAAACATGACTTATTGCTGTCACCTTCAAATTTGCAATCACAAAAACTTTGCAGTGTATTCCCACTCCTTTCACAACACCCGAATCAAAACACTTTTAAAGGTTTTACTTAATTGCACATCCATACTTAATTGTATTTACACTACCAATGTGGAGTTATATTGGATCAGTACCAAGGTCATAAAACTTGGTTGTTAACTTAGACTTCCAGACATGTTGCTCTCAGCTCTCTCATCCAGCTGATTTTATTACGCAGGATCTAATTAATTGACCTCTCTTATGCTCTTTTGTTGTCGTGGGTCGTCTGTAAAACACTGTCTTTGGAGGTGATTTTATATGGGCCAGAGAGTATTTGTGTCAACGTCAAGTCAGGCCTGGATACAAGGTGCCACACTCTAAAGGTTTGGTAAGTGTGATATCCTGACATGGAATCCATTTCCCTGAATCTATAAGCCTTGCCTGAGTGACTATGTATTGTGTGAACAGATAACTCCCTCACTCTCTCTCTCTCTCTCTCCCCTATACAAACATTCATTGCTGATGGTGCATGCATGGTACCTGAGCAAACACACCAACAATGTGTTACAACCACTACATTTCAGTTTTGCCACGTTGCCGCTGTGATGCAGATGAACTGTCAAAATGTTTCACAATTTATTATTTTACATTAAAGAATTGCGTTATCGCTCATGTAAACCCATGGAGCCTTTTGTGTTGAACTGCCAGTGATTTTTGTTCTGACTTGCTTAAACATAAAGACAGTATGTTTATATAAAATTATAATAAAGCCAAGGTGGAGAAGGCAGATGAAGAGGGGTAACATTACGCTACCTCAGCCAAAGACGAGTACGATGAAACCCTAACCCTGCCTTTATATCTCAAGAATATACCTGCCACCGGGACGGTTTTGGTCGGATTCCCCTTAAAATNNNNGTAGAAAAACTACGGCTTTTGTCCACAGGGGCTTCCAGAATCAACACAAAATGAAAGTTCGTTGTAGGGGCTTTAATCCACAGTAACAACGCATCATGTTTTATAAACGTATATGTTTTACATGTAAAACTTTAATATGAAATGTTACTAATGACTATGGTAGTGGAGGAAGCTGTGCAATATTTGCTTCTTAAATGTAGTGGAAAAGAACTACAAAGTAGCATAAAATGGAAATACACATATGAAGTGATTTTACTCAAGTAAAAGTTTGTTTACTGTATGATATTTTTTAAATATGGATCCCAGGAAAATTAGTTTAAGGAATACTGTATCCAAATATCAGTAAGAGATGCCAAGAAAATGCAACTGACATAGATTTTCATTATCTAATCTGCTGAATATTTTGTCAATTAATCGATTGATCAAATGGTCTATAAAATGTCAAAAATAGTGAAAGTTCCCATCAGACGTTGAAGTGGTCAAGGTGATGTCATCAAATTGCTTTGTCTAACCAGCAGTCCAACCCAAAGCAATTGTGTTTACATTGACAAAGAAAAGCAGGAAATATTACTATTTAAGAGGCTGGAAACAGCAGTTTGTTGGCATTTTTATTTCAAAACTTACAGTAATGGTTTTTAACATAGTTTAAACTAAATATATTTTCTCCTGAATGCAGTGAAGCTGATAGCAGACAGCAGGCATTTTCATACAAATACCTAGCAAAGAAAAATGAAATTTGTTTTAATGATGTTACTGTACATTGTAATCCCAGATATCTTCACAACTGCATCATAATTATAAAACTATCTCTCATAGTTCATGTTACCAGTGTATCTTATAAATCTTCCATCAGCTCAGTAATCTCTGTCATTTGGTGAATAATTCTAACATAAAGAAATACATAATCTACCAGATGAAAACACCCGTGCAGATATTGACTGATGTATTCTTGTTGTAGCACTGGTAATATTGTACTGTAGAGGTGACTCCGCTGCACAGCACTGGAATAGAAAACTTAACTTAACAGACCTATGCATTAAACATATTGTAGAATACAGTGTAACATTCATCACTGTCAAGGACAGAGTTTGTATAAATTTAAATGCACTGAAGCGTGAATTTTTTTTTCTCCTCTTCCTTTGTCTATGGGTGGGAGTATATGTGTTCACTATCAAGCTGTCTTGTTTTTTTAACACCGCAGAATTAAATATGAAGACTTCAACAGCATTACGTTATTGTTGTATTTAGCATGGGTGATATTCAAATGATTTAAAATTAGCTTAACTATTAGGGCTGGAATACTTTGTCTTAATGTGACGTGAAGTCAATTCAATAAAAACCCAAGCAAAAAGAATTGCATTGAGATTTGTGGGAATAGCTTGTTCAAAGATGTAGCCTAGTTTAAAACCAATCATGGCCCCAAGTGCCAAATGTATTGGGAACCAAGACATGGCTGTGTAAGTGCCTGACAGTTTTAACATTAAAATAAATTGCCTAACCTTTCCAACATCCAGTGACAAAAACAGGAAAAATGAAAGATAATGGGTTATTATTCACTGAGGGATCCTATACATAATAATGATATCATCAATAATGGTACACTGGGGCTCATATACTAGGGCTCCTGTGGCTTAAAAAAAAACATTTAATGGAATTACTTATTTTGAATCATCAGTCCTAGTCCGGTCTTTAGCACTTTGAATGAAAAAGGGAAAAAGTGATGCATAAATGGACAGAGGGAAAACATTTGTTGGGGTGAAAGAAAGAAAAAGGCTGAAACAGAGACAGAGAAGGACAAAGAGCTGGAGAATGTAACACGTTATAATTCTTTGAAGACTGTTTCCAACCTTCAGCCTTGAGTCAATTTGCCAAATAACACAAGCAGAACCACACAAAAGAGGCACATCAGTACCAGCTTAAAGTACATGGCAGTAAGTGGGCAATAGACTTACAAAGTATTGCAGCGCGCGCCTGACAAATGCAATAAACAGCATTATCCTTCAGAGGCGATGCTGGTGGTGGCGGCTGTGCTCCACAGCCCTGTGCCCACCTCCTCCTCACTGTGGAGGCCAGGGACAACACACAACACTTGGTAGAGTCGGGGAGCAGTGGGGGTAGTGGCGCGTGGGGTGGAACTGAGGGGGGCTGGG